>NC_077228.1:155426784-155741284 GCF_027887165.1 Monodelphis domestica | reverse complement strand
AGGTAATTTTATAAATTGTAATATTTTGTTACTAGGAATATGATTATCAATCTTTCCTGAAAAATCTGTAAGAGCAAGTTGCCATGGTAGGAACTGTGCAAATAAATTTTGAATTTGTTCTTGTGTGATAGGGAGATAAATGCTATCAGGATCACAACCAATTAGTTGTTGAGATCTTTTTCTGATTTGAGTGATTACTAATACCATAAGTTCTAAATAACTAGTGAGTGATTTAGTTTGTTGATTAGCTAAATGTAACCATTCAATTATATGATTTCCTTGATGTAATGCACCAGTGGGTGTGTACCTTGTACTTATGACTGAAGCTGCTAAAGGTAGAGAAGGATCAATTCTGTATGATCTGGCTGCTGACAAAGCAGCTTCCACTTTTTGTAATTCAACCTCAACCTAGGTTGAAAGTACTCTGGGTGAGGAAAGCAAAGGGTCTCCCCTTATAGTGGCAAATGAGTTTTCTAACTGTCCTGTTGTAATTTTTAGAAAAGACCTAAGCCAATTTATTTCACCCATTAATTTTTTAAAATCATTTAGTTTTTAGGCAATCCCTATGAATTTCTATTTTTTTGTGGCCTAATCTCCTGTTCACACACAATTGTGCCTAGTCATTTATAAGGAGGTTTAATTTGAATCTTCTCAAGGGATATTTCTAGTTTTTCTTCGGTTAAAGCTGCTTTGGTGTCTGCTAGCATGTCCTGAACTATGTTATTATATGGTGCTACTAGTATTAGATCATCTAAATATATTGCCAGATATATTGTTCTTTATACTTTTCCCTTACTTCTTTGAGTGCTTGGGCACTCAAATTTTTTTTTATTTTATTTAATTGATTAATTTAGAGCCTTTTTCCAGGATTACAAAAATCATGTTCTTTCCCTTCCCTCCCCAATCCCCTCCCATATCCGACACACAATTCCACTGGGTTTTACATGTGTCTTTGGTCAAGACCTATTTCCATATTATTGATTTTTGCACCAGGGTGATCATTTAGGGTTTATAACCCCCAATCACATCCCCATTGACACATGTGATCAAGCAGTTGTTTTTCTTCTGTGTTTCTACTCCCACAGTTTTTCCTCTGAATGAGGACAGTATTCTTTCTCATAAGTCCCTCAGAATTGTCCTGGATCACTGCATTGCTGCTAGTAGAGAGTTCCATTGCATTTGATTGTACTACAGTGAATCAGTCTCTATTTACAATGTTCTCCTGGTTCTGTTCCTTTCACTCTGTATCAATTCCTGGAGGTCATTCCAGTTCCCATGGAATTCCTCTACTTTATTATTCCTTTTAGCACAATAGTATTCTGTCACCAACATGTACCACAATTTGTTCAGCCATTCCCCAATTGATGGGCATCCCCTCATTTTTCAATTTTTGGCCACCACAAACAGTGCAGCTATGAATATTCTTGTACAAGTCTTTTTCCTTATTATCTCTTTGGAGTACAAACCCAGCAGTGCTATGGCTGTATCAAAGGGTAGGCAATCTTTTAGCACCCTTTGGGGCAGAGTTCCAAATTGTTGGGCAACAAATTTTTGACACAAGGTGGTGCTGTTTTTCATCCCTTGAGGTGCTACTTGCCATTCATGCCTTTTAAAAGATGCTTTAAAATTTATGAATGGAACTGAAAAAGCAAATCTATGGCAGTCCTCTGGGGATAAAGGAATGTGGAAAAAAAAATCTTTTAAATCAATCACTATAAGATTCCAATTTATGGTAATAAGGCTAGGGGAGGGAATGCCTGGTTGGTGTGTTCCCATGTCAAGCATTTGTTCATTTACCTTTCTTAAATCATTAACCAGTCTCCATGTACCTGACTTTTTAGAGACTAGGAAAATAGTTGTGTTCTATGAACTATTGGACTCTTAGATATGCCCTAAGTTTAGTTGTTCTTGTATTAATTCATTTAAATGAAGGAGTTTCTCTCTAGATATAGGCCACTGATTGACCTACACAGGCTTAGAATTAATTCAAATTAATGGATCAGCAAATTTAGTTTTGAAGTTCATAACATATCCAAAAAATGCTGTGTGTGCCATATTGGATGTGGTTAGGGTTATATTCATTTCAGCCATAACTTCTCTGTCCCAAAGAGACGGTGGAATGTCTAGGATATAAGATTGAAATATTCCCTTGTGTCCTTCGTCATCAGACCAAGATAAATCTCTGGTAGATTGTAGCATATTTTTGGGCACCCCAATACCAATTAACTGCGGCTGAGGTGTAATTGCTGCCCAAAATGCTGGTCAATCTCTTGTAGAGATTACTGATATGTTGACTCCAGACTCTAAAATACCTGTCATCATTTTATTTTCTACATAAAGGAACATGATTAATCTGTCCTCAGTAATTTTTTGTGTCCAATATAAATCCAGAATGTGTGATTCAGAGTGTTCTGTTCCCTCATTGTCTGTTTCAAGTAGAGGAGTCTTAGGTAGCAAAAGCAATGTGGCTATCTCCAAACCTTTTGTGATGGTAAATGCTGAGACAGCTCTTTTTGTGATATTCACTCTTTCTCCAATTTGCTGATCAATTACCTGGGGCAGGACTTCCAGGCCTGGTGAAAGTACATTGTGTTTACCTATTAATATGCCTATGGATTCTTGAGAAACACTGAAGTTAAAGTTTGTAGAAATGGGGCAGATTCCCATGTGGACTGTAATCACTAAATCTGAATCTGCCTTGACAGAAAACCTGGTCTGTTTTTGCTTTGGAGAAGAATTTATGGCCATTTCAAAGTTTCTTGGAAGGGTGGTCTGTTTTCTCTCTCAAGTTTGACCTGGGCCTAAGACCTTCCCAGAGATCAGTTTTTTTGGAATGTGTATACGATTTTTGTGGTTTTAATTATATGGGGCCTGGTTTCTTCATAGAGATGTCCAGTGATATCCTTTATGACACTTTGGGCATAAACTGGGAGGGGATTTTGATTACAATTTATGGCAAGACTTTTGAAAATGACCTGTTTGGCCACATGCAAAACAGGGACCTTTAGTTCTTTTAAGTTGTGCTATCAGATTAGTCTTGTGTTCAAAGGTGCCTATGTCCTGGCAAGCCCTTATGAAATCTGTTAATGAACCAGTCACCTTAATAGGAGCCAAAGCCCTATTTGAGTCCAAATTAGAATTTCTATAGGCAAGATCTTTTAAAAAAAAATTCTGAGGCTCCTTCATGAGGAATTTGGTGTTTAATGGCAGTGGACAATCTGTCTACAAAATCTGCAAAATTTTCTGAGGGCTTTTGTATAGTTTCTGTATATAAATTCATCACCTTTTCTTTTCCTGGTAACGATTGTCATGCCCTTTTTGCCATTAGGGCAATTTGACCATATGTCTGTTTTGTATATAATATTTGCCTATCAAAGACTGCAAATTCTCATTGTCCTACCAATTGATCATAAGAAATATTTAATCTAGCTTGTCTGTTTGCTTTGGCCTGATCTTGGCATGAGTCTTGAAATTTTAATTTCCAATTTAAATAGTCACCACCATTAAGTATAGATTCTGCTAAGACAGGCCAATCTGGTGTAAGAAACTGCTGACTAATATTCCTAATCAGCACTGTAGTGAATGGAGCTGTGTTTCTGTTTGGTACTGCACTGTCTGTGAGAACTTTAAGGGTTTGGAATTCAAAAATCCTCCATTCTGCGAGCTGTTCATTAGGATTTTGCAGATTGTCTCTCAGTACTTTGGGGCATGCTAAGAATTCTGCTCTTTCCTCCAGGAGGGCTCTTTGTATTGCCTTTCAGACTGAGACAATTCTGGTAGCTTCTGGGTATAGAGGTAGGTGGGGAGGAGCAGGTTGAATTTGAAAAGAAGAATCTTATTGGAGTAGGGTGGGGGAAGAGTAATAAATGCAGTCTCAGATGGGACAGTATTTGAGTGATTCTTTAAGATTGGATGGGTTAGTGGAAATAAGTTAGGGTAAAATGCTGACTGAGATGAGGCTTTGTCTTTCCCTGGCACTGTTGGTGGAGGGGGTGGAGTTGAAAAGGAAGGATCTGTTGTAGGACTAAAGGGTGGGGTAGAGGAATGTGCATGAAGGCAGAGGAGAGAAAGAAGTGATGGGGAGTAATGAGATTCCGGAAATTCTAAAGATGTTTCAGATTGATCCATGGAATCTTGTGATGGCTCTGCTGCTAATGCCATTCATACAATATTCCATGTGTTCCATATATCTTGGGATAGTTTTTGTCCCTCTTCCTAACTTTGTTTCATTATTTGACCTATTTGGTCCCATTCTTTTGTAGTAACTACCCTTTGGATGGAAAGTCAGGATAAAATTTTAGGCTACTCTTAATTAATGCTTGGAGAGTAGTCTCTGATATTTTAATTCCCCTCTTTTGTATTAAAGACTTCAATAATATAACAGGTATGAGAAGATAGTTTTTGACCCATATTCCAGAAAGGAAGAGCAATTCACCTCACTGGCCAATGTGCAGGTCTTCTACTCCATCTCCAATCTTGAACCCAATACATCTCAGGTGATTTATAATCTGTTGGGCAGGTGCCCAACAGATAGGTAGGAGCTGCCTGCAGTTCCTTATTAATATCTTTGTAGGTGGACACCTGAGAAGGAGAAAGGAGACTGAGGGGAAAATGGGTGAAGGACTTGAGAGAGAGAGAGGGAACATAAGAAAGGAACAGTCAGAGACAAAGAGTTAAAACACATGGGCTCCAGTGTGCTCCTCTGATGGTATTGAATGAGTTGCAGGTGTTCCCAAACTTTTTATTGAAGAATTCAGGAATGTGGAGTAGGAGGTAGCTAATGAACATGTGACATGACATAGGATTTGACATTGGCTCAATTGACAACCACATGATCAAAAAGGAGGAGGTTAGTTAAACAAACATGTGACTTGGTATGGAAAGTAGTCTAACAAAGTGGGAGCCAGGACCCTGTGGCAACTAATGTCCTGCTTAGGAATTCTTTTGTCCTTTGGACTGAAGATTTGGAAATACAATAATCAAAAATTAACATGACCATGAGTCTGGCATAGGAACACATAGGTTACAACATCAATACATCAATAATACTTTCAAGATGATAATATACCTGGAATGCTACACTGACTGATGAGATGGTTTTACTATTGTAAATACTACAGCTTTTTATAGCCACAGATGTGAGTTGGGTGAAAGGTGGACACCAAAAGTGGATGAACAGCCTTGAAATGGACTTGGCAAACTCCCTCATCAGAGATGCTAGTTTCTCTGGATCATCTCATACACTCCTCCATACTTAATAAACATTTATTAAATTGATGAATAGTTATTAGTTCTAGAGACTTGAGCAGGTACCTATGATTTTTATCACCTAGATTTTGGGCAGCCCCTTAATCCAAGTCCCATATCCTTGAGTTTACAAGGATTTACAGCACTTGGGCTATACTCAATCATATAAAACAATTTCCTTCCTCCTAATAGCCACACTGTGATTAATTGTCTTTATTTTCTTAACAATTAATTATGCTGGACTTTTAGTACATGCTATTTAGTAAAACCAAACATAATATTGGTTTAATTTAGCTACCTCAGTAGCTCATGCCAAAACAAATTCCAGCCTCAGTTATGCACATTAGAGACTTCAACATTTGAGAATATCGGCTTACTATCATTAAAGCTTTTTTATTTCATCAGAGTTCTTCCTTGCTATAGTGCTTCTAGCTATATAGTATTTGGATATATGCAGATACAAATATAATTGTATCTATCTGTATATAGATAGCTGTATCAGTGTGTTTATATATGTATATACATATAAAATACATATGTTAAGCTGTATCTGAATTATATGTGGATTACATCATTATATATGTATATATATATTTATATAAATATTTTATATTAATATTGTAGGGAGAAAGAATGAAAAGGAATAATGTGGTCATTGAGGTCTAGATGTATTTCCTTCTCCTGTGGATTAAGGCAAACAGAAGTGAAGTGACTTGCTCAGGATCACATAGCTAGTAAATATCTGAGTTCAAATTTGAACTCAGGTAGATGAGTCTCAAGAGATCTGAAGATCCAGAAGATTTTTGGTGAACCTATCATGTTATCTAGACCAATCTCACTTTGCTCTACAGCATAGTATCTTAAACTTGAGTCTGTGAATATATTTGTTTTTTTAAATTATTTTGAAATCCATATTTCAACATCATTGCCTTCCTTTTTAATCCTTTGTATTTTATTTTATTCACTTAAAAACATAGTTCTGAGGAGAGGTTCATAGGCTTCACCAGACTGCCAAAGAATTTCCTGGCACAGAATACTCATTAGTAACTATGCCCAATGGGCTTTAAAACTGTGCATACCCTTTGATCTAGCAATTCCACTATTAGTTTTATATCCCAAAGAGGTAAAAAAGAGTTGGGTGAGGGGTGAAGGAAAGTAGCTATATGTACAAAAAATTTATAGCAGCTCTTTTTGGAGTAGCAAATATTTGAAAACTGAGTTGATAGCTATGAATTGGGGAAGGGCTGAACAAATTGTGATGTAGAATTATGACGGAATACTATTGTATCATAACAAATGAGCAGGATAATGTCAGAAAAATCTGGGAAAACTTACATAAACTGATGAAAAGTGAAGTGAGCAGAAACAATAGCACAATAATATAATAGCAACAATATTGTATGGTGAACAATTGTGAATGACTTAGTTCTTTATAACAATATAGTAATCCAAGACAATCTCCAAAAATTCATGATGAAAAAAACATCTACTTCTAGAGAAACAACTGATGGGGTCTGAATACAGACCAAAATATACTATATTTCACCTTCTTCATTTTGTTTTGTTTTATTTTTACTTGAGATTTCTTCCACAAAATGACTAATTTAGAAAAACGTTTCACATAAAATCTATATTAGATTGTTTGCCAGCTCCAGGGGGTTTGGGGGAGAGAAGTAGAGAATTTGGTTCATTAAAAAAAAAACAAAGGTTAAAAATTGTTTTGAATGTTATTAAGGGGGCAGATCTTTTTTAAAAGTTCCTCCTCTAGAATTCCTCCTTCTCCAAGAGTAAGTTAACATGGCAAACTGGTTGGTTTAGATGATGGCTAATTTTATTTTGAACTACTTGAGGTGTGAGGCATTAAGGGATGTAAATTGAAATTTCCATCAAAAAGTCACTGTAGGAGAGAATGAAATAAAATGAGAAACAACCAGAGGCATTTCAGAACTATTGCTATGCACATGCTCAGGATAATTTTCAATTGCTTAGCAGTTTTAGACTGCTAACAACTAAGGGCTAAGGATGAAAAATTCAAATATTCTCCATTTTTCTTCTCTGTCTTACATCTTCTTTTTTGTGTGTCTCCATTTTTCCTTGCTCCTCCTCATCTACTCATCTGCCCCCAATGCCATTGAGCAAAGTAATGGTATGGCATGAAACCAAAGTGGGCTCTGAAGCTAGAAGGAACCTTCAAGACCATCTAATGCAACCTCCTAAATTCACAGTAAAGAAACTGAGGCCAAGAAAGGTCAAGAAATGTGTTCAAAATTAAACAAGGTGCTCTGGCTCTAAAATAAATTTTTTCTCTATGATACCATGCTACTAGCCCATGTTCATACAGATATTTATATATAAGTGAAACATATTAAAATAAAAATTACATTCCTTTCCTGATTTATTTCTTAGATGAGAGTGAAAATGATTTTTATTTCTTCTGTGTACTAATGCACTGAGTCATGATTTCTACCTCTTATAAATATAAAAATTGAAAATTGACTGTACCATAAAATTCTATTTTGGAGAATAATTAATATTTTATTTAACTATTCTTTTTTTGCAGTTTATTTGTAATCTAACCAAACTATTTTTCATTAGATAATAAACAGTATCTATAAAAGAGGTTGCATAGTGGATAGAGAATAGGACTTGAAATCAGGAAGACCTGACTTTGAATGATGCTTTAGACAATCTGTGAGTGGAAGGAAGCTAGACAATGTAGTGGATTGAGTGCCAGGCCTGGAGTCAGGAAGACTCACCTCCCTGAGTTCAAATCTGACTTCAGATATTTACTAGCTATGTGACCCTGGGCAAGTCACTTAATTTCTGTTTGCCTTTATCCACTGGAGAATTAAACGGAAACCACCCCAATATCTTTTGTCACTCAGCTGCCCCTTAAATAATTGGGGGAAATGCTAAATTTCAGTTAGAGGTGGAGGATAGAAAAAAATGTAGATTCTTCTCATCCAGATTAATGAACCCTTTGTATTCTAAATTAAGAACTCTTTCTATAGAATTGTTTAATAGCTAAAAGAGGTAATATGCTTTCTTCCAAAGTGGAGGAAAGAAATTCGAAAGAAATAGCTTAAAATCCTAGTCACTCTGACTTCTTTTAGCTAATTACACTATGTTAGCATATTCTGGGATGCTCCTAATAGGATTTCCCAGGGCCCTGTGTGGTAGTATTTTAGAGATGAGAGGCACAAATAAAGTATGTGGTTAATATGACAGAATCAGAGACGGAAAAACTATAACAAAAGCCTCATTTGAACTTCAGCATGGCGTGGAGGTAAACCTGGGTTTGGGGAGTTTATGGCAGTGGAATGTAGATTCTATCAGATTTTACCATGTTGCAAAGAACTTGAATGCATTCCATATGACAGACTATTTTACCTACTTTCCTAGACCCAGCCGAGCTAAGAAAGAGACATCAGCCCATACTGGTAGTCTAGCCACTTAGTGATAAATTCCTTGTCCACAACCAAAGAAAAACAAAAAATGATTCCTTTTCCCTCTGTGGTCTCCTTCTAAAACCAGGACCAGAGAAAGGGTGCTTCAGAGTCACACAGGTTAGGTACATGAGACCCAATATCTGAATATATTATATTGAGTATATACATTAACTTAGGTAATACTACTCTAAAGGAGAAGGACTGAATCCTTGTTCATTGACCAAAGAGGCTGAATGGAATTGAATCAATCTTGGCATTCTCATCATAAATCCAATCAATAGAGAGAAGGAAATTGCAGCTAAGTGGAAATATAGTTCACAGGTTTCCCTCAGAGTGATAAATTAAAGAATTCAGAGAATCCGTTTTATCATTTGTCCAAAGGCAATAAGAAACGTCATTTCATGGGTTACCTGTTCATTTTATATTGCAATCCTCAGGTTAGTTTTTTTTAAAGACTAACATGAAAATAATTTCAGTTTATGCATTAATGTCTATTACAGATGATAAAGATATAAGAATTTCTATGAAGAACTCTATTACACCCTTCAGATGAAAGCTGAATATACTTTGATGTTCAGTGACTTAAATACCTTCATGGAAATAGGTGAAAGTGATGAAAAATAAGTTGGAAAATGTGCTTCTAGAAGAAGGAACTCACAGGCTTGTACCTACCCACAATTCTTTAGGTCTGTGCATCTTGAATACTAGAGGCACAGTGGTTGCACTATTGGACCTGAAGCCAAGAAGAAGTGGATTCAAATCTGGTCTCAGACACTAACTAACTATGAGACCTTGGGCAAGCCACTTAATCACTATGTACCTCACTTATTCCTTACTTTCTACATGAAAATATTTCCAGTTTTTCCCTATTTTTGGAAAAGCAAAACAAACTCTACACTTTACCCAAATATCCCCTCAAACTATCCCCTTACTCATCTCCATTTCATTGGTCATCTCCTAGATAGAACCATTTTCCATTGTCTCCTTGTCTATTACTCTCACTCACTTCTCAATCCTCTTTAAATCTGGGTTCACACCCCCAAATTCAACTCAAAACTATTTCATCCAAGATTTCCAGTGGGCTTCTAGCTTACAAATTCAATAGTACTTCCTTCAGTCTGCTTTCACTTCTTTGTGACTTTTGACACTATTGACTTCTTTCTCTTTTTTCCAGATTATATCAATACAGTTTTAAATAATTGTTTTCTGACATTTTTCAATCCATGTTTTCTTCTTCCCACTGCTCTCCAAGACAGTAGGTAATATGATATAGCTTTTGTGTGTGTTATCAAACAATACATATTTCCAAGAACATCATATTGTATAAGACATATCACATACACTAAAGAAAACATCATGAAGGAAATAGTGAAGAATGGTATGCTTCAATGTGCATTCAGACTACATCAGTTCCTTCTAGATTGACTTTTCCTTCATGAGTTCCTTGGAATTATCCTGGATCCTTATATTGTTGATAAGAGTTAAGTAATTCACAGTTGATCATCATACATTATTGTTGTTACTGTTTATAAGTTCTCCCAATTCTGATCACCTCACTTTGTATCAATTCATATAAGTCTTTCAGGTTTTTTGTGATTATCTTGTTTATCATTTCTTAAGGCACAATAGTATTCCATAACAGTCAGATACCATGGCTTGTTCAACCATTCCCCAGTTAATGGATATCCCTTCAGTTTCCAGTTCTTTGCCACCACAAAAATAGCTACTATAGATATTGTTCAAGTAGGTCTTTTCCCCCTATCTTTAATCTTTTGGGGAAATTATTCCTTTCCCTTAAGATTTCCTATCTATGTTTTTATAATACTCTATACTTCTGTCTCTCCTCTTAAAAGCCCAATTGACTCCTTCTCAAGATCCTTTGTTAAATCATTTTACTCCTTTGTATGGATGCACTTTAGGATTATATCTTGGCTTTCTTCTATTTGGTAAATTCTTCCGGGTGATCTTATCAGTTCCCATATGTCAAAGTATCGCTTCTACAGATATGAATCCCAAATCTAGTTGCATGTTACCAGTCCCCCTTTTTTATCTGAGCTACAATCTTGCATAACTGTTTTGGGCTTTTACCTGGATTGTTCCATAAGCACCACAAATTCGTCATGTCTAAAAACAGTTCCTCAACTCCTTCAACCCCAAATCCAGTCAATTACCAAGTACTTTGATTACTTCTATTTTCACACATCTCTCACATCCACTTCCACTCCTTTTTCCACTTACACAATTCCCTTCCAATTATATTCCCTGCCTACAGTTTTTCCTCATTAGTTGCAATTCACAGAACTTCCAGATTGATATTCCTGAATTATAAATCTGCTCCTGTCATACTCTAGCTCAAGAAGATTCTATGATAAAATACAAATGACTCTGGCATTTAAGGTCATTTAAGGTCCCATCTCCATGTCTTTGAATAGAATCTCCATGACTGGAAAGCTTTCCTTTTGGCTAAATCCGGAATTCAGAAAACTTGATTTAAAATACAGTCTCAGAAACTTACTGGCTATGTGATCTTGGGCAAAGGAAATCATTTAACCATTATCTACCTCAGTTTCCTCACCTGTAAAATAGAGAGAACAAATACACCTACCTCCTAACATTGTTATGAGAATAAATAAAATATAATTTTCAAATTCTTTGCATACTTCACAGCACTATGTAATTATGGTTGTTTTTCTTAGTCTAGCTTTTCTTTAAAGCTCAGTTTAGGAACTAGCTCCTGTGGAAAGTCTTTCTTAAACTCTTCAGTTCTTAACACTTCCCCAACCCCAAAATTACTTTGCATTTACTCTAAATATATTTTGTATATATGTTCTTCTCAGTAGAATATAAATTTTTTGAGGACAGAACCTCTTAGTTTCCTTTTTTTAATTTATAGTCTCATTTTTAAATTTTACATTACCTATATACTGTAGAAAAATTTCAAGTTAGTAACAGGTGCTTGTTGAATTGAATTAATTGAACTATTAACATAAAGTAGCATAAAGGAGAAGTTATGTACTTGCCAAAAGTGCAACCCCAATCACAGAGGAGATCCAGAGTAGAGACCAAGTTGAGGAGAAATTCCCCCCAAAAGCTGAGGTCTTCCAGTTATTTGATGCTCAATCAATCAATTGATAAATCTTTATTACATGCCTGTGATGAGCCAGGCACTGTGCTAAACACGGAGCATACAAAGAAGCAAAAGACAACCCCTGCTCTTGAGGTGTACAGTCTAATGGGTGTGATAATGAGCAAACAAATCTATACAAACGAAATACAGGATAAATAGGAGTTATTTAACAGGGAAGATAAAAGAAGTCTTTTACTGTTTTACCTAGCTACTTCAAGATTTCTTGAATAGGAAGAAAACCAGGATAGAGCAATGTAACAAAATATCCTTCTATTGTTTTCTGTTGCAACCTGTTTGTACCCACCAAATGCCTTTCCATAACTCTCTTGGTTCAGTATTTCAGTGAAGTTCTTTGTCTTACTGCTGTATAACAGCAATAAAATATTAATTTGGGGAAAATAAGCATTTTACATGATGGACAATTATAAATCTGTTGTGATCATGATCCCTGAAGACAATACCTTTTTAGAGGAGATGGCAGATCTCTTTGGGGTTTTTACTACCTGGTTGTTGTTTCTAGATTTTGAGTGTGTGTCTTGCAAGCTCTTTCTTAGTCATGAATCCTGTTTGCTGGAGAGACTTATGACTCTATGCTAATGGCCTGCCTGAAGGTAGAAATTGGCATGAGAGATTTGAAAGGGAAGACACTTTCTCTTTGATCTTGTTGGAATTGTAGAAGAGTGTGAAACACTGTATATCTCTCTTGAAGAAGAAATGGAAAAAAAATCTTTTCTTCAGTCACATCATTTTCTCTACCAGTTTAACACCAGACCCAAACAGCAACACAAGATAATAGCCACCCACGTTTCAAAATCTGATTACCTTCTTAATCAATGCTTTCATGGAAATTGTGTCATTGACTTTTTTTCTTAGATTATTAGGGGCTAAGTTCACATCTTTCTTTTTGACTATATTTGTCTTCCCAAAACTTAGCCTAGTGCCTGGTATATAGTAAACCCTTAATAAATTCTTGATATCAACCTATTAATGTTTTTAAGTGCTTACTATGTACCAGGCATCATGCAAAGTTCTAGGGATACAAAAAGCAACAGACAATCCCTTTCCTCAAGGAACTGACAGTCAAAAGGGGGAGAGAACAAACAAACAAATATATATATATATATACATATATATATGTATATATACAAACAAGCTATGTACAGGATAAATAGGAAGTAATTAAAAGAAGGAAAGCACTAAAAATAAGAATGGTTGGGAAAGACTTCCTTAAAAAAAATGGAATTTTAACTGGAACCAGAGAAATCAGTTGGCAGAGATGAGAAGGGAAAGCCCTTCAGGTATGGACAATCCCCAGAGAGAATGTCTGGAGCTAGAGATAAAGTAGCATCTAGTTCATGGAACAGCCATAAGGCTAATGCCTTTGGATCGAAGAGTACAGAGTCAGGGGATTAGGTATAAGAAGACTAGAAAGGTCAGAGAGGGCTAAGTTAAAAGGGGCTTTGAAAGACAACAGAGCATTTTTTTTATTTGATTCTGGAAACTAACTTGACTTTTTCAGCTTTTTTTTTTGATGTTTTCTCCAACCTATAGAGGTAATACAGCATTCTTGGGACAAAATGAAGTAATCAGTTTACTAATAGAACTAAAGCCAAGACACCAATTATGATAGAAGGTGATAAACATTCATCTTAGGAATAGCTAATTGTCATTATGTGCTAGGCACATAATAGGCTCTGAGACAGTTCCAACCATTTTTCACTGACAAGGCAGCCTTCTTGGGGGAGTCAGGATTGGCTAATTTAAAATATTTAAACTTCTGAATAAAAGATATTAGTGAATCTTGAAATTGCATGACTTCTGATTTTCTCCCAAACAGTCTCTTCGTGATTCCACACCTCCCCAGTATATATTACTCATTAAGATTTTAGAAGTGGCCTTGGCTATCCTTTTACCTTTTTAAAATTCTAGAAGAGCCATATAATTTATGGAAATTAAAAGACTCCTCTATCTTTAGTCAATAAAGTTTCATTATTTTCTGAAAGGCTAAATTTATGGCATCCCACAGAAAAAGAATTGGGAGACTAATGAGAGAGCAGTTGCTTGAATTATGAATAAGAATGCTTATGACAATGTATCTGAGTGGAAATAATTGTTTTTAGGCTCAGATTTATGTGAAGGACTCCACTGAAATTAATTCAACTCTGTCAAAAGTTTTATGTGGCTGCTAATTCCCAGGGATCTTGAATTAATAGGGCAAGTTAAACTTTGCCACAAGAGACCACAAAAGATAGTCAGTATTTGCATGTGTTTATTTGAGTCAATGTTTATATAGAGAAAAGTCCATAGAATCATAAATATAAAGAAAGGGACATCAAAGGTCATTTAGTTTATTTAACCCCTCATCAGGGAAATTGAAGTCCAAAGAGTTTAAGTGACTTATCCAAAGCCACACATGCATTAATTACAATGCCAAGATTTTAATTGAGTTCTTCTAACTCTTTTCAAGCAGTCCTTTTGGTCCCCTGCCTCTTCTCAAATAGAAATCCCAGAAATATGAAAACACAGCATATTTACATTTATAATTCCTTTAGTCTAACACAGAACTTTGTTCACAATAGGAATTTTTGAATTCTTGCTTAAATGGAATTGAGGTACTGATGACTTACTTAAAAGTTCTCAAAATTGAATTAATTTCACTTCTATTTGTAGTATAAATATATGTTTCTATTTCATTTTTGAGTGCTATCGAAGGTCTAGGTAGAAGTAAGGAAAAGTTGCTCTCTCATAGACAACAAATAATGATCAAAGAGTTGCCCTAGGATTTGGAATTGGTAGGCCAGAGTTTTGGGCTTCTACTCTAACTCAATGTACTACTTGATTCAAGGAATGTTGCTTGGGCATTGACAACTACCCCAATTTCTTCATCATTAGAATGGACGAGCTTGCCTATTTGAATGTGGTTATCACAATTTTCATGAATCCCACCTGCTAACTGAATTTCTGGGATTTTGTTTCAGTGTGCTTTCTACTTTTCCTATAGCCAGAATAATTTCAAACTATAGTCAAATTCCAGCATCTTCCTTACCACCAACTTTTGCAATTAAGTTCAATTCACATCAGTTCAATTTAACAAATATTGGATACATGCTTACTATTATGAAGTCTAAACCACACAACAGAAGAAGCTATATAATTTTGGTTAAATTTCCTTCTTTTACCTCAAAGCCTTGAAATTTCTTTCACCAGTATATTTTTCTATGAAACAAGCAGAAATTTTTGAATTTTTAATAAGAATTTTTAAATACCTACTATGTGCCAGGCATTTGTACTAAACACTTTATACTACTATCTCATTTCATGTTCATAACAACCCTGAGAGGTAAGTACCCTTATCATCCCCATTTTACAGGTGAGGAAACTGAGGCATATGGAATTCTAATAACTTGCCCAGGGTCACACAGCCATTAATTGTTGAAGGTTAGCTTTCAACAGGGTTTGATCCACTGCACCACCTACTTGCCTCCGCAATGCTTATGAGGAAATTTTCCATAAATCCAGCCTAAATCTACCTATAAAACTTCTATCCTGTAGTACTTAGTTCTGCCCTCTGGAGCCAAAGTGAAAAAATCTGATCCTTCTTCCTTAGAATAGCCCTTTAAATTCTCTTAGATAACTATCACTTACCCTATAGTATAAGCCTACTTTTGTCTAGGTTAAACATCTCCACTTCCTTCAAGCTTTCTATGTGCCTGTCTCTAATCCTTTTATTGTCTTGTCAAAGAACTGCTTTTCATACACTCCAATTTACAATATTCTCCTTACAAAACATGATATCCAGAAATGAATGTGCTACTCCAGATATGATTCTCTATTAAAACTGGGTTAAGGGGCAGCTAGGTGGCTCTCTGAGTGGATAGAGAACCAGTCCTGGAGCTGGGAAGCCCTGGGTTGAAATCTGGCCTCATACACTTCCTACCTGTGAGACCTTGGTCAAGTCACTTAAACTCAATTACCTCACCCTTAATGCTCTTCTGCCTTGGAAATTAGCATTAATTCTAAGACAAAAGGTAAGTGTATTTAAAAAAAAAAGACTGAGTTAGCTTTTCTTTGGCTGCCAAGTCACACTTTTTACTGATATTAAACTTGCAGTTTCCTCAAATCTCAAGATTTTTTTAACCCAAACTACTACCTAGTTTTATCTCTCTCACCCTTAACTATATAGCTTTAACCTAAATTTAGGACTATTTTTTTTGTAGACACCTGTGATTTAATTGGCACAGCACATTCCAGATGATGAAACAAATTCCCCTTATCAATGCAGATAAGTTACTGTTCTACAATTTACTCTTTTAGAGAATTGTCAGAGGCATTAAAAGGTTAAGTGATTTGTGGAAGCTCAGTTTTTTTTCAGAGGAAGATTTCGAACTCAGTTCTTCCTGACTTTAAGACTAGATATCTGTCCATAACACCACACTATCTAAAGTGTGGAACTTTATGGATCCCCATTATTTTCCCCTAAATAAGGTATATTCTTCTCTAACCATATTCTGGCCATGAGTCTTATCCCATCCGATAAAGTTTCAAGTGGTACCATTGAGGTGAAATTTTCCAAATTTCCAAACCACTTTCCAAAAGATCTCTAGTTTAGCTTCCATAGTACTTACATTGTGTTTTTCAGCATTTGAGGGTTTATTACTGGTGCTATTCTTGAATATTATCACCTTTAAATTGTCTAGGGCCATCTCTCTCTTCTCCTTTCACCTAAAGTGATCTCTCTTTTCCCCTACTTGTCATCTCTCACATCCAACCTGATCATCTCTTTAATACTACCCTACATAATTTCTCCACCATCATTTCTTTCCCCCATCATAACCTTCCTTTCCCTTTACAGAATATCTCAAATCCATATATAATCATTTCTCCTCTCTACACACACAGAACTCTCCTCCACATAGATAATTATTTCTCTTCCTTCTGTGCTATTCATCTTTCTTAACCCTGTATATAATGATCTGTGGATTCTCTTGTGCTCAGTTTTCTGTGCTCTAAAGTTCTAGGCAGCTTTCGTGTAGTTTCTCTATGATAGTTTCAAGTTTTATGAATTGTTTTGTTCTTTTGGGAAACCCATAATCCCCAAATAGTCTCTCTGCCAACTGCCTTTGAGATCAATTGTTTTATTTATATAGAGATCATGCATTATTTTATTACTGTTTCCTTTTTTATTCTCTTCTTTGGACTGTCCTTCACTTCAGGATATTTGTATTCCCAATTAATCATTCTCTCTTTTAACTTCTTTTTGAAGATTCATCTCTGTAAGTTAAAGTTGTGTTTTTTTTCTGTTCTACCAATTATTTCTGATGTGCATACCTTAAATTCTGTTTTCACAATTCTTATTTGTCTTTAAAACATTCAGGAATGTGCTTCTATGACCCTATGCTCTCTTGAGGATAGACAGAGTCTCCTCTCTCATCAGATGTTGGCTCAATTTCCTTTGTCACAATATTTGTTTAGAGATATTTAGGCTCACTGTGAGTGTCCCTCATAAGCTCTATCCTGGTCCCTCTTCTCTATTCCCTCTATGCTGATGGTTCACATTTCACTTTGCTGCCCCAAGTGACTTCTTGAGCTCCAGAGGTGGCTCCAACTGAATCCTATCCTCCTTTCCTTATAATCTGAGGTAGCACCGCACCCACCTCAATACTACTGTGCTCCCATTGTTCTTTTCTTCCATGGCCAAGGGCTGGTATAATGTAATGTTTACCCCAAACAGATTATTTGCTGCTCCTTCAGTGAGCAGGATGAGGGTGAAGGACATGCTGGCAGAGACTGAAGGAACTTGTTACAGAATTGTAGAGTAGATCCCATAGCATAAAATAAGCCCATGAGTCAGGTTGTATCATCTTGACAAGTGTGAGGGCTGATGGGGGTTAGAGGAAAGGCTATGGCATTAAATAAAACTGTTATGGATTAGGGATTAGCCTTTTCAGTTATTAATTTATCAGCTTATCTTAGTCTCCTTAGTGTCATAGCCTATGGAGATGACTGAAATCATTTTTTTCTTCCAGACAACTTTTTTTATTTTGGAGAGTTTTAAGAGCTTATTAGGACCAGGTAAAATGTCTAGTATGTGTTGACCATGTGAGAAAGAGAGCTTCACATTCTTGTGTTTCAATTAATAATTGGTAAATAGACAACATTGGAAAGAAATATATCCTTTAGAGAGTCAACTGGTTCAATACTACCCCCAGGTAAGGATGACTTTTACAAAGTCATATACATAGTTGGTGGCAGACAATAAAATATAATGAAGTACTTATAAAGAAGTATCAATACATGGCAATAGAATCAATCACTAGATCACTGAGATAAAGAATGGTGTATTGCAATCAGGAGGGAGCTGTCTCATAAAGACTCCTGTATGAAATAGGCAGTATAACTGAGATCCCTTAAACCGGTCTTTTATTGAATGGACACATTTGGGGACATTTAAAATCAAATGGAAAGCTAAACACCCTTCTATGATAGTATGGTGAAAAAGAGACTTCCTTTAACAATGTGTGCCAGTGGGCAGAATTTGGAGTGTAGGAGGCAGAGTAGGAAGGTAATGATTCTAATAATTCCCTGTTGGATTTCTGTTTTGGAGAAAAAATGAAAAGCTAAGAATCACAGTGATACATGACATTTATCTCCAAGTGGCACCCTGCACTTTTAATTTATTTTCAAGGTGATAGAATCATTAAGTTAGTCCGGAAGGTTGGAAGCTGAGAGAACTCTCACATAGGTAAAAAAATAATAATGGTTTAGGAGTCTTCTTCTACTAATTAAATATGCTGCCTATAGTGTTGGAGCTGCTAACAATGATGAATCCTGTGGGGGATATAAAATGAAGTGGTTGCATATAGTATGAAATAGTTAGAAGTGTTACTAGGAATCTGTCTTTGATAAAAAGAGAAGCAGAGACTCGGTGCTGAAAGCTATTTATTCATGGAGTGAGACTGCCCATGGGCAATAAATCTATTTTTTAAAGTCTTATTTCATTCCTTTCTGGTTCTTATAATGCAATCATTTCCCAGCTTATCTCCTGCCCACAAGGAAGTCTACCTTGTAACAGAGAAAAATAGTGAAACCAAATCAGCTGATAAGATGACCACTTATGATAGCTCATACAAAATTCTATCCTATTAGGTTCAGACATCCACTAAGAGGAAGAGATGTGTTTGCCCATTCATTGTCTATATTGTTAGAGTGGATGTGCTTAATTCATTCTATATTAGCTTATGTAGATCTTCCCATGTTTTTTAATGTGGTTCAGCCTTCCTCCCCCCACCAAAGGCTTGACTGAGCTTAGGTTCAGTCTGTATTATAAAAGGATTAAGAATTTCAGTATAGAGAGAGGGAAAGAGGAGAGACCCCCCTCCCCTCTTCTCAAAGCAGGGTACAGGGGAGACAGATGATGTTTAGGGTTGGCTCAGAGAGAGGAGAGGGAGTTTGAAGATTTTTCCCCTTCCTCTCCCCAATTTGCTCTTGTCCCTCTTGTCCCCCCTCCACTAATTGAGACCAAAGGGTCTCCCCTTGATCTGTTCACTCACACTCAGCTTGGGGAACAAATAACTTTTAATTTCTACTCAATCAGGTAATACAAAAGGAATAAAGGGCAGGGAAGAATGGGAAAGGAATGTGGAAAAAAAGGGTCCATGTCTCTATCTAAACCCTTTTCCTCCCTCCTTGAGTTCGGGGAGAACTCAGGCCTTGACAGCCTAAGCTCCCTGAGAGAAGTCAGGTTGACTCACCCCTGGGGAAGAGGAGCTGAGGTAAAGTCAGCTCAGGTTTCTCTTCAGAAAGTCCCTTCAATTGGATAGTGTTGGGGGGAAAGATTCCCAGTCTCCAGCAAGAAAAGTGGGTAACCTTCAGGAGAAAGTCTTTTTTTCACCATCTTCCTTTTGGTTTCTCAAGACTGAGAGCGACCAACTCCTCTACCAGCCAGAGTCTTCTCCTCCTCAAGATTCCCAACCAATTGGGGCCTGTCCCCCATCAAGGTGATCAATTTAACACACTCTTCAGCCTGGCACTTTTTCTTTAATGCCAACCTCTGTCACATATCCTCCATTTCCTGTTGTTTGTGTGGTGCCACCTAGCCCATGCCAGTTACTTACCTTCTATTTCTATTCTAATCTATCTATGTTACTTATTGTTCCCATCTAACCTCCCCCTCCCAAAATAATAAATCTTATCCTAATCTGTCTATTTGCTAATCTAGGTTCCTATTTTATGCTAAGACTGAGTTGTGGGAAGAGGGTTAGGATTATGTGCCAACAAAGTTTTACAATATAACAATTTCTTCATACAAAGGTTATTCCTATTGCAATCAATATAAAATTTAACTCAAGTAAAATTGAGCTATCCTATGCCTTATGTAATACTAATTCCAATGTAACAATTATATGTATATATATATATTTATTAACTTGTATCTAATGAAATCTGATTTATTCTTTCCCTATGTTACCTCTTTAGTTACAACATTCCCTTTCCCACCCTAAAATATTTTGTCCTTGTCAATTAATGGTTAGTATTTTAACTCTCTCCTTTCTATATTAGTGGATTAGGTTGTTATTGTACATATATACATGTCTGTTATTTGTACACATTTACATATGTCACATGTTATTTGTAGACATATATATGTATGTGTGTGTATATATATATATATCCTCTGATAGTAGAGATTTATTTACACATATACAGTTTATGGGTTGTCCTTATTTATGGCATAGCCCCTGTCAGTGTGAAATTTGTTCATGTTCTAGATATATCGTGGTGGATTCATATTTATTTCAATGTGCATGTGAATGTACTTCCCTATATGTGAAGTTAATATGATTGGCAATTAATCTTACATGACCCACTTTCCTTAAGTTCATTCCTCATAATGTCTTTGATTCAAAGTTCTTTACAGTTGTCAGTGTGTCTTCCATCCTTTGGTGTTGCTTGAAGCTTGTCACCAGTCCTATACCTTCTCTTTTACAGGATACATACTTGCCTGTCATCTCACCTTGAAAGATGATCTCAGGTGTCCAGAACTCCAGGATAATGCATGTGTGTAATATTAACATGCATGCATGTAAGAGTGAATATGTTGATGCATGTGAGCAAAACTTTATACAGGATGTTTGTGCCATCTTCATGTGTGTAAGCAAGATTTTTTTTAATGTAATGAATGTAGGTATCTTTATTAATGTGTGATTGTAAGGCAATTATTCTATTCCTATGTGGTTGATTGTAGAGAATGATATTTTAGTCTAGGCTTGAGATTGAGATTTTGTTTATAGGTTTACTAATTCTAAGGGATGCTAAATCCACCCAAATAAACTCCCAGGTTCCACAATGAACCACTTCTCCTGTGTTTCACAGACTACACTAATCCTCCCTGATCTAACTAACCCAAATTTATACTATCTGTCTTGGGCATTATTCTATTTTGGTTTCATGAAATAATTTTTGTTTGGGTAAGATACTCCAAAAGCATCTTGGATGTTTCTCATCTACAATTCCTGGGGTTTGTGGACTTGTCTTAGTATTTTTTGTTGGGTTTTTTTTTTGTTGTTGTTTGTTTGTTTTTCCAGCCAGGGATTGTCATTATGGGTTTAGGGGTTTTGCAGATTTGATTAAAGTTTCCTCATGTATCATGTGTCATATCTTATGCCTAGTACTAGTCTGGGTTTTTATAAGGTTTTGTGTTGTTTACTACCCTATAGAACTCAAGCCAGTCTTGGTACCAAGTCTTCTCAATAGATGGTATCTGTTGTGTTATGGCATGCTCAAGGTTGGATAAAGCAGATATGATAATAGCATTTCATTGTTCATCTCTTTTTTTACTTTGTTCTCTATCAATTACATCCAATTCAGTGTCAGTGTCCCCTAAGTCATATTTGTTACAAAATTCTTCATAATTACTGACTCCTGTAATATACAGTATTTCCTCTACTGATAAAGAGTTTCCTATGTCTTCAATTGGTTCATCAGAATCAGATTCAGAAAAGATTGTTTGTTCTGAATTCAGGTGTTCACTATGCCAATTTGTGTCCCACTCATCTAAATCTTTGTGAACTTTACCATAGAGCTTGATGAACTCATAGGGTTCTTGTTCTTCATCACTGTTTTGGTCAACTATTATTGTTTCCCCCTCTCTATACTGAAAGTCTTAATCCTTTTATAATACAAGTTCTAAGGGAATAAATTCAAAATATCTCTTCCTCTCTTTGATCTTTTAAATAAAGTTTAGGTTTTTTCTAGATTGCTTCAAGTATAGTATGTAACAGGGTCTTTGAGCCCCATACTAATGCCCAATATATAAATATGAATATTGAATATCATTTATTTCACTTGCAACAGAAATTTCATTGAGTGTGAATGAGTGAAAGGAGCCTAGGAACAAATCAAAGCATCTAAAAAGTTCATTTGATTCCCTTTGAAAAGAATAGAGACCTTGAGGGATGCTTAACAAATAATCTCCATTCATCTCCCACCTACGTCATAGAGCTGGCAAGATCCACATCTCCCAGGACTTTCATGACACAACTCCATTTTGGAAACCACATTACTAGTAGTCTTGCATCTCCAAAGTGCATATTGTTTAGGGAAGATTCTCTAAGAGGCTGGTGTCCAAACACTTAATTCAAGGATTCCTAATCATTTGGGATCAAAAATTGCATGGAAAAAACATGAAGGTGGGTATAAGGGGAAGAAAATGGCCAGGAACTCCCCCTGTCAGTCTGTTCACACACTATAACTTGTCATTTTCCATTCCTCTCTCTTGTTGAATTCCAATGAGAAATCTAGGAGTAAAAGCCTGGGAGAATTAATTTTTAAAATGGGGATTGAGTTATTTCATAACTCCCCTTATAGAACCACTGGAAAAGGGCAGCTTTTCTTACAAGAGTCTGCCTGCCCCATAACTCTTAGTCACCAAATATCTTGGGGGCAGCCACAGTTAATGGAGACCAATCAGAGGGTCTTATCTCAACTACGTGCTAGAGTACACGTTTACCTCCTGAGTTTTTGTGAAGCTCCAATGAGATAATGTATATTAAGTTACTTTACAAACCTTAATTTATTATTATGTCATTTCAGTCCTGTCCAACTCTTTGTGACCCCACTTAGGGTTTTCTTAGTTTGTTATTTCCTTCCTCAGCTCAATTTATATATGAGGAAAAAGAAGCAAACTCAGGTTATCCTGATTGCAGATCTGATTCTCTGTCTACTAGCTACAAATCTTAAAGCACAAAGTAAATATTCATTGTTAGTACATTAATATCCTATCACTGAGTAAGGACTGCCAGGACTGCCTTTAAAACAAAGACATTTCTCCTTTCTTTAGAAGAACCTGGCAACTTGCCCAGAGTATTTAATCTCTTGCACAGCCAGTTCCTTCCAAAGTGATAGAAACTCCATTCTTCATGGGTATTTGTGGTTTCTCCAAGGAAGTTTCCTTGAATTGAAGCCAATTCTTATTCCTAAATACCCACTTTCCAAGTTTCTCCTGCCCTTAACCCAAGTAGTATTAGAATTTAGGATTCAGGAAATCAGGGTTCTAGTATTAGATTGCCATTGACCTCCTGTATGATCTTGGACAAATGACCTTACTTCTTTGGACCTCAGTTTCTTCAACTGTAAAATTAAATAGTTTGATTATAAGACCTGTCTTCTCTTCCAAATCTGATATTCTGCAAGTCTAGTTAAATTCTGAAATAATGAGAAAGAAAAAAAAACAAACCACACCTGGGTAGGAAAGTCTTTAGGGGAGTATAGGAATACCTAGCAACCCCTTTGTCTTGAAGTAAAAGTGAAATCAAAGAAATCCTTTCTTGATAATAACTAGCATTTTAATAGTATTTTAATATTTACAAAGAACTTTAAATATATTTATTCATTTGCACTCAGAATAACCCTGGAAGACAGGAACTATTAATATCCCTATTTTACATATTAGAAAGCAGAAACTGAGAGAGGGTATGTGACTAGCCCAGAGTCACACAGCTGGTAAGTATTTGAGGCAGGATTTGAACTCAGATTTTGCTGACTTCAGACCCAGTACTATATCAACTAAGGAACCAGCTGCTACTTTTTTCATGGAGACTTCCACGACAATAATTACTCAAGGATCTATAATAGCCAAGTGGAGAGAGCATGGCAAAGATGATATCAAGTATTTGCAGGACCTTGATGACCTCATCATTTATAAAAGATGACTGCTACAGGATAGTGATCACAACCAGGAATATGTGGAACTACAAAGGCAATAATGTCATCCTAGATTTGGAATACAGTCATGATACTAGGTCCTAAACATGGTAGTATACATATATATATATATATATATATATATATGTATGTATATGTTGCTTTTTGGTGTCTCCAAATCATTACAATCACAGGTAATTGGTAAAACTATGTCTAAAAGACTTCGTAAATCATTGATACTAATTATTGCCTAGCCCATACATTATTTTATCAACCCTCTTACTTTTTCCCATCTTATCCTCTCCTTTTTCCTTTCCCAAATTACAATAAAACTATTTTGCCATAAAATGAACACAGTCTTAAATCTACTCACTCACAAGAATTGTTACTTTCCTAGGGCAAAGACACAAATCAGTTACTTTTTCTTTGGCTGTTTCAAATTGTGTGTGTCTACATAGCTTGCATGGAATTTTAAAAGGACTTTTAAAATTCAAAATGCTCCTCATGTATCATGAAACAATATGGCTAGGAGAAGAAGAATGGCATATTGAGCAGATTCAGGAGGGTATTGTTTTCAAACCCAATTCTTTTTTTAATATAATTTCATTTTATCTTCAACAAATATTTTCCATGGCCATATCATTCATGTTATTTCTTCCCCCTCTTCTCTCCCCCCTCCCAGAGCTGACAAGGAAGTCTATTGGTTTATACATGTGTTATCACTCAATATCTATTTCCATGTTACTCATTTTTGTAATAGAGTAATATTTTAAAATCAAAACCCAAAATCATATAAACAAGTGATAAATCATGTGTTTTCTTCTGCATTTCTTCTTTTTTTAATTTGAAAATTTTTATTTAATTGATTTATTTAGGATATTTTCCAGGGTTACATGATTCATTTTCTTTCCTTCCTTTCTTCCCACCCCCCTCCCTTAGCCAATGCATAATTCCTCTGGGTTTTACATGTATCACTGATCAAGACATATTTCCATATTATTAATAATATTTGCATTAGGGTGAGAGCTTAGAGTCTACATCCCCAATCATATACCCATCAATCCATGTGATCAAGTAGTTGTTTTTCTTCTGTGTTTCTACTTCCACAGTCCTTTCTCTGGATGTGAATAGCGTCCAAACCCAATTCTGAGATATACTGTCTTTGTGTCCCAGGCCAAATCTTAATTATGTAACCTTTCAGTGTTCTAAGCAACCCAGAGATTATAAGTTATGGATAGGTTGTATGTCAGTATTAGTAAAGGGAATTCAAAGAAGGAAATCCCAGATCTACATAAAAAGAGGAAGAAATATAATCTGAATAAAATGATTCAGATCTTTAAAGAAAATGTCAATCTCAATTTCTTTTTAACTTGTGAAGACTAAGCCCATGAATTTATAACTGTGAAATTTTGTGTTTGTTTGGTTTTATTTTTATTCTTCTATGACTGCATTATAACCACCTAGGGTGAGTAGGATTTGATTTTGTTTCTGACTGAGATTATTGCAGGTGGAATCCTGGAGGGCATATAGCAATGGTCACTGTAAAGAGTCATGTTCCAATGAGTCTTAAAAAAAAGCAAACTAACTCTAAACTGTATGATACTATTAAAAATGTACAAAAATTCCCACTCCTTTAAAGCCTATAAAACCTTTAAAAAGTTTCATCTCACTAATTCAAATTTATCTTAGTGAATGTCAGAGTTGGAAAACTCACAGATGCTTTTGTATATCTAATTTTATAGATGAGGAAACTGAGCTTCTAGAAGGTTAAGTGACTTGATCATGGTTAGTGGAAGAACTGGGATGTAAACTCAGATCTTACTAATTCATCTAGTTCAATACCCCTTTTTTTTCTTTACTATACTGCCTATCTCATACAAAATGAATTTCAAGGTGATATTTTTAGTTCAGGAATTCTGACCACTAGTCATTAATTTGGGATTAATATAGTAAGCCCCTGGGAATGGGATGCCACTAGGCATAGTGAAGTAACCCAGGTTAGGAAATAGAGTAGACCATAAAGCTCACATGAGCATCAAAGTAGGATTAGACCTGTGAGTATCCCCTGCACTTCTAGGGAGGAAGGAAGGAAGAAAGGAAAAAGAGGAAGAGGAGAGGTCCAGGTTTTATCTTCCATTGCTTCCTTTTATATATCCTATGCTTGAGGGGAAATTTTTAATCCTCAAAATTTTATATTCATTTGTGTATAAATTGTTGACTTATCAATATGGAAGTCATTGCCACATAGCCAATATGTTAAAACAAATAGGGTAATTGATTTAAAGCTAGAAGAGAAATTCAAGGTCATCTATCCCAGATCCCTCATTTTACCCATGAGGAAACTTAGGTCAAGAAAGGTTAAAATTACTTGCCCCAGATTACCCTAACCCTAAGTGATAAACCCAATCCTAAAACACTTTCCAGTACCCCATATTGCCTTCTATTCCTACTTGACTTTAAGTAGATTACATTAAAGATGGCCTCTTTGACCTCTCTGTGCTACCATGTTTCAGAGCTGCATATTTCTCAGTTTTTCAGTACTCTATTAGATCTTTGATCTCATTCATATTTGAATTCCTTCCAGTGATGCAAATCACAACTTCTTCATGCTTGCTATGTTGATGTTCATCTATTCCAACTGTCTGAACCAGGGCCAGTATTCTATCTATTGTGACACCTAGCTGCTGTTCATAACAGGTTCTACATTAAAGGATTGAAAGGCTTGGAAAATGATATTCCAAGGCAAAAGATTTGGGTTTACAACCCAGAATCACCTATCCAGCAAAACTGAGTGTATTCTTTTATGGGGGAAAATGTACATTCAATTAGATAGAAGATTTCCAAGTATTCCTAAGGAATAATCAGATCTAAACAAAAAATTTGAAGTCCAAACACAAGACACAAGAGAAGCCCAAAAAGGTAAATGAGAAAGAGATAATTTAAGGGATTCATTAAGGTCAAAATATTTATATGTCTACATATAAAGAGGATTTCTGTAATTCTCAAAAATTACTCTCAATAGTAGAGAATATAGAAGAAATTTATTCAGAAAGAGGGTATAGAAGTAAACTGATTAAGATATGATGTATATGATGAGATATGACAATATGATGAATATGTAAATGTGATAATATGGAAGGATATATATATATATGATATAATATGTATGCATATGAATGATATATAAAAAATCAATCAAGGACTAAAAGAGGAGGTTATACTGAAAGAAAAGGAAATGGAGAGATAGAATGGGATAAATTATATAACATAAAGAGGCATGAAAAATCATTATAAGAGGGGAGGATAAGTGTGGTAACAGCTGGTGCTTGAACTTTACTCTCATCTTAGCTGGTTTAGAAAGGGAAAAATAAGTATACTCAGTGGGATATAGAATTCTATCTTACCCTACTCAGTGGGGTATAGAATTCTATCTTATCCTGGAAAGAAGTAGAAGAGAAATAAGACAAGGGGGAAAGGAGGTAATTTGAGGGAGGGGGAAGTCGGGGGAGAGTGACAAAAACCAAAATACTGGTGAGGAGGAACAAAGAGAAAGGGAAAAGAGCAGTATCTAAAGGGGATAAAATGATGAAGTGCAATAAGCAGATAGCAACCATAATGCTGAATGTGAATGGGATGAATTCACCCATAAAATGGAAGCAGATAGCAGAGTAAATTAAAAACCAGAATCTTAGTATATGTTGTTTACAAAAGAAACACATTTGAGACAGGGTGATACACACACAGAGATTCAAGGTAAAAGGCTGGAGCATAATTTATTATGCATCATCTAATGTAAAAAAAGCAGGAGTAGCAATGATGATGCCAGACAAATCCAAAGTAGAAACTGATCTGATTAAAAGTTAAGAGGAAGGAAATTACATTTAGCTAAAATGTATTATAAACAATGAAGTAATGTCATTACTAAACATTTATGCACCAAATGGTATTGTATCTATATTTCTAAAGGAGAAATTAAAGGAGCTTAAGGAGGAAACAGATAGTAAGATCATACTAGTGGGGAATCTCAACCTACCCCTTTCAGAACTAGATAAGTCAAACCAAAAAAAAAAATAAATTAGAAAGATGTAAGGGAAGTGAATGAAATGTTAGAAAAAATAGAGTTAATAGATATCTGGAGAAAATTGAACTAGGATAAACAGGAATATACCTTCTTAGCAGTACATGGTACATATACAAAGATTGAACATGTACTAGGGCATAAAATGTAAACAAATGAAAAAAAGCAGGAATAAAAAATGTAAATTTTTCAGATCATATTGCAATAAAAATTATACTTAACATGGGTCCATGGAAAGGTAAATTGAAAATTAATTGGAAATTAAATAATCTAATTCTTCAAAACTTGTGGGTCAAAACAGAAATAACAGGAACGATTATGGACTTCATTAAAGAAAATGACAATGAGAAGACAACATATCAAAATCTATGGGATATATCCAAAGCAGCACTCTGTGGAAAATTTCTATTTCTGAGTGCCTACAGCAAAAAATCAGGAGGGAGGAGATCAATGAATTGGGTTTTGTTAAATTTATGGTTGGACTGAATAATATTTTAGTTGGTTGCCAGGGATTTAATTACTAAATCCCAAATGAATTACTAAAATCAGAATGGAATTTGTGGTAGTTTATTTTACAATAAAGAAGGAAGTTATTAAGGAAGAGAGAAAGAGAAGAAAAGGAGAGAGATAACTGCTCCAGCCTCCTCTGAGCCAAGCAGGAATTCAGAGGCCCCAGCCAAGGGAAAAGAGTCTCAAGATGGTCCTCTCCAAAGGCTGGTGCCTCCAGAAAGACCAAGGAAAAGGGAGTCAGCCTTTATATGCACCACTTGTCAGTTCAAAGGAACAGGATCACCAGGAACTACAGGTCCAGTCAGCACTCTTCTGAATGAAGAATTACTCTCCACTTCAGGAGAACTGCCAGTAGAACTCCAGCAGAAGTGGAAGTCCAAGTTGAACTTCCAGAAGAACTCTCAGAACTCTGTTTAGTCCCTTGTCACTCTCTTTTTAAGACCATTTTTCTTGTGCCATTTTAATGTTTATGTCTACCAATCACAGCCAACACTCTGCTCTAGGACCACTCAGAAGGTAGTCAGTCAATTCTGATTTGTCACCCACTCTTTCAAACATGGGACACAGACCTCCCACTCAGTGTATGAGATGGGTGTTCATACCTTTTTTGATTAAATCCAAAATGGGCATATCTCTATACTCAACTTTAAGTACTGTGCTTATGCTTTTGGGGATTGAAATCTAAAAACAGACAGATCTCTATAATCAACTTTAAGTCCCATGCTTATACTTTGGGAATTAAATCCAAAATTAGACAGGAGATTACAATTACAGCTTTACAATCAAGGAAGAGCACCTTCATTGTTATAATCAGGGGAGAGCCAAATCCAATCTCACAGTTTGCAACTTAAAAAAATAGGAAAAGAACAAATTGTAAATCCCGTGATAAAAACTAAATTGGAAATCCTAAAAATTAAAGGAAAAATTAATAAAATTGAAAGTAAAAGAACTATTGAACTTGTAAATAAGATGAGGAGCTAGCACTTTGAAAAAAACAAATAAAATAGATAAAGTACTAGGTAATCTAATTTTAAAAAGAGAGAAGAGGATCAAATTAACAGTATCAAAGATGAAAAGTATGATCTCACCTCTAATGAAAGGGAAATGAAGATAATTATTAGGATTATTTTGCTTAATTAGATGGCAATAAATAAGACAATCTAGGTGAAATGGTTGAATATTAAAAAAAACATAAATTACCCAGATTTTAATTTAATTTAATTTATTTATTTTTTATATTTTATTTGATCATTTCCAAGCATTATTCATTAAAGACATAGATCATTTTCTTTTCCTCCCTCCACCCCCCATAGCCGACGCGTAAATCCACTGGGCATTACATGTTTTCTTGATTTGCACCCATTGCTATGTTGATAATATTTGCATTAGAGTGTTCATTTAGAGTCTCTCCACTGCCATGTCCCCTCAACCGGTGTTTTCAGGCAGTTGCTTTTCCTCAGTGTTTCTACTCCCACAGTTTATCCTCTGCTTATGAATGGTGTTTTTTTCTCCTAGATCCCTGCAAGTTGTTCAGGGACATTACACTGCCCCTAATGGAGAAGTCCATTACGTTCGATTATACCACAGTGTATTAGTCTCTGTGAGCAATGTTCTCCTGGTTCTGCTCCTCTTGCTCTGCATCACTTCCTGGAGGTTGTTCCAGTCTCCATGGAACTCCTCCACTTTATTATTCCTTTTAGCACAATAATATTCCATCACCAACATATACCACAATTTGCAAAGCCATTCCCCAATTGATGGGCATCCCCTCGTTTTCCAGTTTTTGGCCACCACAAAGAGCACAGCTATGAATATTTTTGTACAAGTCTTTTTGTCCATTATCTCTTTGGGGTACAGACCCAGCAGTGCTATGGCTGGATCAAAGGGTAGATATTCTTTTGTCGCCCTTTGGGCATAGTTCCAAATTGCCCTCCAGAATGGTTGGATCAGTTCACAACTCCACCAGCAATGAATTAATGTCCCTACTTTGCCACATCCCCTCCAGCATTCATTACTTTCCTTTGCTGTTACGTTAGCCAATCTGCTAGGTGTGAGGTGATACCTCAGAGTTGTTTTGATTTGCATCTCTCTGATTATAAGAGATTTAGAACACTTCTTCATGTGCTTATTAATAGTTTTGATTTCTTTATCTGAGAACTGCCTATCCATGTCCCTTGCCCATTTATCAATCGGAGAATGGCTTGATTTTTTTGTACAGTTGATTTAGCTCTTTATAAATTTGAGTAATTAAACCTTTGTCAGAGGTTTCTATGAAGATTTTTTCCCAGTTTGTTGTTTCCCTTCTGATTTTAGTTACATTGGTTTTGTTTGTGCAAAAGCTTTTTAATTTGATGTAGTCAAAATTATTTATTTTACATTTTGGATTCTTTCTATGTCTTGCTTGGTTTTAAAGTCTTTCCCCTCCCAAAGGTCTGACATGTATACTATTCTGTGTTTACCCAACTTACTTATGGTTTCCTTCTATATGTTTAAGTCACTCACCCATTTTGAATTTATCTTGGTGTAGGGTGTGAGGTGTTGATCTATTCCTAGTCTCTCCCACACTGTCTTCCAATTTTCCCAGCAGTTTTTATCGAATAGTGGATTTTTGTCCCAAAAGCTGGGATCTTTGGGTTTATCGTGTACTGTCTTGCTGAGGTCACTTTTCCCCAGTCTATTCCACTGACCTTCCTTTCTGTTTCTTAGCCAGTACCAAATTGTTTTGATGACGGCTGCACTGTAATATAGTTTAAGGTCAGGGACTGCAAGGCCCCCATCATATGTGTTTTTTTCATTATTTCCCTGGATATCCTTGATCTTTTGTTGTTCCAAATGAATTTTGTTATGGTTTTTTCTAAATCAGTGAAGAAGTATTTTGGTAGTTCAATGGGTATGGCACTAAATAGATAAATAAGTTTGGGTAGGATGGTCATTTTTATTATATTGGCTCATCCTATCCATGAGCAGTTAATGTTTTTCCAATTGCTCAAGTCTAGTTTTAGTTGTGTGGAGAGTGTTTTGTAGTTGTGTTCATATAGTTCCTGTGTTTGTCTCAGGAGGTAGATTCCTAGGTATTTTATTTTGTCTAAGGTGATTTTGAATGGGATTTCTCTTTCTAGTTTTTGCTGCTGAGCTGTGTTGGAGATATATCGAAAAGCTGATGACTTATGTGGGTTTATTTTGTATCTTGCAACTTTGCTAAAGTTGTTGATTATTTCAATTAGCTTTTTGGTTGAATCCTTGGTCTCCTCCTTGCCTATTTTGATGCCTTCAATTTCTTTTTCTTCTCTAATTGCTACTGCTAGAGTTTCTAGTACATTGTCAAATAATAGAGGTGATAATGGGAATCCTTGTTTCACTCTTGATCTTATTGGGAATGCGTCTACTTTATCCCCATTGCAGATGATATTAGCCGATGGTTTTAGATATATACTGTTTATTATTTTTAGGAACGACCCTTCTATTCTTATGCTTTCTAGTGTTTTGAATAGAAATGGGTGTTGTATTTTATCAAATGCTTTTTCTGCGTCTATTGAGATAATCATGTGGTTCTTGTTGGTTTGCTTGTTGATGTGGTCAATTATGTGGATTGTTTTCCTAATATTGAACCAGCCCTGCATCCCTGGTATAAATCCTACTTGATCATGGTGGATGATCCTTCTGATCACTTGCTGGAGTCTTTTTGCTAGTATCCTATTTAAGATTTTTGCATCTATATTCATTAGGGAGATTGGTCTATAGTTTTCTTTTTCTGTTTTTGACCTGCCTGGTTTTGGAATCAGTACCATGTTTGTGTCATAAAAGGAGTTTGGTAGAACTCCCTCTTTGCTTATTATGTCAAATAGATTGTATAGTATTGGGATTAACTGTTCTCTGAATGTTTGATAGAATTCACTGGTGAATCCATCAGGCCCTGGGGATTTTTTCTTAGGAAGTTCTTTGATGGCTTGTTGGATTTCATTTTCTGATATAGGATTATTTAAGAATTCTATTTCTTCTTCTGTTAGTCTAGGCAGTTTGTATTTTTGTATATATTCATCCATGTCACCTAAATTGGTGTATTTATTGCCATATAATTGGGCAAAGAAATTTTTAATGATTGCCTTAATTTCCTCTTCATCGGAGGTGCTGTCTCCCTTTTCATCTTTGATGCTGTTACTTTGCTTTCCTTCCTTCCTTTTTTAAATTAGATTGACCAGTACTTTGTCTATTTTGTTTGTTTTTTCAAAGTACCAACTTCTTGTCTTATTTATTAAATCAATAGTTCTATCACTTTCGATTTTATTAATTTCTCCCTTAATTTTTAGGATTTCTAGTTTGGTTTTCTGCTGGGGGGTTTTAATTTGATCGCTTTCGAGTTTTTTCATTTGCATTTCCAATTGATTGATCTCTGCTCTCCCTAGTTTGTTAATATAAGCATTCAGGGATATGAATTTACCTCTGATTACTGCTTTGGCTGCATCCCAAAAGGTTTGAAAGGATGTCTCGCCATTGTCATTTTCCTCGATGAAATTATTAATTGTTTCTATGATTTCTTCTTTAACTAAATGATTTTGGAGTATCTTATTGTTTAATTTCCAATTAGTTTTTGATTTGGTTTTCCATGTACCATTACTAATCATTATTTTTATTGCCTTGTGATCTGAGAAGGCTGCATTCATTATTTCTGCTTTTCTGCATTTGTGTGCTATGTTTCTGTGACCTAATGTATGGTCAATTTTTGTGAATGTGCCTTGTGGTGCTGAGAAGAAGGTGTATTCCTTTTTATCTCTATTTATTTTTCTCCATATTTCTATTAATTCTAATTTTTCTAAGATTTCATTCACTTCTTTTACCTCTTTCTTATTTATTTTTTGATTTGATTTATCTAAATTTGATAATGGTTGGTTTAAGTCTCCCACTAATATGGTTTTACTGTCTATTTCTTCCTTCAATTCTCCTAGTTTCTCCATTAGAAATTTGGGTGCTATATTATTTGGTGCATACATGTTGATTAATGATATTTCCTCATTGTCTAAAGTCCCTTTTAACAAAATATAATTACCTTCCCTGTCCCTTTTGATCAGATCTATTTTTGCTTTGGCTTTATCAGATATCATGATTAGCACTCCTGCCTTCTTTCTATCAGTTGAGGCCCAGAAGGTCTTACTCCATTCTTTAATTCTGACCTTGTGGGTGTCAACCCGCCTCATGTGTGTTTTTTGAAGACAACATATGGTAGGGTTTTGGATTCTAATCCATTCTGCTATTCGTCTACGTTTTATGGGTGAGTTCATCCCATTTACGTTCAAAGTTATGATTGTCATTTGTGGACTCCCTGGCATTTTGATAGCCTTCCCTAATTCTAACCTTTTCTTCTTCGGCTCTACCTTTTAGTCCAGTGATTTACTTTGAATCTGTCCCCCTTGTCCCCTCCCTTGATATGTATCCTTTTTTAGTCCCTCCCTTTTTGTTCCCTCCCCCTCTCCTCTCTCTTTCTCTCCCCTTTTGTTTTCCTTCCCCTCTTCCCCCCTTGGTTTTTCCTTCTCCCTACCCTTGTTGGGTAAGATAGAATTCAAGATCCCAATGGATCTGGATGTTTTTCCCTCTCAGAGTTGATTTCCCTGAGATTAAGGTTTAAGTAAAAAAAAACCCCTCTCTTCCTCTCCTTCTTATAGGAGTTTTCTTCCCCTCCCCTTCCCATGTGAATCTTTGTGTGAGAAAGATTATTCTATTTGGTCTTTCTTTACCCCCTATTTATACATTACATTTTCCCCACATGTTAGTATACATAGATTGATAGAAATGTAGTCCTTATAGAAGAGAGTTTGAATAAAAGAAGAAGATAACATTTTTCTCCTTTCCCCTTTCCTTAATATTTACCTTTTCAGGTATTCCTTGCTCTTTGTTTTTTGGTATCAAACTTTCCACAGAGCTCTGGTCTTTTCTTTGCAAAAAGTTGGAAATCTTCTATTTTGTTGAATGCCCATACTTTCCCTTGGAAGTATATAGTCAGTTTTGCTGGGTAGCTGATTCTTGGTTGAAGACCCAGCTCTCTTGCCTTTCTGAAGATCATGTTCCATGCCTTACAATCATTCAGAGTAGAACTTGCAAGGTCTTGTGTGACCCTGATTGGCATTCCTTTATATCTAAATTGTCTTTTTCTAGCTTCCTGTAGGATTTTTTCTTTTGTTTGAGAGCTTTGGAATTTGGCAATTACATTCCTGGGAGTTGTCTTTTGGGGGTTTAGTGTAGAAGGTGTTCTGTGAGCTCTGTCAGTGGCTGTATTACCCCCTTGTTCTAGAATCTCTGGGCAATTTTCTTTGATTATATCTTGTTTCACAATGTCGAGTTTGGTGTTTATTTCTGGCTTTTCTGGAAGTCCAATTATTCTTAAATTATGTCTTCTCCCTCTATTTTCCAGATCTGTCACCTTGTCGGTGAGATATTTTATGTTCTCTTCTAATTTCTTGGTATTTTGGCTTTGCTTTATTAATTCTTGCTCTTTTACATGATCGTTGTCTTCCAGTTGCCTGATTCTGACCTTTAAAGCCTGGTTTTCCTTTTCAGTTTGGTCACACTGGTTTTGTAGATGCATGAATTTCTATTGCATTATTTCCCACTTTTCCTCCCAGAAGGCTTCCATCTTTTTGGTCATTTCTGAGTCAAATTCTTCATGGGTTTGTGGAGAGTTTCCATTTCCTTTGGAAGGTTTTGGAGCATTTTCTTGTGTATTGTCTTCTATCTCCTCTGTATTTTGTATTTTGGCTCCATAGAATGTGTCCAAAGTCGCCCCTTTCTTCTTATTTTTCTTGGGATTTTGGGGCTTTTGTGCTTCTGTGGAGTTTGCCATCTCTGAATGGGGAAGATTAGCTTTTCTTATCTCTGTCTGGTGTTCAGAGGTTTTAGTCCTGGGCAGATTGTCCGTTCTATGAGCTTTCCCTGAGTTGAACTGGGTATGCCTTAAGGCAGTGACTTTCACTGGAAATGGAATGGAAGGAACCGGCCAGGGGGTTACACTCGCCCCCGGCTCTCTCTGTTTCCCTGCTGTTTGGGTGCCCCCTCCACTGGGTCAGGTTACTTTCTGGAAGTTGCCTTCAGAATAGCTGGCTGTGAGGCTGTCTTGTCCATCCTGAGGGTTACTGTTGTTTCAGAGGACCCTGCTCTCTGAGGGGGTAGGGGCTGCAGCTTCCTGGAGCTCAGAGGGCAGTGACTTTCACTGAGACTCGGATAGAAGGATCCGGCCCGTGAGGCTGTCTTGCCAGCCCTGAGGATTACTGTTGTTTCAGATGACCCTGCTCTCTGAGGAGGGAGGGGCCGCAGCTTCCCGAAGCCTTGGACTCTGAGCTCCTACCCCTTAGATCCGAGTGATCTAGGGTTCTGGCTTTTGAGGGGGGCCGTACATTTTGATCCAGGTCCAGGTCCAGGAGGAGGATTCCCAGGGTCTATGCTGTTGATCATTTTGAATTTTGGTGCCCTAGGAGCATATAGTTTGAGATCAGTAGGGAAGGGTTTCCGGAGATCTGAACTTTAGCTTTCTCTAAGCCGCCATCTTGACTGGAAGTCCCATAAATTACCCAGATTAACAAGAAGGAAAAAGAATACTTAAATAATTTCATCTCAGAAAAAGAAATTGAACAATCCTTCAAAGAACTTCCTAAGAGAAAATCCCCAAAGCCTGATGGATTCACAAATGAATTCTATCAAAAATTCAAAGAACAACTAATCCCAATACTATAAAAATTATTTGACAAAATAAGCAAAGAAAGAATCTTACCAAACACTTTTTTATGACACAAATAAGGTACTGATTCCAAAGCCAGGCAGACCAAAAGCAGAGAAAGAAAACTACATAATAATTTCTTTAATGAACTTAGTTGCAAATATCTTAAATAAAATACTAGCAAAAAGACTTCAGCAATTTATCTCAAGGATTATTCATTATGACTAGGTAGGATTTATATCAGGAATGCAAAAATGGTTTAATATTAGGAAAACTATCCACATAATCAAATTTACTAATAATCAAACCAACAGAAATCAGATGTTAATTTCAATAGATGCCAAAAAAGTCTTTGACAAAATGCAGCACTAATTCCTATTGAAAATACTAGAAAGCATAGGAATAGAAGAGCCCTTCCTCAAAATAATAAACAGACTATATCTAAAACCATCAGCAAGTATCCTATGCAATGGGAACAAATTAGAAGCCTTCCCAATAATATCAGTAGTGAAACAAGGATGCCCACTATCACCTCTATTATTTAATGTTGTACTAGAAATGCTAGCAGTAGCAATTAGAGAAGAAAAAGAAATTTAAAGTATTAAAGTAGGTAATGAAACTAAACTATCACTCTTTGCAGATGTCGTGACAGTATACTTAAAGAATCCTAGAAAATCATCTAAAATGTTAGTGGAAATAGTTAACAACTTTAGCAAAGTTGCAGGATACAAAATAAACCCACATAAATCACCAGCATTTTTACATATTTAAAACAAAATTCGGCAACAGGAGTTAGAAAGAGAAACTCCATTTAAAAATCACTCTAGCCAATATAAAATATTTAGGAATCTATCTACCAAGATGAATACAGGAATCATATGATCACAACTAAAAAACATTTGTCATACAATTAAGACTACATATAAATAATTGGAAAAACAATAATTGCTCATGAGTAGAATGAGCTAACATAATAAAAATGACAATCCCACCCAAATTAATTTACTTATTCAGTGTCATATCTATATCAAACTGCCTAGAAACTTTTTTACTGAATTAGAAAAACTATAACAAAGTTCATTTGGAAGAACAAAAGATAAAGAATATCAATGGAAATAATAAAAAATGTGAAGGAAGGGGGTCTAACAGTAATAGATCTTAAACTGCACTATAAAGCAGTGGTCATCAAAACAACATGATACTAGTTAAGAGACAGAAGGGAGGATCAGTGGAATAGACGGGATAAATGACCTCAGTAAGACAGTGTATGATAAAACCTAAGACCCCAGCTTTTGGACAAAAATATACTATTTGACAAACACTGCTGTGAAAAATGGGGAAAAAAAGTATGGGAGAGATTAAGTCTAGATCAACATCTCATACCCTATACCAAGATAAATTCAAGATGAATATGACATAAAAATAAGGAATGCAATCATGAATAAATTAAGTGAACAAAGAATAGTATACCTGTAAGAAAGGAATTTAAGACCAAGCAAGAGATATAGAGAACATTACAAAATGTAAAATGAATTATTTTGATTACATCAAATTAAAAATGTTTTGTTCAAACAAAACCAAAATTAGAAGGAAAGCAAAAAATTAGGAAAAATCTTTATAACAAAACTCTCTTACAAAGGTTTAATTTCCCACACATATAAGGAACTAAGTCAAATTTACAAGAAAAAATGAAGCCATTCCCCAATTGATAGATGGTCAAGAGATATGGATAGGCAGTTCTCAGATGAAGAAATCAAAACTATCAATAATCACATGAAAAAAAGTGTTCAAAATCCCTTCTGATTAGAGAAATGGAAATAAAAACAACTCTGAGGTGCCACCTTACACCTAGCAGATTGGCCAATATGGTAGCAAAGAAAAGTGATAAATGTTGAAGGGGATGTGGTAATATTGAGACACTAGTGCACTGCTGGTGGAGTTATATTATTATCTCTTTGGGGTATAAACCCAGCAGTGCTATGGCTGGATCAAAGGGCATGCCCTTTGAGCATAGTTCCAAATTTCCCTCCAGAATGGTTGGATCAATTTCCAACTCCACAAGCAATGCATTAATGTCCCAACTTTGCCCCATTCCCTCCAACATTCATTAATTTCCTTTTCCTGTTATGTTACCCAATCTGCTAGGTGTGAGGTGATACCTCAGAGTTGTTTTGATTTGTATTTCTCCAATTATAAGAGATTTAGAATATTTTTTCATGTGCTTATTAATAGTTTTGATTTCTTTATCTGATAATTGCCTATTCATGTCCCTTGCCCATTTATCAACTGGGGAAGGCTTGATTTTTTTGTACAATTGATTTAGCTCTTCATAAATTTGAGTAATTAGACCTGTGTCAGAGTTTTTTGTCATGAAGATTTTTTCCCCCAATTTGTTATTTCCCTTCTTATTTTGGTTGCATTGGTTTTGTTTGTGCAAAACTTTTTAATTTAATGTAATCAAAATTATTTGTTTTACCTGTGGTAATTTTTTCTAACTTTTGCATGGTCTTAAAATCTTTCCTTTCCCAAAGATCTGACAATTATACTATTCTTTGTTCACCTAATATACTTATATTTCCTTCTTTATATTCAATTCATTCACTCATTCTGAGTTTATCTTGGTGTAGGGTATGAGATGTTGATCCAAACCCAATCTCTCTCATACTGTCTTCCAATTTTCCCAGCAGTTTTTATCAAATAGTGTATTTTTGTCTCAAAAACTGAGATCTTTGGGTTTATCATAGACTATCTTGCTTAGGTCATTTACTCCAAGTCTATTCCACTGATTCTGTCTCTTAGCTAGTACCATACTGTTTTGATGACCACTGCTTTATAATATAGTTTGAGATCTGGTACTGCTAGGCCAACTTCCTTTACATTTTTTTTCATTATTTCCCTGAATATCTTTGATCTTTTATTCTTCCAAAAGAACTTTGTTATGGTTTTTTTCTAATTCAGAAAAAAAGTTGCTTGTTAATTGGATGGGTAAGGCACCAAATAAGTAAATAAGTTTGGGTAGGATTGTCATTTTTATTATGTTAGCTCATCCTACTACCCACAAGCAATTGATGTTTTTCCAATTATTTAGATCTAGTTTTAATTGTGTGGAAAGTGTTTTGTAGTTGTGTTCATATAGTTCCTGTGTTTGTCTTGACAGATAGCATCCTAAGTATTTCATATTGTCTAGGGTGATTTTAATGGAATTTCTCTTTCTAATTCTTGCTGCTGAAATGTGTTGGAAATATATAGAAATGCTGATGACTTATGTGGGTTTATTTTGTATCCTGCAACTTTGCTAAAGTTGTTGATTATATTGACTAGCTTTTTAGTTTTTAGACCATCACATCAACTGCAAAGAGTGATAACTTTGTCTCCTCCTTAAGCTATTTTAATCTCTTCAATTTCTTTTTCTTCTCTAATTGCTAAGCTAGTGTTTCTTGTACAATGCTAAATAATGGAGGTGATTATGGGCATTCTTGTTTCACTCCTGATCTTATTGGGAATAACTCTAATTCATCCCCATTGCAGATGATGCTGGCTGATGGTTTTAGATAGATACTGTTTATTTTTAGGATAGATCCTTTTATTCTTATACTTTCTAATGTTTTCAATAGGAGTGGGTATTTTGTCAAGGGCTTTTTCTGCATCTGTTGAGATAATCATGTGATTTTTGTTGGCTTGCTTATTGATATGGTCAGTTATGTGCATGGTTTGCCTAATATCAAACCATCCTTGTATTCCTGGTATAAATCCCACCTGATCATAGTGAATAACCTTCCTGATCACTTGCTGGAGTCTTTTTGCTAATATTCTATTTAAGATTTTTGCATCTATGTTCATTAAGGAGATTGGTCTATATTTTTCTTTCTCTGTTTTTGACCTGCCTGGCTTTGGAATCAGTACCATATTTGTGTCATAAAAGGAACTTGGTAGAACTCCTTCTTTACTTATTCTGTCAAATAGTTTGTATAATATTAGGATTAGGTGTTCTTTGAATGTTTAATAAAATTCACTTGTGAATCCATCAGGCCCTAAGGATTTTTTCTTAGGGAATTCTTTGATGGCTTGTTCAATTTCTTTTCCTAACATGCTATTATTTAAGTATTCTATTTCTTTGTTAATCTGAGCAATTTATATTTTTTGTAAATATTGATCCATATCACCTAGATTGCCATATTTGTTGCCATACAATTAGACAAAATCATTTTTAATGATTATCTTGATTTCATCTTCATTAGAAGTGAGGTCTTCCTTTTCATCTTTGATACTAGTAATTTAGTTTTCTTCTTTCCTTTTTTAAATTAGATTGACCAGTACTTTGTCTATTTTATTTGTTTATTCAGAGTACCAGCTTCTAGGCTTATTTATTAATTCAATAATTCTTTCACTTTCAATTTTATTAATTTCTCCTTTAATTTTTAGGATCTATAATTTAGTTTTCATCTAAGATTTTCAAATTGTTCCATTTCATGTTTTTTGATTTGCATGCCCAGTTCCTTGACCTCTGCCCTCCCTAATTTGTTAATATATGAATTCAAGGATATAGATTTCCCCCTGAGTAATGCTTTGGCTGCATCCCATAAATTTTGAAAGAATGTCTCCGCATTGTCATTTTCTTCAAATTATTAATTTTTTCTTTGATTTGTTCTTTAACTAACCAATTCTGGAGAATCATATTATTTAATTTCCAATTAATTTTTGATTTGGCTCTCCATTTACCCTTACTAATTATTATTTTTATTGCATTATGATCTGAAAAGGTTACATTAATTATTTCTGTTTTTTGCACTTGTTTGCCATGTTTATATGCCCTAGTAACATGGTCAATCTTTGTAAATGTACCATGTGCTGCTGATAAGTTATATTCCTTTTTGTCCCCATTTAATTTTCTCCACAAATCTATTAACTCTAATTTTTCTAAGATTTAATTCACATCTCTTACCTCTTTCTTATTTATTTTTTGCTTTCATTTATCTAGATTTGATAGAGGAAAGTTTAGGTCTCCCACTGGTATAGTTTCACTATCTATTTCCTCCTTTAACTCCACTAGTTTCTCCTTTAGAAATTTGGATGCTATACCATTTGGTGCATAAATGTTGATTACTGATATTCCCTCATTGTCTATACTGCCTTTTGCCAAGATGTAATTACCTTCCCTATCTTTTTAATCAGATTTAGTTTTACTTTGGCTTTGTCAGATATCATTATTGCAACTCCTGCCTTCTTTTTCTCAGTTGAGGGCCAATAGATTTTGCTCCAGCCTTTAATCCTTAGCCTGTGAGTGTCTACCTGCCTCATGTGTATTTCTTATAGACAGCATATGGTAGGATTTTGGTTTCTAACCCATTCTGCTATTTTCTTCCACTTTATATGTGAATTCATCCCATTCACATTCAGAGTTATGATTGCCACTTTTGTATTCCACAACATTGTTATATCCTTCTCTAGTTCTGCCCTTTCTTCTTTTGCTATATCCTTTTAAACAAGTGTTTTACTTTTAATCAATCCCCCTAATCCCCACCCCTATTATACCCCCCTTTCAGCCCCCTGTCTTTTGTTCACTTCTTATTGTTTTAGGACCTGTTATGTTCCCTGCCCCCTCTCTTTCCCTCCCTTTTCATAGTCCGTGCCCCCTTCCCTTGGTTTTTCCCTTTTCACTTTCCATGTAGGGTAAGATAGAATTTGATACCCCAGTGGATCTAGATGCTCTTCCCTCTCAGGATTGATTTCACTAAGAGTAAGTTTTAAGTATTACCTATTAGCACTCTCTTCCTCTCCTTCTTTTAATAGTATTATTCACATCCCCTTCCCATGTGCCTCTTTGTGTGATATAGATTATCCTATTTTACTTTTTCCTTCAAGTTTCTCTTGGTGCCATCTTCTATTCCCCCCTCCCTTTTTATTTTTTTGCATATCATCTTAGACCACTTATTACCCCAATCTCTACCTATAAATGATTCTTCTAATTACTATATAAAGCAGGAAGGCCGGCCCGCAGCCTTCCCACGAAAGGAAAGATAGAAAGTTGACCTTGGAGAAGGACTGAAGCCAAAGAGATGGACAAGAAGCAGGCAGATACACACGTAATATTTAACAATGGAGCTCCACAGAAAAGCCCCCCACTACTTAGCTATCATGAGGACATGATACCGCTAAGCAGCCCTAAATCAACAACACGTGGATATAGGAGTATAGAGATTAGCTGAAAGGAAAACCCAGTCTTTTAGAGTGAATACTCTAAACCCAGACTGCTCCAGTTAGAGAATTAGGATGATAATAAGGAAGTGTCTTTAGAGAGAAAAGGAAAGATAGAGAGAGGAAGTTAAAGAGTGAGCTTAGCCAGAAGCTAAGTTCCAGGAAAGACAGAGATAGGTGAGAGGTGATGCAGTAAGAGCCCTGGCCTGTGGAGCTCCTATTTATTTCCATTGAGATGCAAATGTGCACAATACATAGGGATGAGTACATAGTGTATTACCATTGGTTAACAACACGGCATAGGTATAGTTTGTCTCAGCCAGGTGAGCACAAATAAACCTGATTTCGCACCTAAACTGGGGGACGCTGGGATCAAGCGTCAAAGGCTTTACTTGCCATGTGCAAGACTGAGCATGCTCTCTTCTAAGACAATCTTTACATTCTAACTGTTTCCCTTGTCCATAGATAGGTGTGGACTGCTACACTATAATAGTGAATATAATTTTTGAGAGTTACAAAGAACATTTTTCCATATATTAATATATCAATTTGATCTTATTAAAGCCTTTAAGGAAGAAAATTTAATTAAAAAACATTTTTCCTTTTCCCCTCTCTTATTTACATTTTCATGTTTCTTTTGATTTTTGTGTTTGGATACCAACTTTCCACTTAGTTCTGGTCTTTTATTTACAAATACTTGGAAATCTTCTATTTTTGTTGAGTGTCCATACTTTCCCTTCAAAGTATATAGTTGGTTTTGATGGGTAGGTGATCCTTGGTTGAAGACCTAATTATCTTTCCTTTCTGAATATCATATTCCAAGTCTTGCAGTCTTTAGTGTGAAAACTGCAAGATCTTATGTAATACTGATAGGTGCTCCTTGATATCTGAATTGTCTCTTTTTGGCTTCTTGTAACATTTTTCTCCTTAGCTTGGAAGCTCTTGAATTTGGCAATTACATTCCTGGGGGTTGTCTTTTGAGGATTTAGTATAGAGGATGCTCTATGAACTCTTTCAATGTCTATTTTGCCCTCTTGTTCAAAAACATCAGGGCAGTTTTCTTGAATAATTTCTTGTAGTACAATGTCAAGATTTCTATTTAATTTTGGGTTTTCAGGTAGACCAATGATTCTCAAATTGTCTCTTTACGACCAGTTCTCATGGTCTGTGACAGAGACTGGCACTAAAGAAAAAGTGCCAGGCTGAAGAGTGTGTTAAATTGATCATCTTGACAGGGGAGGGGCCCCAAGGGTTTGGAATCTTGAGGAGAAGATACTGACTGGTACAGGAGTTGGGCTCTCAGTCTCTCAGTCTTTAGAAGCCAAAGGGAGAGGGTGAAAAAAAAAAGACTTTCTCCTGAGGGTTACCCACTTTTCCTGCTGGTGACTGGAAATCTTTTCCTCAAACACTTCCCAGTTGAAGGGACTTTCTGAAGAGAAACCTGAGCAGATTTTACCTCAGCTCCTCTTCCCCAGGGGCGAGTCAACCTGACTTCTCTCAGGGGCTTAGGCTAAGGCCTGAGTTCCCCCAAAACTCAAGGAGGGAGGGGAAAGGGTTTAGATAGAGACAGGAACCTCCTTTCCCCACTTTCCTTTTCCCATTCTTCCCTGCCCATTATTACGTTTGTATTACCTGATCAAGTTGACATTAAAAGTTATCTGTTCCCCAAACTGAATGTGATTGAACAAATCAAGGGGAGACAAGTCTTGAGTAGTGGAGGGGGAGACAAGCGGGACAAGAGTGAATTGGGAGAGCAGCTTTAGCTAAGGAGGGAAGGCAGAAGCGGGTAAACCTTCAAACTCCCTCTCCTCTCTCTGAGCCAACCCTAAACATCATCTGTCTCCCCTGAACCCTGTTTTGAGGAGGGATGTATCCACTCTTTCCTCTTCTCTGTGCTGAAAGACTTAACTCATTGGTATACAAATTAACCTCCATTTATAATATAAGTCTATCATCTTGTCAGTGAGATATTTTATGTTTTCTTCTATTTTGTCAGTCTTTTGACTTTGTTTTATTAATTCTTGCTGTCTTGAAAAACCATTGGCTTCCAATTGCCCAATTTTGGTCTTTAAGGACTGGTTTTCTGCTATAAACTTTTGATTTTCTACTACAATCTTTTGATTTTCCCTTTTTGGTTTGGTCTATCCTGCTTTTCATGGATTCCAGTTGTTTAATTTTTGTCTCTAATTGGGAGTTCCTGTCCTTTAAACTGTATTTTCTTTTGGAACTGTTTCCCACTTTTCTTGCCAAGATTCTTCCATTTTTTTTATAAGCTCCAATTTAAATTCTTCAAGAGATTGTGACTAATTTCCATTTTTCTGGAAGGTTTGGATGCATTTATTTGTATTTACTTTTCTGCTATTTCCTTTCTAATCTGGATTTTTCCTCCATAAAAACTATTCACGGTCAATGCCGTCTTGTTCTTCTTGGTGTTGGGAAGTTGGTTTTTATGGACATTGCTGGCCGTCACTATGCTGGTTTTTCCTTCCCTTTCCAGTCAGAAGTCTGAGTGAGGAGGGCAGGCTCTCTGTGTAAGGAGCTAAGGAGCACAGTTTTTGCCTGAGGCCACCTCTCAAGCCTCCACAGTTTCTACTGTTTGCTGCCCTTGTCTGTACTATTTCTGCACCCAAGGTCTATGCTTTTCAGCCTGCTGGGATCTCAAGTCTAGCTGCTCTCAGCGGTAGGTCTTTGGTGGTCTTAGTCAGCTGCCAAGACCCTAGAGCTGCCCCTCACTCACTCTAGAGGTGCCCCTCACTTGCTCACTGTTTCTAGAGCGCTGGCTCTGACTCCAGTGCACTGTCTTCATGTGGGAGGGGAGTGGGGGGGGTTGATCAGCTTGTGTTTTGGTGGAAGATATTTCACCCCCTTAGAGTGTGGAAATGCACAAATCTGTACCTTCAATGCTGCACCCTACGTTGGAGTCCCTTCATTCATATTAATTTGGGTTTTTTTACCTTTTGAGGTAGTATATGTAGGTAGGCGATGAGGAGAAGAGGAGTCCTACATCTACACTACTGCCATGTTTATCCGGAAGTCTGTGAAGATGTATTGACAGAGATGGACAGGGACCGTGTCCCAGTGAATAGATTTCAATGGGTTGTGCTTTAGACTTTTCCTCAGCACTTTGCTATGACTGAGACCCCAGGAATCTCCTCTGGACACACAGTCCTGTCCGATAGGCTGAATGTCAGTTCCTCTGGACTTTGCTCTGCCAAAGCTAATATAGGCAGCCTGCCCCCATTCCCTCTTTCTCTCTTTCTAACTCTATTCCTTAATTTCCTTAACAACTCAGATCTGACTACAATTTTCTTCAGAACAAAGTGGTTTAATAGTTCAAAAAACAAAGGAGGGATTAGGTCAGTGAGAATAGGAAACCCTATGTACTATCCAGTTTGTCACTGCTTCTTCAGCCTAGACAAAGGGCTGAAGCTTCAGCATCTCTTCTCCTCCTTTCTCTCTAATCACTTCACTATCCTACTCTAAACAGTCCACTAGTGTCCTTCTTGGGAAGGCAATGGGATGAGACAGGTCTCCGGGGTGACCACTGTGAAGTTGAGAGGTATAGAGTCCCTCAGCAGCAGTTGGTTGTTCTCTTTGCTTATTTAATTAATGTTCCAGATATGCCAGGAATCTTCTGTCTTACAGGGCAAGGGAAAAATGGAGGCAATGTTCTGGCACCACAGTTTGGGGTCCTGAGCTCACATCCTTTGTTCCTGTCTCTCATGAGTCCACAAGGTAAAAGACCCGCACCAAAGCTCTATATCCCAGAAGCCTCTTTTCTCCACCAACTGCCACTCTTCCCTCCTTCCAACATACCAAAGTGTTTCCTCAATGCCAGTTTCCTTTCCACCTAGACTATCAACTATTTGAGAGACAGATTATTTATATCTGTGTATCCCCCCATAATATCTATCACTCTTCCTTACATAAATCAAATACTCAAACATTTGTTGAATTAATAAATCTACATTTCTTTTCCATCAATAGTATGTATTTTGTAAGTCTCTTCTGTAGACTTTTTTAGGAGAACTAAGTTAGCTGTGCCATAGTCATTCTACTACCTTCTTCACCAAATGGTCCCCTTTTTCTTCCTATTTTCTTTCAAAAAACCCTTGAAACCCAGAATATCATGGCACTTTAGAAGTATCCTAATTCACCTTGTATCCAAAGCATGAATCAAAAGTAAACATCCTTTACAAATCCAGTCTCCACCAGAGTCTTTCCACTGAAAGAGAACTCATTACCTTTCAAGATATCCCTTTTTTTTTTGAGATAAGGAAGGGAAAAGGGAAAGGGGAGAAGCATTTATTAAGTGCTTACCATGTACTGTTACTGTGCTAAGCATTTTACTAATATTACATTATTGTATCATTCTAATTGCTAGAAAACTTATCTTTAATTTTACCTTAATTCAGCCCCTGCAATTTCTATACATTGTTCTTATTTATACTTTCTAGGATCAAGCAAAGTAGATAGGATTCCTTTTTACTCTGGTAGTCCTTCAAATATTTGAAGATAATTATCATGTTCCCACTAATCCTTTCCTTCTGACTTTTTATTTTAAGATCTTATCATACAGTATGACACAAGTTCCATTCATAAAAATAGACATTAAACTTGAGGGCAAAACACGGTACTGCTAGTCACTTAGGTTAGAAGGACAAAAACAAGAGTTCCTCAAAGAACTTACATTTGCCTAAGTGATAGGGAAATGGGAGTATAATACATCTACCCATATAAGTATGATAGAAAGTAAATTGGAATAAACAATAAAGATTCATGAAAAAGGTAGCCTAAATAGAAAGAGGACAGGAATTCTTAAAAGCAGAGAAGAGGAAGGAGGCATTGGAGATGGCCTTTGTTAATACAGATATAATAGATGTAGTTTGGGATTTCTAGCAATAGCTAAAGAGTCCAGTAAGTCTAGAAAGTAGATATGAAGAGACAAGTGATAAGAAGTGCTAGTCTAGAAAGGCAAATAGAATCAGACTGCAAAGGCTGAAAAGTGGATCTTTAAGACTATAGGGGAGCCATTGAAGGTTTCAAGACCTTTCACCATGTGGGTTACCCCTCCCCAGTGGGTATGTTCTAACATATCAATGCTTCTTCTAAAAATGAATTTCACAAAAGTGAATGCAGATACTTCAAATATGATACCCCAGTATAGGGTATGGGAGAAATATTATCTCTATTTCACTGGGCATTGTATTTCTTTTATGAAATCTCAAGTTACCATCAACTCTTCCGACTGCCAGAACACATTACTTATTCATCTTGAGTCTCAAGTTTTTGAAGACTCTTATGTCTTTTTCACATTTATTCATTTCCGATCATGGCCCTTCTCTAACTTATATTTTGAAAAGTTCACTTTTTTAACTCCCAGTGAAAGATGTTGTCTATTAAGTATAGTTTTATTAACTTTAGTCTACTTTCCAACCTGTGGAGATCTTTTTGGATTGCCATTCTCTTATGTATTGTATTAGCTCTCTTTTCTAGCCTTATTTAATCTGTAAGTATTGTTGTTGATAAAAATGTTGGATAGAACCAAACCAAATGCAGAGCACTACTTCACACAGATAGAAACAACTCTCCAGGTTGATCATGACCTCTTTATTAATCAATATTCTCTGATGATCAGTGTGGCATAGTAGAAAGAGATTCAGCCTCAGAGTGAGAGCATCCTGGATACAAGTTTCACATTTGACATGCACTAAGTGTCTTTGGGCAAGTCACTCAATCTCCTAGTGCAGTAGACAAATCACAAAGACTATAAGTTCCAGACAAAACACCAACCTGAATTAATGGAATGAATACACATAGATGAGTTTCTCATCTAAGAAATTCCCTATGCCAATGCAATTCCAGGTCTTTCCCCTTTCCCTAAATCTATTCTCTAGGTTAATTTAACCACCCAGCTCCAAACCTATCCAGTTACACTACTGTATACATACTACAGAATGAATTTTTTTTTCAGAAAAACCATAATACCATAGATTCAGAGCTAGAAAGAACATTAGAGGTCAATGAGTCCAACCAACTCCATTATTTTACAAATGATGAAACTGAGACTTGTACAAGTTAGCTAACATGGGCAGGTTCACAGAACTGCCCTATTTGAGGGATAATTCAAACCCTGGTCTTCTAAGTCCAGCACTCTATCCACCAGACTATGATGCCTTTCTATCATGAGATGAGCACTTCTTAAATATAGGTTATCCATGTTTGTTGAATTTTCCCTTATCTACCATCATAGTAATGCAATAAAAAGGGAAATGCTTGGCTCAATCTATTCTTAATGAATACGTGCTGGCTTCTAGTGATAAAATCTCCCTTTTGACAGTGTGTGAGTCAGAAGTAACAACTGGATTCAAACATTTGAATTATAAACAATTAAATAAACACTGGAATCTATTTAGGAACCTTGCGCTCATGTTATCTTTTGTTCCAAAATCAACTGTTGCATTTTTGATCCATCTTAGCCAAGGCTGACTAGCTGACCTTGGTATAAATACATGTAGGCAAAAGCTTAAAAATAAATTTTGAGTAGGAAGAAAATGGACAATAAAGATGGAACAAATAACTGAAATAGCTTTATGGGCAGGTGCATCTAATATCTCAGAAGGAAGTGATTAGTGTTATAGACTATTTTAAAAATATTGGCTATAGTTGTTTCAGAAGAAAAGCAGAAAGGAATGTGTGGGCAGAGAAGAGAACAGAGTGTACACAATATAGTTTTTGTCTTTGAAGGTTTGAATGCACCTATGCACCTTGTCCTACTGCTTAGTCCCAGCCACTTATATCAAAATTGCCAATTAGACATCAGGTTCTTCAGCCCTCAGTGGATGGAACCATCCCAAAAATACAGCCAGTACTGGGAAAAATGAAACAATTTTCATTCCTGGAATTGACTAGCATTTGCCATCTAAGAAATGTGGTATGAAGTTGTTCTTTTTTCTTTTTCCTTTTTTGAGAATGATGGATTTTAAAAGATAATCATCAGGATATTTTGGCATATGCCCAAATGAGTTATTCTAAAGAAACAGAAATTTACTTCACTATTTATTAAATTTCTACTGTGTGGAAGACAGCTAGATGGCACAGTGGGTAGAGTGCCAACCTTGGAGTCAGGAAGAATTATCTTCCTGAGTACAAGTCTAGCCTTTCTAGCTATGTGACCCAGGGCTCTTAACCCTATTTGCCTCAATTTCTTCACATGTAAACTGAGCTGAGAAAGAAATGGCAAACCACTCCAGTATCTTTTCCAAGAAAATTTCAAATGGGGTCACAAAGAGTCAGTCATGACTGAAAAACAACTGAAGAAGACATATACAAGTCACTATGTTATGGATACAAAGAGGAAAAAAAGGCCCTGCCCTCAAACAGCTGTAGGCTTAATTTAACACATAAATGAGTAATATAAGATAATTTGAGGAGGGGGTCCCTAACAACATGCATGGAAAAAAAGTTACCACTTAAACTGAGCCTTGAAGGAAAACAGGTTTTCTGCTGGAGATGGTGGTAAAAAAGTAGTACATTTCAGGTAGGGAACAAGGATTAGAAGTGGCAGCTTAAAGAAAGGTATGTGTGTTAAGAGATGAGAGACTCAGTTCAGGAAGTAGCCAAACCAATATATCTGTGATATAGGTCACATGAAGGGAGTAGTATTAAATAAGTCTTGAAAGGTATGTTAGAATCAATCTACTGAGGGTTTTTAACATATTGAGTAACTGAGAGGTTTATATTTTTTCCCTATAGGCAATGGGGAGACACTGAATATCTTTGATATGCAGAGGAATGAAATAATGAAGCCTGTCCTTTAAGATTCTTTTCACAGCTTTATAAAGGACAGATTTAAGAGAAAGCAGTTAGAAGGATATGTAAATAGTCCAGGGAAAAAGGGATGAAAACTTGAACTAAGATAGTAGGTATGATGAGTGGAAAGGAATGGATATAAAATTTTAGAGGTGGAATTAGCTTAACTTTGCAACTGTTTGGATAAGAAAAAGATAAGGTAATGAGAAGAGTCAAGAATGACTAAAGTTGTAAATATGAATGGCTAGAAGGATGATGGTGCCCTCGGCAGACATTAAGAAGATTAAATAAAAGTGGCTATTTATGGGGATAAAAATAAAAATCAGAGTTTTCTTGGACACTTGAAATGTCACACAATGATGGAGTTGTTCAGCAGGTAAGTTAACAGGTGATGCCTGATGTTCAGGAAGAAGATGAAGAATGACCACATCAAGTCTAAATTCATCTATGTAGAAATCACAGGATAACAGAATTTTAGAGTTAGAAGGGGCCTCCTTGCCAATCCAGTCTAACTCATCTGCAAACAGAATCCCCACTGTAATAGCCTCTGCTTGAAGAACTGATGAAAGGTAGACCATCTCATCCTGAGTCAAGTAACTCAACTGGATCATTCTAAATGTTAGAAAACTTTTCCAGACATCTAATTAAAATTTGTTTCTGTGCAACTTCCACCCATCATTCCTGGTTCTGCCCTCTTCCTCTTGACAGCTCTTCAAATAGGTAAATACAACTGTAATTGCCTCTTTTAGTCTTCTCTTCTCCAAACTACATATCCCTTATTTCCTCATTTAATCCTAATATGACAGATTTATCTTTTTGTTTTTCTTTCTTTGATTTCTCTCCAGGTTATCAATGTCTGTTTTAAACTGTGGTGCCCAGAATTGGACATAATAGTCACCATATGGTCTGACTAGGGCAGAGTATTGGGAGAAAATCACCACCTTATTCCAAGAATTAGGAGTATGTGGGAGCCCATCTTAAACAAGCTTCAAGTTCAGGAAAAAAAGCTTCACTTTTTCATCATGGATCTCTTAGGATTGTCTTGGATCCTTACATTGTGGCTGATAGTTAAGTTACTCACAGTTGATCATCACACAGTATAGATGTCTCTGAGCACAGTGTTCTCCTGGTTCTCATTTCACTTTGCATTAGTTCATATAAATCTTTCCAGGTTTTTCTGAAATCATCCTACTCATTATTTCTTTTGACACAATGGTATTCCATTATAATCACATACCGTAATTTATTTAGCAATTCCCCAACGGATAGAATTAACTCAGTTTCCAATTCTTTACTACCACAGAAAGAGCTACTAAAAATGTTTTTGTATAAGTAGATCTTTTTACCCTAGCTCTTATCTCTTTGGGTTATAAACCTAGTGGGGGTATTTCTGGGTTGAAGGGTATGCGTAGTTTTATGACCCTTTGGGTACAGTTCCAAACTGTGCCCCAAAATGGTTCTGTTAGTTCCTAGTCATTGTGCTTTCACCAATTGCTAAACACTACAAATTAGGACTTGATTTATTGTTTTGTTGATTATCTTGGCTTCAGAAAGTTCTAGAGAAAATGTTAATAGTGCAGGTTAAATTCTAAAATCTATTATGCTTATGTGCCAGTTATTAAACATTTTGTAGCACACCCCTGCTTAGAACCAATGACATTATTTTTAATTTTTTTTAATTAAAGCCTTACCTCTCATCTTAGAATCAACACTCAGTATTGGTTTCAAGGCAGAAGACTAGGCAATGGGAGTTAAGTGACTTGCCCAGGGTCACACAGTTAGAAAGTATCTGAGGCAAATTTGAACCTAGGACTTCCTGTCTCTAAGCCTGGATCTAAATCCACTGAGCTACCTATCTGTCTCCCAATAACATACTTTTAAAAAAATTTTATTTAGTCAATTTATAACAGTATTCCTTGGTTACAAGAGTTACATTATTTCCCTCCCTCCACTCCCCCCACCCGTTCCCATAGCCGACAAGCAATTCCACTGGATTTTACATGTGTCCTTGATTAAAACTTATTTCCATGTTGTTGATGTTTGTACTAAGATGTTCATTTAGAGTCTATATCTCCGATCATACCAATGACATTCTTAAAGAAAGCGGAATTTGCATTATTTTGTTGGGCGGGGGGAGGGGGGACAGTTCTGGTGCCATGTCTCACTGCTGATTCATATTAAGCTTGAAGTCCACTCATACCCCTTTCTTTTTTAAACACACTCTCATTGAAGAATGTCTCCCCAAACCTGTACTTTATAAAGTTGATTTTTTGAATCTAAGCCCAAGTAGAGGACTTTATTTACCCCTACTGAATTTCATTTTATTCAGTTTGGCTCAGGGATTCTTAAAATATTTTTTGTGGTTTGTGGGTTTTTTTTTACCCATTTGGCAGTTCCAGTGAAACCTAAAAATAAGGCTTTCAAATGCATAAAATATAATGCATAGGATTAGTAAATAAATCAATTCTAATGAAATATAGTTACCAAAATGTTCAATTAAAAAAACAAAAACAAGTATATGGACCTCACTTTAAGAACCAATGTTCTAGCATGTCAAAATCTATTTGAACCCTGACGGTCAGAGTATTGCTATTCCATCTTGCTTTGTGTCATCTGAAAATGTGATAAATATGCCATTTAGGTCCTCATCTTAGGCACTGTTAAATGCCATAGGGACAAACGGATCTCTAAGGTTCTCCTTTGGAGACCTACTGCTAAGTTGACATGGAACCATCTGTGACAGCTTTGTACAAGCACAGTTGATTCTGAATCTTGCACATTGTATTATTGTCCAGTTCACATCTTTCCATCCTTTCTACAAGAATTGTATGAGACACAATATTCAGATATTTTACTAAAGCTTATGTTATCTCCACCTAAAAAAATTTCCTCTGAACTACCAGTTTAGTAACTGTTATTTTATCTGTACATAAGAGTTTCCTTGATTGACTCTGAGCTTCTTGAGAGCAGGAGCTGTTTTAGTCTTTCTTTGTATCCCGTCTTGCTTAGCTCAGTTATGCATATGAGACACTTTAAAATCCTTATTGACTAGCTGAGTGTTAAAAAATGAAATAAGACCAATCTAGTGTGGACAGTTTCACACAAAGGCATTCTCAGGTTTTATCCACTGTGCTACTTAGCTGCCCCTCATTGTTTCATTATCTAGATGTTCACTAACCACTTATTTAAAGATCTGGGCTAGAATTTTCCCTGGAATGGAAGTCATTGACTGTGCTATGATTTTTAGTCTGTTATCTTCTCATGTTTGAAACAATATTGACTTTTCTCTGGCTTTGAGGAAACTCTTTTTTTTTCATTAATAAGTGGTTCAGCAATGCTATCTGTCAATTCTTCAGTCCTTAAGGATGCAATTAATATTGACCATCAGCCTTGAATTCATCAAGAATAGTGAGGCACTTCTTAATTCTCTATTTATATATCTTGCTGATTAATTCCATTTGCCATTTTTATTTCTGTTGTTACCATTCTAAAAGTCAATGCCTTTCATAGATAAAATGAAGATCAAGTAAGATTTCAGCAACTTTTCTTTCTCTCTATTGCCTTGTATCATCATTCCAACAACTTCAAGCAATAGTCCTATCCCTTCTTTTGTCCTCCATTTTCTCTAATAAAGGGTTTTTTAGGCTACTTTTAGGTTTTTAATTTCCCTTGCCAGCCTCATTTCATTTTGAGGGTTTGCATTGCTGATAAGTTTTCCCAGAACCTAGCCATGCTCTTATATTTATTCTCAACTATCCACCCTTGCTTTATATTCTATACATACTTCTGTAAAATCTAAATTTTGCTTTCCCTATCAGTCTATATCGGTCTTTTAGGCAACATGATATCTGAACCTATATTTGCTAATATGACATGTAATAATGACATGAGAGGTCTGAGAAAGAAGAAATGATGGCTCAGGATAGAACCAAAAGAAGACCTACATATAGTTAGGTGTTTGGAGATGGATGGGAATCTAGCAAATAAGATTTAAGGAATAGTCAGTTAGGTAAGAGAGGAACCAGGAAAGAACTGTGCCATCAAAGCCAAGCGAGGAAAGAACACAGAGAGAAAATGAGTGGTTAACATTGTTGAGAATTACAAAAAAGAAAAGAAGGATAAAAACTAAAAAAACTATAAAATTCAGCAATTAATATACAATGAACAATGTACTAGTTATTGTATAATTTCAGGACCCAAGTTGATTTGATTTCTTTGTCACCCAGAGTGATATGTCATCTTTAGAAATGTAATGCATAACCTGGATTTTAATCACAGCTCAGACATCTTTTAGTTATGTAACATTGGACAAGTTATTTAACCTTGTTGGGCTTTAGTTTTTTTAATCTCTAAAATGGGTGATTAAATAATAGCTAACAGATAACATAAGTTTATCTAATTTAATATATTTTTTCAAAGCACTTTATATTTTATTTAATTTGATTCTTCCAACAACCTTAAGAAGTAGCTACTATAGCCATTTTAGTGGAGAACAAACAGAGCACAGAAAAATGAAGGCACTTGTCCAGTGTCACATAACTTGTAAGTGTCTGCAGCAGGATTTGAACTCAGATTTTCCTTGACTCTAAGAGTAATGCTCTATCAACTGTTAGCTTGATAATTAAAGAAGAAGAGGAACTTAGAGGTCCCTTCCACCTTAAACTCAGTCCTTTGATGGAAATCCTCAGAGGAGTGAAATAATAAATTGACTACAGAACTAACTCACCAACTCAAAAAATGGTGACTCAAATGGAGGATGGCCAATTAAAGCATATCTGTACCTAAGCAACTCACATGAGTTAACTTAAGACAGACAAAAAACAGAGTATAAATAGAGAGCACCTGAATGTTTAAAACTAAACTCAAATGTAATTTCTAATGAACTCTGGAGACTTTCTTGTGTTTGATAGGTTTTTTTCAAAACTCACCAAGGCCAGGACTTTTGTGCACTCATTTAACCACTTAAGTATGGCAACATAGGCTAATATTGACTTCATGGTTGCAATAGCCAGGCATCATATTCTCCAGGATTATATTATCATTAAAACCAATCAACATATTGCTTTACCTAGTATTTCCTCATATGTAAGGTTGTGATGAGTTTACACTACCAGGAGATTCTATTTTCATTTCTGATAATTCAGTATAATCCATTTCATCCATTGAGGAGAAACCCACCACCTCTTTGGGTAGCATGTTCTTCTTTTAGATTACTCCAGACATTAAGAAGTTTTCCCAACATCAAGCCTAAATTTGTTTCTTGTCAATTAACACCCCTTGTTCCTACTTTTTATGTGGGGTAAACAGAACAAGTTAATTTTCTCTTTCATGATTTTTTCAAATACTTGAAGGCAGCTATAATAAATGTCCCCTCTTCCACATTCTCTTCTCCTGGCTAAACATCCCCAGTTCCTTCAATCAATACTCATGGCATATTCTCAAGGCCTCTCATTTTCCTCATTGCCCTTCTATGTATGCTCTCCACTTTATCAATGTCCTTCTTAAACCCTGATATTCAAAACTTACTCAGCTTTAGCTTTGAAAAATGATGTTGTCTGTATTGGTTTGAAGCAGCAAATGTATATGCATCTCTTTCTCCAAAGCTTACATACTCATCTTCAGCAAGTGAGCTGTCTCATTATTAGCACTCAACTATTTTTGAATATTTTATTTAATTAGTCCATTTAGAACATTTTTCCTTGGTTACAAGAATTATATTCTTTCCCTCCCCTCCCCTACCACTCCATCCTGTAGCCGATGTGCAATTCCACTGGGTTTTATGTGTGTCCTTGATCAAGAACTATTTCCATATTATTGAGATTTGTAGTGGGGTAATCATTTAGAGTCTACATCCTCATTCATATCCGCATCGACCCATGTAATCAAGCAGTTGTTTTTCTTGTGTTTCTACTCCCACAGTTTTTCCTCTGAGTGTGGATAGTGTTCTTTCTTGGAGATCCCTCTGATTTGTTCATTGCCACTAATGGAGAAGTCCATTACATTTGATTGTGTCACGGTGTATCTGTGTACAGTGTTCTCCTGGCTCTGCTCCTTTCCCTCTGCATCAATTACTGGAGGTCTGTCCAGTTCCCATGGAATTCCTCCACTTTATTATTCCTTTGAGCACAATAGTGTTCCATCACCAACAGATATCACAATTTGTTCAGCCATTCCCCAATTGGAGGACATCCCCTCATTTTCCATTAGCACTCATCTTATAAAACTATGAACACTGGTGTTGGTGGGAAGGATTATAATGAGGATAACCTTGTCTTGCAATTTAATATTAGGGATGACTCACATGGGATTCTCATAAAGTTCTACTGATACACAGTTTAGAAATAATATTACCTAGGATAGGAAGTCAGGAAGATCTGGGTTCAAATCCTCCTTCAAGTACCCTAGTGATGTGATTCTGAACAAATCAATTAACACCACTGAGTTTCAGTTTCTTTTTCTGGGAATGTGAGATAATAATATCTGTAGCACTTGCCTCACAGATTAAATATGAGATAATATGTGTAAAGCAATTCACAGATCTTTTAAAACTCTATAAATACAAGTTAGTTGTTGCTATTGTTATTGTTGTTATATCTAGGACTCAGAATCAAATAGAAAGCTCAACACTAGGACTCCAGCATGTTCTTTCAGTTTAAACTGGAGTTCAATGATTCTATAGACTAGGAGCCTAGCTGCCAACTGCTCTGTTCCCATTCTTTGGTAATTGATATGTAAGACATGCCAGCAGGAGCTGTCTATTGTTCTGAACCTAACAAGGTAGTGCCGAGCCATTCTTCAGCTACTGAGAGTCAAATGTAGAACCTATAAATGCAGTGCCAACACATTACAGCTATGGCCATTTCAGGTGAGGTGGCTTCAGAAGAGTAGCTTATGTCATAAGTGAATTAGTGATATACCAAGGACTATTATCCATCTGTCGTAGCTCAACTCAACTTTAGAAACAGTTATTAAGTACCTACATTATACCTGTACTTTGGTTTTTATCAAGGGTTGTTTTTATTGTATCAAACTGATACTCCATTATGCTGTGAGGCCAGAGTAAGATGGATCTCAATCTGTCCTCAACTCTAAGCCACTGATGAGTATTGACTTCAGACTAGCTTTTATTGAGACAATTCTGATTCTCAATTTTGTAGTCTCATCACTAGAGGGATCAATAGAGAAAAGGCAATAAAAGGGAAGAACAGAAACAGAAAAAAAACAAAACTAAGATATAGGACCAGTTGACAAATGTATTGTTATTACTCTGTCAGAATGGATAGCCAAAGAGAATTTTCTTTACTCTAAAGGGCGGGTTCTCATGTGAACATATGATTTTTTTAATTGTACAGTTTTTAGCTTAATTACATTTGGGTGGTGATTGCAGAGTGCCTGATTACTAGTTACTCTTAGCTAAGTTTGCATTTGTGGGCAACAGTGGTCTTGTCCAGGTTACATATACTCATCTGAGATAAAGAGTAATTAGCTGTACTCTCAATCAGTCAACAGTCATTAAGCACGTACTATGTGCCAGGCACTTAGATGTTATTATGGAAAGGAGAGGGGATTGGCACTGTAATATATTTGTGATAGATATTATTCAGGGTCTCTCAAATCACTGAGAAAGAAAGAATCCTTCACCAGTCTTAAAGATTTCCAGCTACCACTCTGAGACTAAGAACTGAATATATTCTCTGGTCATGCAAAACTAATGATATCTTCTGGACCTACTCTTGGGTTCCCTGGTTTTCTCAGTTTCTAGTAAGTGACAAAATATTTGTCTCAGTCAGCTGGCATTTATTAAGCATCTACTATGTGCCAGGCATCAAGTACGTCTTGAAGATATAAAGAAAAGCAAAAAGCAGTCTCTGTTTTCATGGAGTTTACAGTCTAGCAGGGGAGAATATACAAACAACTATGCACAAACTAAGATATATAGAGGATAAATAAATAAATGAGGGAAGACACAGAGGCTAGGGAGGACCAAGGCTTTATGTCCCCAATGCTTCCTACAATGTCTAATATATAATAACTACCTGCTGAATTAATTTAATTTTGATGGATGTTATAGATGTGATTAAATTCTAGGCAATCAGTTCTTTTTTTTAGTTGTCTTAGAATATCATTCTTCAGTTCCATGGCAGCTCTGTATTTTTGCAATGTGTAGTTACAACAAAGAAGGCATAACTAATGAGACCCTAGTCAGTTTTTCAGTTCAACAGTCATCTATTGAGGACCTGTCATTTACTTAGCAAAGTTCTGTGAGTTGTGGGAGATACTAAAGGAACACATCCAACATGACCCCACTCTGCCATGCTCAAAGAGCTAACAGTCTCAATGAGGAGATAAGACACACACATGAGAAATGCATTAGTTAGTCAGTTAATCAATAAGTATTTACTAAGCGCCTCCCTTGTTCCAGGCTCTCTAATAAGTGCCGGGGATACAAAAATAGACATCAGTTCAATAACAATGCAAAGACAAGGCATGCTAGGTATCAAATAATTTCCAGTGCAGAAGAGAAAAAGAGATTTTCATGATAGCCCAGGAATGCTGAACAAAGATAGGTTGAGATGAAAAGGTATATAATACATGGGGGCAAAAACAGCTTAAACAAAGGCATAAAGTTTGGAAGGCAGGCCTGCCTACCAGAATTGAGGGAGAGAAGTATATGAGATAAAGTTAGGTAGGGAAGCTAAGGACAGCTTGTGAAGGGCCTTGAATGCCTAACCATGGAAACTCTTCAAAGGATTTCAAGCAGGAAAACACAGGCTCAAAGGTCTGTCTGAGTAAAGGTAGTCTGATGGTGATATTATAGGAGAAATTAGAAGGAAAAGAATCTGAGAACAGAAACTAGTTGTCTGTGGCAATAGCCTGTGCTCAGTACATTGAGTAATTGGTACATTGGAAGATGGATAAGTTCATTTGAGAGGGAAGGAATAGAAAACTGGAGCTTTTAAAATGTTTTGATAGCTGCATTTCACTATAATTACTCTCCTTTATAATCTTGGGAGTTTTATTTTATGTATTTAAAAAATACTGAAAAAATGGTCCAAAGGCTCCATCAAACTACTGTCAAAGAGTTTGTGTACAAAAATGATTAAAAACCTCTGTAATAAATTAGTTCAAAGGTCTATTCCAGCCTGGATTTATGATCCTAAGTCAGCATCTCATTTATATTTGGCTTTACCTAGTTTCATGGTACTTTCTTCTTATTCTTCATTGCTTTTTCTTCAATTGTTCCCTTTGTTTAAGTCTTCTTGACTCTTCTTCTATTTGTATACCTTTCCATCACCCATTAGAGAATAAATTCTCTGGGCATGGATCATCAAATATTTCTGTTGTATCCTTAAGATATCCATTCCCTTTTGAGCAATCAACATGTGTTCAATAAATAATTATTTGTAGGTGATCCCTCTATGGAACTGGGCTGCAAAGACATTGGTTTCACTGATTTGTTGTGAACTTACCAAGACTTAGAAACCACAATCTAGGATGATACTCCTTTCTTATATATCCTAGAAGAAATTTCACAGTTTACCAAGCTCAAAAGGGTAAGCCAATTTGACTGAGACTGTCATGAGTTCATAAGATAGCATAGGATTATAGATTGAGAACTGAAAGAGACTTTGAAAGCCAGTGAGCCAATGCCCTCCCTTAAAATATTCTGATGGGAGAACACAAGTCAAAAACAATAGCAACAAAAAGACCTATAAAACACCAGATTTTCTGCAATGCACATAGTGGCATGATGATAAAAATTAAGTATTGGGACTAGCAAATAAAGCTTGAATAAGGATAGGTGAAGAATAAAGCTTGAATAAGGATAGAGGAAGAGGGAAGTAGAGCTACAGCTGTTAGGATGTTTTTGCCAAACACAAGATGTTGGCTAATGATAATATTCTTTAGCCAGGACCAACTGGGAGACAGACCACCCAGAAAGTGAAAAAACAAAAGAGTATTGTTATAACCACAACCTGAAATTATTGGCACTCAAGGGAAAGCTATGAGTAGCTTAGAGGGTAGAGTAAAACCAATATCTCATATGCTTTTTTTTACAACATATGAAATAAAAGTTGCCTTTTCCTCTATGAATCTGTCATTATCCTCAATTTCTAGTAATAATAATAGTATTTGCAGAGCACTTTGTTAAGGTTTACAAAACACTTTACATATACTCTATCTCATTTGATCCTTGCAAAAACTCTAAAAAGTAGGCACTTAATTTTCCAGTTTTACAGAGAAGGAGGCTGAGTCATGAAGAAGTTAAATGACTTGCCCAAGTTTGCAACGCCAGCATGTGTATGAGGCAGGTCTTATTAATTATAGCACTTTGCACAGTTTCCCCCAGCTGCTGAGAGCCTTCATATAATAGATTCTTAAGTACATTTTCCTGAAGGCAGATGAAGGAATGCAGAATTGTTGTTCTATATCAATTTCTAAACCAAAACCAACCAAATAAGATTTATCTTAAGAGCCCAAGATTGACAAAAGGTATATATAAAAGGTTAAGCTTCAAACATTTGCTCTAGGAAATTGAATGTTTGAGACTGAATATGGGATAATAAGACTATTGTAAGTCCAAGATGGTTTCTTGAGTTTGTGTCAGCCTAATTTTGGTTAGCTTTAGACGAGCCACTGTTTCCACATATATCTGGGATACTTTTCAGAAAGGTTTTGTTTTTTAACCTTTCTTGGTAAAACAAGGCCACTTTATTGAACAATTTTTCTCAGTTCTAGGAAAAAAATGTTTACCATTGAATCAAGACTAAACTCGAACTCAAATAACACCACTTCCATTTCCATCTTGAATGTTAGTCTGTTTTTTTTTTCTAAAATTCACTGTTTTCCTTGCCTTTGGGAAACTGAAATAGAAGAGAAAAACTTGTGTCTGGCCAAAATTTGATTTGCTATAGGCATAACATATGGCTTATATTTAAGCAACCACACTTTTAGCACCTTCTTACTTCTTGTTCACTAATATTCCACATATTATTTATGTTTCCTTCCTCCAACTCGGTCTTTCATCCATATTCATTCCTATTTTAGTTCTTCTTTCACTAACTTGTCTCTTGCGAGATCAGAAAACATCGCTGTGGACGCCTGAATATCTATCCTCTACTCAACCAGGAAACAACTAGCTTATTTTTTTCTTTTAATGATGTTAAATATTTTTTCTAATTCTATAGTTGGTAATGAATTCAAAATAACACTTCTGCAGCTTTAATTGTACCACAGAAGTTGCCATATTGTTTTATCTAATTTCAGTACCTCGGCTGGTTTATCTGTCACTTAGAATTTGAATATTTTAAATATGCAACTTAAAAGCATGGAGGTCTATAATTACCAGACGTGACACAGAAAGGTATTTAGAAAACACTGTCTCTGGAGTTCTAGGCTCAAATTCAAATCTAACCACTGATACTTGCTACCTGTGTAAACTGTCTCAGGCAGCTATGTGGCACAGTGGATGGAGTACTGAGCCTGGAGGCAGTAAAACTCCACTTGCTGAATTCAGATCTACTGGGCAAGTCCCTTAAACCTCTTTGTCTCAATTCCATCTCCGCATAATGACCTGGGGAAGGAAATGGCAAATCACTCCAGGATCTGTGCCAAGAAAACCCAAAATAGGGTCACAAGGAGTCAGACACAACAGAAAATAATTGAATCACAGCAAAATGTTGTCTTTCAAAGATGGTCATTGGACTAGTTGACCCCTGAGGTACCTTCTAGCTCAAGCTTTATGGTCATATATAAGAGGCATTGGAGGATTTGAATTTCCTCCTGACATGCCTTAGAAACATAGAGCAAAGCATCACAGCTGGAAAAGAGTTCAGAGATCATTGAGGTGAATTATTTTGCCTTACAGGTGAGGAAATTGAAATCCAAGGAGGTTGTAACTTGCCTAGCTTACTATTTTCATGTTATTATTGCATCGTTTCAGTCATATCCAACTCTTCATGACCCTTTTTGGGTTTTTCTTGGCAGAGTAATTTGCCATTTTATTCTCTAACTCATTTTATAGATAAGTAAACTAAGGCAAACAGTGTTAAGTGACTTTGACCAGGCTCACACATCGAATAAGTATCTGAAGTCAAATTTTAATTCAGAAAGATGAGAATTCTGTTTTCAGGACAGGCTTTCCATCCACTTTTTGTCACCGGAATGGCCCTTATAGGCTTACAACATAGGTAGTAAACTTTGAAGGAAAAATCTGAACCCAAGTCTTCTAACTCCATATATGGGGCTATTTCCATTTTATCACTGAGTATTACTTCTTGTTTTCACTTTGAGTGATGTAGCCTTCAACTCCTGAGTTCTATAAATCATTTACTATTTTTACTAAATGCTTTGCTAAAACTAAGGGATATTAATGAATACATGAGAGAGAGAGTAGAAGGCAGAGAGACAGACAGAGACAGAGACAGAGAGAATTCCTGCCCTCAATGATCTAATATTTTAATGAGGGAGAAAATCATGACCCTATATAGTTTTGTATAAGACATATAAATCAGGGAAGGCACTAGCAGCAGGGCAGAGCAAGAAAAGTCTCTTTCCATGTCTGGTGTTTGAGTTAAATCTTGAAGGACCCCAGGAAGTAGTAATGAGAAGAGAGAGCATTTCAGAAATGAAAAATAGTCAAGGCTCAAGGCATGAAGAAGGGAGATAAATCATCATGGAGGAGAAAGAGCAAATAAGCCAATGTGACTAGAACATAGAGAGAGTGGGACCAAGAAATATGTAAGGGGATTGTAAAGGTAAGGAGAAGCGAGGTTGTGAAGAACTTTGAATGCCAAACAGAGACATTTATGTATGATCCAAGAGGAAATAGGAAGTCTAGAATTTATTGAGTAGGTTGAGTGACCTGGAAAGATCTATGCTCCAGGAAAATTACATTGGCGATTATGTATGGGATAGATTGGAGTGGGGAAATCCTTGAGACAGGAAGATCAGATGGTTTGAACTAAAAAGGGAGTGGATTTTAGCAATATTTTGGACACAGATGACAGTAAATGACAACACTTTGTGGGGACATAAGTGGGACAACTGAGGATGAGAATTAAAGGATGACACCAAGGTTAATAACCTGGGTAACTAGAAGGATGATATTATTCTCAATATGACTAGAGGTTAGAAGAGAAGTGGCTATGGAAAGCATACAAACCATGCAGTTCAAACCCATGACTTGGACCTCATTAGTGCTGGGTGTCCTATAAACATACGAGTTACAAAAGACCAGATCCAAACCCTGATCTCTCTCTTGTGCTACACATTTGTTCTTGTTCACTTTCATCCATCCCTTCATGGGTTATAGTTTTCTATTAGGAAGATTCCAAAGCATGAATTAACACAAAATGCAATTATCATGTCTATGTTGAGAGTTCACAGAAACCATAACCTTAAGTAGAGTGAAGAGTTATGACTTTTATGACCACATCTACTCTTAAAAATCATCAGGGTCATAATCTTCACACATGTTAAGATCAAATTCCCTGAAAACATAACCAGATTTCTTTTCTTCTTTTTTAGAGATATTGGTATGATTTGACTTCTTCTCCAGCTCGTTTTTTTTTTCAGATAAGGAACTAAGGCAAAGAGGGTAAAGTGACTGATTCGAGATCACACATCTGATAAAGTATCTGGGGCTGAATCTGAACTCATTTTGAACTGAATTTGAAGCCCGGTGCTCTAGATTTCTATATGGTGAGCTGTTGTAGTAAGTACAGGGGAAAACAGTATAAACCAACAGCATTCCTACAATGAAGCTGAAACAGACACAGTGGCAATCCTAATCCCAGAAAGGGAGTAGGGAAACATTCTGGTAGAAAGCAATGGAGGATTCTCCTGGAGAAAAACATGGCATGGCAGAATCTGAGATGCTGAAACACAAACAGCAGAAGATTTTTCAAAGAAGCATTATGGCAGCAAGTCAAAGAGAATGCTTGATGTGTGCATACATTGTTGATCAAGTATTAGTCAGTCTTTTCAGCCATGCCTACATTCATAAATAATATCTCCGTCACATGGGAAGGAATAGAGGTGGGCAAAATGTAAAATAGAAGCATTCTAAACCCTGAGGTTGTTATGTGCTAGTCATTGTGAATGTGGAAACCACTTAGTGAGCATAATGTTTGCTAAGTGCACAGCTCTATATATAACATTAAAATTCTATGTAGAGGCAAGTAAAGTGCTTGGGGGTCCATGTGGATAAAAATTACTCAGTGTAATGCATGGTCACTATTACTAGTAAAAACAAAGTAGAGGCCACTGCCTCCTAGAATGCCCTTAATATTCAGGGCTTTGGAAACCACAGTCCTTGATCAAGTAAATATAAATCATAATAAGTGCTATTCATAGACGACTAAGTCAAATACTCAGAAAGAAAAACCAACCTTCCCTCCCTCGATCTTTTTTTGTCATAGTTCTGAAATGTCAAATGGTGTTATTATTTTTTACGTTCTGTATAAAATAAGCAAGAGTGACCAGTGAACTACCTTAGCCTAACAGTGAGACAAAGAAGCAAAATAACAACTCTTTCGTAGGTTTTCCAAGTGACCTAGATTTGTTCTTCTTTCTTGTTTCTCCATTTTGTTAAATGTGAAATATAGATATCTTATGATCCAACAATCCCTCAATCAATAAGTAAGCATTTATTAAATACCAACTATGTGCCAGAAACTATCTTAGGAGCTGGAGATACCAAGGTTGGGAGGGGAGGATGATATGTACATATTTCTACATTATACACACACACACACACACACACAAGTGGAAAAGGACAATCTATCCATATATCTGTGTATGTATGTATGTATGTATGTATTTGGATATATTGTCTCTATATATAAAGGCAAGGAAGAGAGGACAATATGTCCATTTATCCTCCCTTTCCCACTTTTGTATCCATATAAGTGTGTATTGTGGGTTTTAAAATATTGTGGTTGGGGAGAACTGCATCCCTCAGTGTGTCTCAGGGGTCCCTCCCCAATACTTGCTGGTGTGGGATTGGTCTTGAATTGAACCAATCCTGTGATAGGGAGGGGCCATCCCCACTTCCAGGCACAGGATTGGTTTATATAAGGTCCAATCCCGTGCCTAGGAGGAAACTTTACATCTTAGAAGATTCAGAGTGGGGGTAGTTGATTTCAGTTAGGGAACTCCAGTATGTGTTTTCTTTTAATAAAGTTTAAAAAAATCAAAGTCAGATTGTTTTCTTTCACCTCTCCAATATACAGATGCATATAAAGTCAATGTAAGGTAACCTTGTAAGGAAGGTTCGTGAGTTGGGGAGGGAGAGGGAGAGGACCAGGAAAAGTTTCCCTAAGAAAATGTCATTTGTAATGTCTTATCCCAATAATTATCTCTAATGTATAGTCTTGATCTTGTTTGTTCATAATTGTTTGCATGTTATCTCCCCCAGTAAAGTATAAACTCCTTTATAGCAGGAATTATTTTTTTGTTTTGTTTTGTTTTGCCTTTCTTTGTATCATTAGAGCTTAGCACAGTGCTTGACACATGGTGGATTCTTAAGCTCATTTCTTCTGCAAGTCCTTTCCCCACCTCCTGTACTCTCCCACTGCCCAAGTCCAGGAATCTTCTGTGTCCTTCATGGTAGACACAATTCCTGCTTCTGGTTTTTTCAATTAAGTGTACATTTCCCAGACCATAGAACTCCTATTGATACTACACCCTTCTCCCACACCCCATATCTGGGAAGGTTGGCTAGTCCTGTGCCCAATCGATAGCCAATTTTGTAGCTAAGAACCTCATTTCAAACCTGATTGAATTCTGAACCATACCAGCCTTGAGACACAAGAAGAAGGAAAGATGTTTAGTTCTCCTGGAATGTGAAATGCTGAGGAGAAAAGTTCAGAAGAATGTGAAGCCTAGATATAATTGGACTGGTGACTTCAAACTTCTTTGATTATTAATACCACATTAATTACAGCTACTTAATGCTTTAAAGGAGGAAACACACAAAAAATAATAACCTATCCCTGTGGTGGTACCATATAGCTAATCACACTCATGCCTTGAAAGTAAAATATCTTGGGGGCAGCTAGGCAGCACAGTTGGTAGAGTGCTAGGCTTGGAATCAGGGGGACATGGGTTCAAATATGGATTCAGACATTTCCTAGCTGTGTGGCCCTCACTTAACTTCAATTGCCTAGACACTGCCACTCTTCTGATTTGGAACTGATACTAAGATAGAAAGTAAGGGTCGGAAAAAAAAAAGAAAAGGAATAGCTCTTGTCCATTCTCAGTACTTTCAGAAAACAGAATTCAGACAGCAAACCCTGGGAGGTAGACCCAACAATGCTGAGCCATCACAACAGAAAGGATTGGTGGTAAGAAACACTATTTCAACAAGGGAATTATACAAAGGAAATATATCAGGCATATGATCAATAAAAACAAAACCTGATTGATGAGGAGCAATGAAAACAAATTGACTGATTTATTGCTACTTCATGAGTTCCTTCCAAAACTTCCATGGGTGAAAGGCCTCAGATTAGCTATCCTTCATTTTCTGGACTTTGCTACCTTAACCCCAACCAAATATCTTTCCCTCATCCCTTTCTAGAACCCTTATATGTGTTATTGTCTCTCATTAGAATGTAAGTGCCTTGAGAGCAGGAACTGCTTTTTTGCTTGTATTTTCTACTAATTCCCACCATATGTACACCATGATGTAAGTTGGTTGGGATGGGGAGAAGAGCTGTGGAGATTTCCAAGTAGTAAGCAACTTTGGGAACTGTCTTCTTGCCATAGTATCAGGCCTAAAACACTTGTCCCTCACATTTGGTATTACTTAACTGAAAAGTGAAGAGGAAAAAGGGAAGCTTCTTGGGGGCCCAGAAGACACGTTTTACTAGCCTGCCAGACAGGAAGGAGATAATTGAGGCCAGATATATTTATCCCCAGATACTTACTGGCCCATAGAAGGAATTGCTTGAGCCAAGAATTGGAAATGTGCTTCCCTAAAATAATGTTAAATGGCAGCAACACTAGGCTTAATGGATGGGAAATGGTAGAGCTCTGACCTCAGCCTGGATTGTGGTTTTGGATAAAAGTATGCTAACCAAGCACTGATTGATAGTGCAAACACATTCTATACCGTCAGAACAAGAAATAGATCAGAAAGATAGATATGTCGAGCCATAGTAAGGAGAGAAACTGAAACCAATATTCTTCATTCTTAAGAATTGATTAGTTATGGACAGAATAATAAATCTATTCCAGCACAGCACAGAAAGACCAGATTATGTGTGGTCTTGCTTAGGGATGAAATTCAATTCTGAAGCCTCACACTCAAGAACACCTTAAATATGATTCTAGAAAGGCTTGTTTTTAGGGTCAAGTGAAAATATTTTTCTCTCTGATTGGGTGAAACATAAAGATGTATATGGCTGCCATATTTCATTTTCCAGGATGCCTAACTAGGAGGGAACATTCTTGGATATTCTTTATACGCACTTAGGAAGTTCTACCAGTTCCAGTGGTTATGTAGAGATAGATGTGGGTCTTATTTCTTCTACATGTTGGGTTATATGATGAGGATGAGAGGATCTCTTTCTCATCCGTTCCTCTCTTCCTAATCTATAAGGAGAATATTAAATAGTGAATATCAAATTATTTTTATTTTTACCAATGCATATTTCTTTTCCCTCCCTCCAACTCACCTGACTAAAAAAAAAACAAAGAAATGTATGTCTTGTTCTACGTATGAAGTCCATCCCCTTTCTGCCAAGAAGTACCTAGCATTTTTCAGCATCTGCAACATCTTTGCCTGACCTCATGAAATCCATTTAACTAGGCTGGAAATCAGACCAAATCCTATCTGTGGCCTACATTGAGACTTGTTTCAGTTCTGTGAAAAAAAATTGAGAAAATTGTCCTTAATAAGTTTTAGGAGGAAAGATAATATTTTTAGAATTTAGAGCTAGAAAATCCTCAGAGGTCTAAAGCCAAGGGACTGAGGTTCATGGAGTTCAGATTCTGTAAGTCAGACTTGGGGCAAGACACTTAACCAGTTTGAGTTCCATTTTCTTTATACATATAATGAGGGGATTGTACTACGTAATCTTCAAGGTCCCTTTTAGCAAATCAATATAAACAATAATATCAGCAATAGTTAGTATTTTAAATAATCATAATTATTATAGCACTTTAAGTTTTGCAAAGTCCTTGTTTTCATACTCACAACAAACAACACAATAAGATAGGTACTTTATTATTATCCTTATTTTACAGATAAAGAAACTGAGGCAAACATAGGTTTAGTGACTTGGCAAAGTAACAACTAGTCAGTGTCAGGAATCCTATCAGAACAAAGGTCCTCCTGGTTCCAGGTCCAGTGCCCAATTCACTGTGCTGCTTATGTCCCTAAATCCTATGGTTCTATAATCTGTGAAACATGAACAATATTAATATCAGGAATGGGAAGAAAGATATGTTAACATGAACACTGTAACACATTGCCCAACAACTGGTGATAAAACTGGAGAAACAGAGCCTTGGCAATCCAGAATGCTATCCTAGCCCAATAGCTCATTGCCATTAATTATGTCACAGCATCTTGCTATTGTCTCTCATTCTTTATATACTTAAAGACCCATTAAACAAGCACATGGGTCAAACTGCTGAAGCAAATGCTGGCTTTCTTCTACAAAATTTCCAAAACAACAATGGCTAAATCTAGTTGTCTGAAAAAAAAATACTTGGCAGGAAACATATGCAGATGGCCAAACAAGCTAATAGATCATCTTATGGCTAAAATAAAAGCTACAGAGGGATGAGATGGAGGCAGGGAGCAGTGTGGAAATGGAGAAGAAATACAAATAAGTACACTAGATTCATAGAAAATTGTGAGAGATCAATATGCTCTGCCAATTACATTCATATAATTGAAATAAAATGTAAAATCATTCAGGAATCCTGGGAAAATGCATTAAAATACAATAAAATGTTAGACTTGAATATAAAAGGCAAGCATAACTTTGGCATTGAGTCAGAATTTCACCCACCACATTATTCAGGACATGCAGCTAGTTTACTCAGTGAAGGGAGTATTTGACATGGAATAAAGAAGAACTGGGTTAAAATCTGACCTCAGACTGCTTTGTGGCCTTAGGCAAGTAACTTAAACTGTTTGCCTCAGTTTCCTTATATGAAAAATGATATAATAATAGTACCTACCTCTTAGGGATTTTGAGAAAGCCAAATTAGATAATATTAAAAAGCATTTCATAAACTTTTTTCTAAATAAAAATTACTCTGGAGGCTTATTTCCAGCTTTATAAGCATATATTAGTAAAGAGAGAAAAGGGTTTTGACCTTTCTAACATTAGGTAAAAATGTGATCTTCCATTGCATCAAGCTGAGGCTGGAGCTTGTTAGAGATCAGAGTGCAGATAAACACTCAGAGAAAGAGAGGGAGCCAATCCAGAGAGCCAGTTAGTTCAAGAGACCAGTTCAGCTTCTCCTACTGGCTTTTTCAAAACTCTCCCTTCTCCCCAACCCCCATCCTTCCATTGACCCACAGCTAGCTCTCCATGAAGCCCTCACACCTGGAGACCCACCATGCATGTTGGATGTTAGGAAACACATGACTGCTTCCTACTACTTTGAGTCCCTGGGGTGCATGGGATGGAGATCCCCAAAATATTTACCACACACTATCCTCCATCTGATTCTTTGAGAGACCAGCATGTTTAGTCTCCTCACCCTTGGTTTTCCAGAAGATTATCATGGTGGTCTCCCCAATGAATCATTCTATATATGGATATACATTTAGAACTTATTTACCATGGGCATGAGAGCACAAAAGATTTTGTATATTTCATAGATAAAGTTACTATAATTTAGGGAATTAATAAAAAGAGGAGAAAAAAGAAAAAAGAATTCATAGGGGCATTAACAAAGAGCCATTTAGGGGGAATTCCCCCTACAATCAGGATAAATGGAGGGCTCAACCCCTCCTCAGTTCAGTTTATTATATACAAAAGTTCATTCTGAATCTTCTAATGCAGCGTTTGGTTTCTGCAAGCATCCTTATAGTATCTTCACCAGAAGATCTGCTTTCCTAGTCCAGAGTACTGACAATTATCTTTTCCTAAAATTACTTTTAAAAGATCTTGGCCTTTAGACTTCTAGGACAGTGATAGTGAACCTTTTAGAGACTGTGCCATTCCCTGCCCCTCCCCAAGACCCCATGCCTCTGCCTGTTAAACCCCAACCCCACCCACTGAACCCGCCCCTTTCCCCAGACAGGGAAAGAAGTGCTCCCATTGGACTGCTGGGCATAGGGGTGGGTGAAATGAGAACATGTGTGGAGAGGGAGAGGAAAGTGGCCCAAGTGAGTGAAGCACTCCCACTGGGCTGCTGGGTAGAGGGGTAAGTGAAGTGAAAAAAATATCTTCCCTGTGGTGGAAAGGGGGAAGGAAGCTTCTCCCCTGCATCCCTCTGTCTTTCTAATAACAAACTCTAGAGAAATGATGAGCAGGTTAATTTTTTTAAAAATGAAAAGATTGAAATTATGAACATGAAATTATGAAGAATAAAATAAGCAGAACCAAGAGAACCTCATATACAGCACAAGAAATATTCGAAGCATGATTTATATGGGTCCACCTCCAGAGGAAGAACTAATAAATAGAAATAAGCAAGATATACATACATATATATATATATATATCTTTTTGTCAAATGATGCCTTCTCTAGTGTGAGGAGAGAAGAAAGGGAGGGAGTTGCCTGGGAATTTTAATGTAACAAATAAACAAATTAATTGAAGTTTTTAGAAAACAAATATCACCTCATTCTGTCAGTCAGCTTTGATCATTTCCCACCACAACTGAGAAATAATGCTTCCTTAATGTTGCCTTGGCAATTCTATTATTATCCACAGAATAAATGTAATACGTTTCTGATGACTTTATTCCAATAACAATTTCATCCAACCCAAAGGTCTTCCCTTAGTAACTAGGAGTGCAAAAGCCACGGGTGGAGATGAGTCATGGTTAGGTCATGGGAGCTATGCAAGAGCAAAAATTCTTAATTGTTTCTGTCTAATACAATTCTTTCTTTGCAATCAAGCATAGCTACTGTGAGCTTAAGTATGGACCTAAGGTGTATATATAATCTTGGAAAATAAACTCTGAAGTTAGTAGAGTCTATAGAGGCCATCTAGTCCAGTTCTTTACCTAAACCAGAATCCCTTTCATGATATTCTTACAAGTAATTATCTGTTGTTGTTGTTGTTGTTGTTGTTTGTTGTGACAACTAGGTGGCTCATAGAATAGAGTGCTGGTCCTGAAGTCAGGAAGAATCATTTTCCTGAGTTCAAATATGACCTCAGACTCTTACTAGCTAGGTAAATCACTTAACCCTGTTTGCCTCAGTTTCCTTGTCTATAAAATGAACTAGAGAAGAAAATGATAAACTACTCCATATCTTTGCCAGGAAAATCCCAATTGGGATCACCAAGAATAGGACACGACTTTCTTACAAGTTCTTGTTCAGTTTCCTGTAATGAGGAACTTTTTTAACTTACAAGGTAATGAATCATGAATCTTGGCTAGATGTAAATGCTAAGGTATTTTGCCTTACTTATATCAAGGTCAAACTTTTCCATTTGCAACTTTTCCTTATTGATTCTAATTCTGCCTTTTAGAATCAAGCAAAGTAAGTCAATTGCACATAATAGTCCTTTAAATACATGAGTTTAGATATTATTATCCCATAAAGTCTTTTTTTTCCCAGGCTAAACGTTAACAATTCTTTCAATTCCTCATATGGAATGGAATAGTATGGAATTTCAGTATGACTTAATGATCCCTAAACATGCTTTGGGATGTTTATCCCATTCTGAGTGAACTTCAATTTTCCATGTAATAATGATAACAACAAGATTAGTAATAGCCTAGCATTTATATAGAAAGCTTGCAAAGCCCCTTACAAATAGTGTTTCATTTTATCCTCAAGACAACCATGAGAGGTAGGTGTTATCATTATCCCCATTTTATATGAGAGAGCTTGAAGCAGACAGAGCCTAAGAGACTAGAATCACCCAGCTGGCAAATGTCTGAGGTTACATTTGAACTCGTTTTCCTGTGCCTACCTACTAGCTGCTTCTGTGCTAGTTACCAATGTATTTCCTAAAATGTGCTACCCAAAACTGACCACAATATTCTGAATACAGCCTTCCCAGAAAAGAATATAACCCAAGTACAATTTCCCTGACTCTGGACACTATGTTTCTAATTTATACTGCCTACGAGTGATCCTGGAAAGTGTTACAATTGAGAGAGGACTGGCTTTGGAGTTTGGGAGACTGGCGTTGATATGTATTGACCAGCTGACCACAGGACTATGGGATCCTATGGTTCAATTCACATTGTCCCAGGCAATTGCCCATAGCTCTTAGTTGCAGAAGAGTTGCCCATCTTTAGCGCAGGGCATATTCACACAAGTAGTTCCCTATACTAAATAATAGATGTGGACCCTCCACAGGAAAATATTTAGTTTTATCTACTGAATATTGTTGAGCTTGTAGGTCACTAAAATCTCTGGATCTTTCCCCCATAAACCATCATTTAGTAATATCATCTCCTTAGTATATCAACTCAGGTGTTGACTTTATATTATATCCCTATTAAATCCTATAATTCTAGTTTAGAAAGCTCTTTTTAGATCCCATTTCTGTCATTTTGTTGTGAATAAACCTATGTAATGCAAATATTTTATAAACCTGCCAGTTATGTTTTTATTCAAATCAATTATTTTTTTATGTTTACAAGAACTCTGGGACATACCACTAAAGTTCTTGTATCAGTGTCCAACAATTTAGGTCGAGGGATAAGTCTCTGTGAGACTTATTTCATACAGCATAACATATATTTCATACAGCATAACAACCTGGGTTTGTGTCTTTTAAAATAAAACCAGATCCACTAGGTCATTTTCTGTCTTTTCCTTGAAAATCTGAAAATCTGATTAATTACTTGGTTGCTTGCTTGACTGAACTATTTGTGATCAGTAGTTTCTGGGGCACTCTCATCTTTGAGGCATAAATGGTGTGGATGACAAACAAACTCACCGGTGGAAAAAGGTTTAAATTGATATTATTTACTGAAACAAGTTACTGGAAATTATATTTCTACCCTCCTTATACTTTAATTAAAAAGTCTGATCTCCTCTAATAAAATGCCACATGTTTATGTGGGTGGGTGGGGAATCAATTCCTTTTTTTAGCAAAGTAGAAAGAGAGTGCAGTCCCAAGCCACCCTTTAAGATCCTGGTCATTGATTTTTCCAATTAGAAGCTCAGTTTCACAGTCCAGTTATAAATCTCCCTGAAGTGATTGTTACTAGTGACTGCCAGACTTATGAAAACTTAAGTTATTCTAGTCCTTTCCTGACTTTTATTGTTATGAGACAGATAACTTCACAACTCACTGATTGTCTGTGGCAAGATTTGAAATGTCTGTCAAAAATCTCAAGAGGAAGAAGGAAATATTCGCCTTGTTGAAAGTAATTCTATTCTGTCCGCAACAAGAAAATGATAGCAGCCAAAGTATAGCTTCTGTATGGATATAAAATTGCAGCTAGTTTCTTTCTTTATGTACAAATAAATCAAACCATTCTGAGAACAGTTAAGATAGAGCCTCCCTTCCTTTGGCAGGAGAGGGGAGCCCTCTTTGCTAGAGGGCTATTTGTTTAGAATCATAGAATTCTGAGAGCTGGAAAGGACCTTTAAAATCATTTAATCTAATCCCCTCATTTTACAGATGGAGAAACAGTAAAATGAAAGGATTGACATGAATGATCTCTAAGGCCCCTTCTGGTTTTTAAAAGGCTATAACGTTGTGGCAGACAGTTAACAAAATAATTAAATTCAATCAAGAAACTTACTAAGCATGTCCTGTGTGCTGAGCACTGTGCTGTAGACTGAGAAAGACAAGTTTAGATAAGAAATTATCCTTTTCCCCATGTAGCTTGCAGTCTAATCAAGGAATATGATACACAAATAATTATAATGCAAATGAATAAATATTGAATACATAAAAGTTACAAAATGATGGTTTAAGGATTACTATTGACTGTGTACATAGGGAAGGACTAGATTCTGAGCTGAATTTTATTTTATTTTTTTAATTGAAAAAAATAATTAATTAATTAAGAATATTTTTCTATGATTACATGATTCATGTACTTTCCCTCCCTTCCTCCCCTCTACCCCCCCCCGTCTGCTATACTCAATGCTCAATTCCACTGGGTTCAAGACCTATTTCCATATTGTTAATATTTGCACTAGAGTGATCTTTTAAAGTCTACATGCCCAATCATATCCCCATCAATCCATGTGATCAAGCAATTGGTTTTCTTCTGTGTTTCTTTCCCAACAGATCTTCCTCTGAATGTGGATAGCGGTTTTTTTCTCATAAATCCCTCAGGACTGTCCTGGATTGTTGCATTGCTGCTAGTAGAGAAGTCCATTACATTCGATTGTGCCATAGTGTATCCAACTCTGTGTACAATGTTCTCCTGGTTCTGTCTGAGCTGAATTTTAAAGGGTAGATAGTAAAACAAGGACATCTAAGTGTCACAGTTGATAGAGCACTGGGGCTTAAGTCAGGAAGACTCATGTTGTTGAGTTCAAATCTGACCTCAGCCACTTGCTAGCTGTGTGACCTTGAGGAAGTCACTTAACCCCATTTGCCTCAGTTTCTCATCTGTAAAATGAGTTGGAGAAGGAAATGACAAACCACTCCAGTATTTTTGCCAATACAAGGGGGTCACCGAGAGTTGACATAACTGAAAAATGACTTTACCTCAGTAATTCAACAGGTTATGAAGGGGAGAGAATCATTCGGGCTCAAGAAACAGTTATGGAAGTAGGAAAGTATAAGATAATTGTGATGGACATCAGATAGTCCAGTTTATCTGGAATATAGAGTACAAGGAAGGGAAGTGTAAGAGTAGGAATGTAGGGTAACTAATCAGAAAGTCACTAACTTGTGTCTTTTACCCAGAGATACTTCTACTAGGCATACATATATCCTAAAAGAGTCAAAGAAAGAGTTAAAAGGGACTCCTGAGTAAAAAAAAAAATTATAGAATTTCTTTTTATTGTAGAAAAAAATTGTCATGGGGCAGGTAGGTGGCTCAGTGGATAGAAAACAAAGTTGGAAACAGGAGGTCCTAGATTCAAATATGGACTCAGATACTTCCTAGCTGTGTGACCCTGAGAAAGTCACTTAATCCCAGTTGCCTAGCCCTCACCGCTATTCTGCCTTGAAGCCAAAACTTAATATCAGTTCTAAGATGAAAGGTAAGGAGAGAGAGGGGAAGAGAGACAGACAGACAGACAGACAGACAGACAGACAGGCAGACAGACAGAGACAGAGAGACACAGAGAGACAGAGACAGAGAGAGAGACAGAGAGAGACAGAGACAGAGACACAGAGACAGAGACACAGAGACAGAGACAGAAGCACAGAGACAGAGACAGAGAGATAGAGAGAAACAGAGACAGAGAGACATACAGAGACAGAGACAGATAGAGTGCTTTCCAATAAATGTGGTATATAAATGAAATCTCTGCAGTAAGAAATGGTGAATTAGAAAAATTTAGAGAAGCTTGTAGACTGATGTATGAAGTCAGTAAAAATATACCATTGCTGTAATTATATAAATGAAAAAACTTTGAAAGGCTTCAGAACTCAAATCAATGCAGTGAACAGTCATGACTTCAGAAGGAGGGAGCTGTGTGGCACAAAGAACAGAGTTTTGGAATAGGAATCAGAAAGAGCTGAGTTCAAGTTCAGCTTCAGGAACATACTCGATAACCCTGGGCAAGTCACTTAACCTCTGTCTCACTGAGATTTCTCACTGTATGATAGAGATAACAGCATTTCCCAGACAATGTTGTGAGGATCAAATGAGATAATATATGTAAATTACTTTTAAAACCTTAAATTGCTGTGTAAATGGTATCATTATTGTTCTTGTTATCATGGCATCTATCTCATGGCAAAAAGGGGATGGGTCCAGAATCAAACATGAGCCATGTATTCATTCATGTTGCTTGATTTATTTATTTCAAGGTTTCTGCTTGTAGAAATTAGTAAGTGCATAGTGATAGATAAAAGAATCAATGAAACATTTCAATGATACCCCCCCAAAAAAGCAAAAGGAAATTGAGGAGGTACAGAAAAACAAGGCAGTTTAGTTATAACTAGGTTAAATGTAATATACATTTTCAAAAGGCAAACTGCATACACTCAACCATTTCATACCTAGTTCTGTTTTTTTCTTTTGTTCTTAGCCTATTGAAATAGTCATCTTTGTTGATGTTTGTTAAGCTCATGATAGAGTTTTTGAAGGGTTATTGTGGCATCGGATTGTGAATATCCTTGAATGCTAACCAAACAGTTTAATCTTTATTTAACAGGTAGTAAGGAAGCATTAGAGGCAGCTAGGTGGTGCAGTGAATAAAGCACTGGACGTGGTATCCAGAAGACTCACCTTCATGAGTTCAAATCCAGCCTCAGACACTTCTTAGCTATAGGACTCTGGACAAGTCACTTAATTCTGCTTGTCTCAATTCCTCATCTGTAAAATGGAGAAGGAAATGGCAAACCGCTCCAGTATCTTTGCTAAGAAATCCCCAAATGAGGCCACAGAGAGTCAAATGTGACCCCCTCTATGCAGAAGACAAATGTCTACTTGTGTTATGAAGGATGAACCAGAAAAGGGAGAGTTCTGTTAAAAGACTACTTCCGTAGTTCAGACCGGTGTAGCAATGGGAATGAAGACAGATTTAAAAGATTTTACAGTGATAGAAATGATAGAATTTGACAACTGAGAGGTGAAGGAAAGGAGAGGAGAGGAGAGGGAAAGTTTGGGGTATTGGAGGCTAAGTAAATGCTAGATTCACCAGCAGAAAGTGTGGGGAAGAGCAAGTTTTCTGACAAAATGCAGCTCTTTAGGAAATCTTACATCATGGAACTTCCATTAAAATAATTCCCTTCCTGAAATTTATGTTCTAAGCTCCAGGAGTTAAACTACACCAATCTATACTGTCTCCCATCTAATAAGGAATCAGTAGCACATCTTATTCAAGTATTTCATGGAAAAATTAAACATTTGTCAGTATTGTGTAAAGAAGGGTTGGTGGAATTACTGGACCATCCCCTGAGGGTAAGGATTATGTCTTATATGCACTTTTTCACCCTATTATCTTTTCATAGTAGCCTATTTACATAGTATTTACCTTATAAATATCAACTAAATGAGGGAGGTTAGAAGGTACAGGAGAGTAAGTGCTATCTGTGTTCAAATTCTGGCCTCATTTTCTTGATTTATAAAATGAATGATCTCTAAAATCACTTTGAGCTCTGAATCTATAATCCTCTGAAGAGATGGGGTCATCTTGCAACTGATCTTCACAAGGGTTAAAAATGGGGAATCTAAGCAAGTTAAGCAATCTTCTAAATGACTTCTACTAGGGATTCAAGTAAGCATTGTGCACCTGCAAAATATCCCCTCCACTGTAGTCCATTTCCAAGAGTCCTCCATTGTCTCGTTCTGTTTTATATGCATTTTGTGCTTATTTTCATATATCATATGATATAATGTAAAATTGGGACTTTGTTGTTGTTCTTTTACAAATCTGTGTTGTGGTGAGTCACAAGGAATGATACACATGTAAAAATACACACATGTGTACACCTGTATGTACATATACATATATACACACAAAATTCTACAAGGATTTCAGAAAAGCATGTACTACTCAAACAATGATTTGTGCTCCCTCTGCTGACTTTAGGCAGTACTACAGGTAGGATATGTATCTTTGGAATAGAAACTAACTTTTTTTGTTATTTAGTTTGTTTTAGTTCATTAGATAAGCAGCATAAAAACTTAGAAGAGTATAAAGAAGTCTAAGAAATTTCCCCCCTTTTTTTCTCACCTAAAATATAGAAATGAGTAGATAGGAGTGCTGAAACCAAATCCAGATATTTTATTTTTTAAATTAATACTACCCTCACTATACTTTGTACTCTCTCTCTTTCTCTCTCTCTGTATATGTATATATATGCATACACATGATGTAAGATATATATACATATATACTAACATATATATTTCTATACACATAAGTATATGCATATGTATATAGACACATATACTTTCTATGTATTCTTTATTGGTGATTATGGTCTCTAAACATATATGTTCTTAACTCATAATTTTCTTTAAAAAACTAAAAAGCCAACAAAGAAATATCAACAAAAGAAACTGTAGTGAGACACTTTCCTGAAATCACTTTCAATCAAGTATTTCAATTTTCCCCAGAAGTAGTGGTGCTTTGCACTATTTTCTCTTTCATTTATTTATTTCTATTACATTTTTATTTTCATGTCCATATTCTCTCCCTCCATCCACTTAAAAGGCAAGAAATATAATACCCATTATAAATATTAAATCATTCAGAATATTTCCTCATTGATCATGTTGTGGAAAAAAAAGCAAGAAAAAAAAGTGAACAAAATATAATTAAATCTACACTCAGAGTTCAGTAGTTCTCCCTCTGCAGGAAGATAGCATTTTTCATTATGAGTCCTCTGGTATTATGGATTACTTTGTTGCTCAGAATAGCTAAATTTTTCATAGTTGCTTATTATAATATTAATGTTATTGAGTTCAATATTCTCCTAGTTTTGCTCACTAGACTTTGTACCAGTTCATGATAGTCTTTTCAAGTTTTTTTGAATCCAAACCCTTCATAATTTCTTACAGTACAATAGTATTCCATGTCAATCATATTCCAAAACTAGTTCAGCCATTCCCCAAATGATGGGCATCTCTCCAGTTTCCAATTCCTTATTACCACAAAAGAAGCAGCTATACATATTTTTTTCTACCTGTAGGTCCTTCTATTTATTTTTTAAATAACTTTGGAATACAGACCTAATAGCAGTGTTGTTTGGTCAAAAATTATGCACAATTTAATAGTAGATGCTTTGCATTATCATATTCCCTATGAATGTATTAAGGGGTGGCTTATCTCTTATTATCAGTACAGTGGGTTATTATGCAGGAATTATCCAGGTCTTACAGTGGACTTCTATTATTATTTAAAAGTTTCCATAATGCCTACTTATTGTTCAAATAAAATAAGATTTTTCTTAAGTTCCAAAAGGAAAACAAAATTAAAAAATGTATACTTGAATTTTTGTGAGGGCTTACTAAATTGTAGAGTTTTTTTTTTTAAAGATTCCTTTGTTTTTCAATTGTCATGAAAGGAAGCAATTTAGGCTACATAATATACATGACCCTGAGAGGTCTTTAAAAAAATTGACGAGTTTGCAAGATATCCATCTGGCAAGTAGTACTAACGGCTTAAGGAGTATAATTAGTTAACATTTCTCGATAGTATGCTTAAGCTTCACGCCTGGTTTAATTTTTCCCATTATTTTGATTTGGGGAAGATTATAAATTTCATTGGGTTTATCTGTACTAAATAATTGAAACAGCTTGTGTGCATATTTTCCTGGGGTGTAGATAGGACAGACTTAATATATTTGAAAAGTCTTAGAGCTTTAGAACATTAGAGAAAAGACCATAGCAAAATGTCATTTCCTTGGAGGAATAGAAGGGGGGAAAGGTTAGGGATTAGATTGGTGGAAGGAATTAATGTAGATTGTAGTGATAATGGTGTATAATACAAGACACAAGATGGCGCCAGAGGAATGCATTCTGAACATAGTCTCCTTTATTTCATGGTAATTCTTTGAAGCATGTTGTAGTGACCTGATTTGTATAGTTTAGACTGAAATTTATATATATATATACATATATATATATATGTATAGTCCATGTATGTATACATATGCATATACATGTATATTATGCAATATAATGGTTAACTATACATGTATGTATACATGTGTGATTTACATGCATGTATACATGTGCAATTTAAGCATGTATAAATGTGTGTGTCTGAATATATATATAGTATTTGTGTATATATATATGTATGTGTATAGGAATTTTAAAAGGAGAAAGTGCTATTTTATATAATATACAAATAAACATTTGCCAAAGGCCCATAAAATGAATGGAAGGAAGGAAAATTAAGAGTGAGACAAAAAAATATGAAATTAGACCTTCCCCTCACTCTTCTTTCCAACCAGGTGAATTCCTCTCCTGTTCTTACCTGTGGGAATGTCACCAATACCCAAGTCTATACAAGACACTAAGGAGATGCTGGTTGAGCCAAGCCTTATCACCATGTTCAAGGTTTTTTTAGTGCTGACAACTCATATCCATTCCCTTGTTTCCTATCATCCTTTTGTTCCAATGGAATCAGTCCCCAGTTATCTCCCCAGATATCTGGTTCTCCACCTTGTCTTTGGTATCTGTGCCCTCTGAGTTCCTTTATGTTTTTTCTGACTCCAAGGCTTCCCACTGCTTATCATAAGCCATAATATACTTCTAGTCCACAATTCATATTTTATCTTCCTCTTTTTGACTCATAGTTTTGTTCTGGCTTTTAGTCTATGCCCTGTTAATCACTATATTCTAGACTTCCTGACTCTCCTGGGTCAGACCCGTTCTTTCACTTATCTTCTGTTCTTCACTCCTACCTGTGTGAGCTCCTGGTATAGTTACAGGTCCTGAAAGCAAAAGGGAATCACTCAAGAAGTATTTATTACACACCCACCAAGTGCCAGACACAATATATGCTAGACGCTGATATAAATATGAGACGATTCCGCTCTTAAGAAGCAGTCAACTACAGGACTATAATAGGTTGATAGATATGGTGACAGCCAAATATCCCTTAATTCTTTGAAGTTCGGAAGAACTTCATCAACAAAAAATGGTACATTTCACAAAGAGGCATTGCTTCTACACCCAAAAGATTTACTGCAGTAGCTTAAAACCAAACTAAAACTAAGACCCTATTTAATACCTCACTTTACCTTCTAGGAAGGAAGGAAATTTATTTTGCTTTTTGGAAAAAAGAGTGTTGAACTTGGTTTTGAATCTTATCTCTACTGCTTAGTTTTGTTTTTTTTTTTGTAATTATGGAGCAAGTCATCTCTGTGGTCCTCGGTTTCCTCATATATAAAAAGAGGGGGGTTGGAATAAGTGAACTTGAAAGGTACAGTCTAGCTCCAAATCTACAGTCTGTGAAATTCAGGGTCAAAAAAGCTCTTCCATTTTATCAAGAAAAATACCATATCTGGACTTTTGGTGTTTGTGTGTGTAATCCAATTCTAGTCTTCCCATAGGTAGATTTGGGATATCACTAAGTATAGATCTCATTTTTTATCTTTTAGCACAAGTTCTTCTAGTAAAATAGTCCCCTGCCTCCCTCCTAGCATTCCTGAAGTAACCCCAAAATATAGCAGATAAGAAAGACATGCACTTGTTTTATCATTGGGAATGCAAAGTGGGCATTCAATATTCCTCACTGGGAGCAAAGGTACCGTTACAGAGATATAGGTTTTTAAATTAGAAGGGAGCTTAAATAGCATAATTTTTTAAAATTCTTGCCTTCTGTCTTAGAAACAACACTGTGAATTGCTTCCTAGGCAGAAGAGTGCTTAGGGCTAGGCAATGGGGATTAAGTGACTTGCCCAAGGTCACACTGTGAGGAAGTGCCTGAGGCCAGATTTGACCCAAGACCTGTCTCTGGGTGTTTGGTTCTCAATCCACTGAGCCCCTTAGCTGTCCCCAGCAACATTTTTCAATGAAAATAAGTGAGGCCAAAAAAAAAGCAATTTCTCCAAATCACCAGATAATAGGAACCAGATCCAAGATTCAAAGCCAGGTCTGACACTAAATACATGTTCTTTTTTTTTATTTATGTGTGTGTGTGTGTGTATACATATAATGAACTTCATAATCATCAATAAAAATAATAAACATTTCCATGTCAAAAATACAGGAAAGATGATTATGAAATGATGATTTTTTTACATATAATGAAGGTTTTTGTATGTATTAAATTAAACATAGTAGTACTGATGCTTCCCTTTTTGTATATAATCCTCCTTAAATTCTTTCTGATCTCTTCATTTTTTCTATTTTTAACTGTATTTTTAAAAATATTTTATTTTAATTTAAAAATCTTTTTTTAATTTAAATTTTTAATTTAATTTTAAAATATTTTATTGAAGCCATTTTGTTTCTTTTTTTGTTTTCAACATCACTAGAATGGGTCTCTGGTAAACCCTATAAACCCTCCCCCCTTAACCCCCTTCCCACATACACACAAAGAAAAGACCTCCTTTGTAACCAATACATATAGATGAGCCAAACATACACAGGGCTCTTTTCATTACTCCATGCTGCTAGGAAGTATTTCAAACTTAATAGAACTGATAATTGAAGGTAGTGATTTTCTCTGTGAAATACAAAGCCTCAAATTCAAGAGCTCTTCAGTCAGGAATATATCATGTTGCAGCTCTCTGTGATCCATTGGGGAAATCAGGACAAGTATTGATGAAATGGTGATATTGTAGCTGAGCTCGCTCTAACACTTTGCCAGAGAAAAGAGAGCTCAGTATTAGAAGCTACAAATGTGGAGTCAAGGGCGAGGAGGGCAGTTTGCATGGAAGAAATTACTCTTATCAAGCAAAGGCAGGAATTCAGAAAGTTTATGACAGCATAGCAGAAATAAGAATATTAAGAAAGATGTATAAAGCTCTGAACATGATTCTAGAGCTCCCTGAGCACAACTCCTAGAGTGGACTGTTTGGTCACCATATTAATGTTTTTTGTTCTTCATTTTCCACTTGGGTTTACTGGGAGATTTTTATTGGGGAATTTAGCTCTGGTTTTATGCTGGGAAAACAGTGGGGAAATAGAATTTGTTTTGTAGAGATTTACAGTTAATTTTGATGGAACGTAAGAATTCCACATTGCCTGAAATACCGTGTTCTATTGAGGCTCCTGGCCAGTTTTTTTTTTTTTGCCACCAGAGTGTCATATTTTCTCAGTGATGAAAGTCACTGAATACATCCTTTATGCTTAATAGCTGAAAATGACCTAGTTTTTCTTGTGCTGTGTCTAAATGGGACCAATACATATTTCAATGAATGCCTAACAAAAAGATAGGGGATGTAGCTACATTCTGTTTGAAAGTCTCTCTTTTTTGTGTTGATATCCCAGTGACAATACAATGATTTGCAAATAGTAGGTGTTGAGTAGATTTATTTGGGGGGGGTTGAGTTAAATTGAATGAAGTTATAATATACTTAATAAGTCCAATCTCCCCCACTGTACTAAAGGTTGACTGATAAAAAACAGGAGAAATGGCAGGATTTAGTGAAAAGCATGATGGAATTACAGCCAATGGACCTGAGTTGAAACCTTGATCCAATTACTACCTGTGGGACCAAAAAGAAATTAAGGAAACTATGGTTCTAAGTTTTTTGTAATCTATAAAATTATAAAATTTGCAATATATAAAATTATATATATAATATATAATATAATAATAATATATAATACTATCTCACAATATCATTGGGAGGACAATATTTTATAAACCTTAAATTGATAATGCAAATGTAAATTATAAATTAGATTGATGTAAAATATAAGTTTTAGAAATTATTTTTGAGATCAGTTAAAATTCCTAATTTTTTAAAGAAATATTCAACTCTACTTAGGACACACGTTATCAATGCCAGAAGTGGTGTTTTTTAGTCATATCATGTTGCTTCTCAATCAAGACTGTTATATATTGTATAAATATATAATATATATCATACATATATACATATATGTAATATACAACTGTGATATAGTTATGTGCTATAGTTTATATATTTATAAAATATACTTATATTTTATGACTGAGAAAATTAGCTTTATTATATCAGATATTAGGTGATGAATTATTTTACCATAGCCATCCATGAAACAAAGACAATTTTTTAAATGTGCTTTAATCTTTTGGACCCCCACTTCTTTCTATGGTAACAGAAATAAGATGTTTGTTTTTAGAGTGATAACAATCATACAATTTATAAATATTAACAAATGAAGGTGAGCTAAATATTAAAATGACCTTTGTTCAACAACAATGAACATAATGGCATTATGTGAGCCCTAATTTATATTAATATTGACATTCTCAATACAAATAAAACCAGCAGGCAAAAAGCAAGTTTTAGCTCAGTGTAAGGGTAACTCAGAGGTTTTACTCAGAGAGGTAAAAAGTTGGTTGTGTTGGATTCACAGAATACCCAATAAAGAAGCATCATTTTTTAAAGATGATTGGTTATATTGCAGTGTACATCACAGGCATAGTGATATATATATACAGAGTATAGTAAAGGAAGGTGGCCTAGCAGTAATCATCAAAATGCTCTGGCAAGAGTGGTGGATCAATGGAATAAATTAGATACACAGTACCCCAATAGGAAATGGTCATAGTAATATGCTATTTGATAAATCCAAAGATCCAAGCTTTGGGGGCAAGGACTCACTATATGACAATAATGGCTGGAAGAAAGAAAAGCAGTTTGGCAGAAACTAGATATAGACCAAAATTCCCTATCAAATGCCAAAATAAGGTTAAAATGGGTATATGATTTAAGCATAAAGAGTGATATAAACAAATTAGAAGAGTATGGGAAATTTTACTTGTCTTACATATGGACAATGTAAGAATTTATGACTGAGCAAAAATAGAGAGCATCATAGGAAGTAAAATGGATAATTTTGATTACATTATAAAAGTTTTGCATAAAGAAAAATAATGCACCCAAAATTAAAAAGAAAGGAGGAAACTGGAATGAGGTGGGGTGGGGTGGGGTGGAGAATCTACAGAAAGCTTCTCTGATAAAGGCCTCTTTTTTCAAATATATAGGCAACTGAGTCAAGTTTATAAAAGTAAGAGCCATTCCCCAGTTAATAAATGTCAAAAGATATGAACAGACAGTTTTCAGAAGGAGAAATCAAAGCTATCAATAGTCCTGTGAAAGATACATCTAAATCAGTATTAATTACAATAATGCAAATTAAAACAAATCTTAAACACCACCTTACACCTTCTATATGATAGAAAAGGAAAATGATATGCTAAAGAGGATGTCAAAAATAGGGATGCTAATTCACCATTATGAAAGATCCAATTGTTCTGGAGAACACTTTGGAACTATGACCAATGGACTATAAAACTATGCATACTCTTTGCCCAGCAATACCATTAATAGATCTGTGTCCCAAAAAAGTCAAAGGAAAGGGACCTCTATATCCAAAAATGTTTACAGCAGCTCTTTGTGTGATAGTAAAGAATTATAAATAGAGGAAATGTCTATCCATTAAGGAATGGCTGAACATGTTATAGTATATGATTGTGATGGAATACCATTGTGCTATAAGAAATGTCAGCAGGATGGTTTCAGAAAAATCTAGGAAATTCATATGAACTTATATAAAGTGAACAAAAACATGCAAATTTCATACATATTAACATTGATATTCTAACGGTGATCAAATGTGAAAGATTTCATTATTCTGATCATTACAGTGATCCAAGGCAGTTCCAAAGGACTTATGATAAAAAAAATAATATCCAATTCAAGAGAGAAAACTGATGGTTCTAAGTGTAAATTCAAATATATTTTTAAATCCTTAAATTGTTTTCTTTATTTTTAGGTAACATGTATAATATGGAAATATGTTCTATATGGTTCCACATTTATAATTATTACCATATTGCTTGCATTCTCACTGAGGAGGGAAGGGACTGAAGGGAAGAAGAGAATTTAAAACTCATTTTTTAAAGTAATGTTTAAAATAAGTATATACATTTAAATAAAAAGAAAAAATGAAAAAAAAGCATCACAAGTGTAAGAAAAAATATTATTGCAGCTAGTGTATCAACCTCATATATGTGACCACTTCTTCTATTATAAAGAATTTTTATAAAGAACTTGGCACTCTCTGAACTGTCAACTGATACACTGATGATTGGTGGGTGAATCAACTCAAAAGTGAGCACAAGGAAGAACTGCCAAAATTATACTGGAAAATATAAAAAAAAACCTCAAGGGAATGAACTACTTAGAAGCATCAAGATGATGACAATGATAAAAAATAATAATAATAAACTAAAAGTTTAAAGGCCACAACAAGATTCAGATTAGTGTTAACAATCCATCATGTGAAGTGGCTTCATTACTCAAATACACACTGTGAATTTCCATTGGGTAGGAACAAATTACCATATTTTTACATCAATCAAAATATTAAAACCATTTATTAAATGCCTACTATATGCCAAGTACTAGGCTAAGCGCAGGGGATACAAAAAGGGGGAAAAGACGGGTTTTGTCTTCAAGGAGCTCAAAATTTAATGGAGTAGACTAACATGCAGACAAATATATACAATATAAGTTATATACAGGATAAATAGGAAATAATCAAAGGAAAAAGGTATTAGAATTTTGAATATTTGGGGAAGGCTTCCTGAAGAAGGTGGGATTTCAGTTGGAACTTAATGAAAGCTGTGGAGATCAGCAGTCAGAGTACAAATTCAAGAATATGTGATAACTTCCTGGGATTTAATATATTTATGCTAATATGGAGAAGGAAGTAATTAGAAGCATAATTAATATTAACAATACTAATAATAATAGTGATAAGAAATTACATATATATTCTTTTAAATGTTTGCAAAGTACCTTACATATATACTATCCTCACAGAAAAGTTTTCAAATAAGGAAACTGAGGCAGGCAGTGGTTAAGCAACTTGACTAGGTTTATACTGCTACTGAATTAGAAGCAAAATTTAAACTCAATCTTCCTAATTGCAGATTCAACACTATCCACTGTGCCTTTTAGCTAATTCTTATACTTGTATGTCATGAATACTATTTGCTAGAAGACAGAAAGCATTGGGCATATAAGGCATCAAAAAGCATCACAACAAAGAGGAAACCGACTATATTTTAATGGGCAGGAAACGATTTGTTACATATATGGAAACTCTATCAGTATCCGCTGTCTCAGCAGAACAAGGTCAAACTAACCTCAAATTAGAAAAAAAAAAAGTCTAAAAATAAAACACCATAAGCAATTGAAATGGCTACAACTTGTCCTTTCCAAATAGGCTATTGATGCCCAACACTGGAAAATACAAAAACTTGGCTAATATTAATAGTTAATTAAATAGTGGCCAAAACACCCAGAAATTACCTTAACAAGCAAATATGTGATCTTTCTGCAAAGTGGAAAGACATAGTAGCTAAGGAAATATGAGTGGAATACACACTCATTTCTAAAACATTTACAGGGAAGATTATGAGCCATATTAGCTTATTAAACATTGAACAGCTATGGAAATGTAATACTTAAGAATCTATCTGCCGAGACAAACACAGGAACTATATGAACACAATTACAAAACACTCTCTACACAACTAAAACTAGATCTGAGCAATTGGAAAAACATTAACTGCTCATGGGTAGGATGAGCTAACATAATAAAAATGACCATCCTACCCAAATTAATTTACTTATTTAGTGCCATACCCATTGAACTTCCAAAAAACTTTTTTACTGAATTAGAAAAAAAACATAACAAAGATCAAAAGATCAAGGATATCGAGGGAAATAATGAAAAAAAAATACAAAGAATGGTGGCCTTGCAGTACCAGATCTCAAACTATATTATAAAGCAGTGGTCATCAAAACAATTTGATACAGGCTAAGAGACATAAAGAAGGATCAGTGGAATAGACTTAGAGTAATTGACGTCAGCAAGACAGTCTATGACAAGCCCAAAGATCCCAGTTTTGGGGACAAAAATCCGCTATTTGATAAAAACTGCTGGGAAAATTGGAAGACAGTGTGGGAGAGATTAGGCTTGGATCAACACCTCACACCCTACATCATGATAAACTCAGAATGGGTGAAAGACTTGAACATAAAGAAGGAAACAATAAGTAAATTAGGTGAACACAGAATAGTATACATCTCAGACCTTTGGGAAGGGAAAGATTTTAAAAGCAAGCAAGACTTAGAAAGAATCACAACATGTAAAATAAATAATTTTGACTACATCAAATTAAAAAGTTTTTGTACAAACAAAACCAATGTAACTAAAATCAGAAGGGAAGCAACAAAATGGGAAACAATCTTCATAAAACCTCTGACAAAGGTTTAATTACTCAAATTTACAAAGAGCTAAATCAATTGTACAAAAAATCAAGCCATTCTCCAATTGATAAATGGGCAAGGGACATGGATAGGCAGTTCTCAGCCAAAGAAATCAAAACTATTAATAAGCACATGAAAAAGTGCTCTACATCTCTTATAACCAGAGAGATGCAAATCAAAACAACTCTGAGGTATCACCTCACACCTAGCAGATTGGCTAACATGACAGCTATGAAAAGTAATGAATGCTGGAGGGGATGTGGCAAAGTGGGGACATTAATGCACTGCTGGTAGAATTATGAACTGATCCAACCATTCTGGAGGACAATTTGGAAGTATACCCAAAGGGTGCTAAAAGACTGCCTACCTTTTGACCCAGTGATAGCACTGCTAGGTTTGTACCCCAAAGAGATAATAAGGAAAAAGACTTGTACAAGAATATTCATAGCTGTGCTCTTTGTGGTGGCAAAAAATTGGAAAACGAGGGGATGCCCTTTAATTGGGGAATGGCTGAATAAATTGTGGTATCTGTTGGTGATAGAATACTATTGTGCTAAAAGGAATAATAAAGTGGAGGAATTCCATGGGAACTGGAACGACCTCCCAGAAGTGATGCAGAGCAAAAGGAGCAGAACCATGAGAACATTGTACACAGAGACTGATACCCTGTGGTACAATCGAACATAATGGACTTCTCCATTAGTGGTAATGCAACGTCCCCGAATAAGCTGGAGGGATCTATGAGAAAAAAGCAATATACACATGCAGAGGAAAACCTGTGAGAGTAAAAACACCAAAGAAAAGCAACTGCTTGACTACAGGGGTCGAGGGGATATGATTGGGGATATAGACTCTAAATGAACATCCTAGTACAAATACCAACAACATGGAAATGGGTTTGGATCAAGGATACATGTAATACCCAGTGGAATTGCACATCAGCTAAAGGAGGGGTGGCAGGAGGGGAGGGAGGAAAAGAAAATTATATTTTTATCCAAGGAATAATGTTTGAAATTGACCAAATAAAATAATGTTTAAAATCTAGAGGTAATAGGGAGCCTAAATAGGTTTGGGTGAACAAGTGAAAGATCATTCCTATGTTTTAGAATAAGCACTTTAAAAACAGAATGAAGGATTCATAAGCATGGGGAGAAGCCTGGGTTTGTTAAGATCATATAAGTATCAGTGACACCCTAATTGCTAATAATCCTAGCCTATCAGACAAGTTAGCTTTCACCTGTCAGGCTTGGGTAGTGTTATATGGTGGGTTAAAAGAAGGGTTCAAATATATATATAATTTATTTAACTAAAGGGAGAAAGGAAGGGAAGGGAATCAGGGACTAACTTCTAACCCACACCAGATATTAAAATCCTAAACTTTCCATAATTATACTAAACTAACTAATTAGTTAAAGTTAGGGAAGGATTGGTAGAGGCAAGAACAAATGGCCCAAAGAAATCTCACAACCAAGGAATTCTTTCTTTGATCCAAACAGCAAACCAGTAATATGTCATCAGAAACAGCAGAAATTCACTTTCTCTGTACTAGCAGCAGTAGAAAAAGACAGAAGATCAGGACAGCCAAAGAGAGAGGAAACCAGTGGCTCACTGGGTCCACCCCAGAAAACCAGACAGCTACGCTCCTGGTTTATCCTGATAGTTAGAGGAAAAGCAGGCTCTCACTCCTCCAGAGTCCACCAACTGCCCACAACTCCTCCTGAGAGCTTTGGAATGTTGGCCCTGTCATTGCCCCGTGGGATCTCTTTGCTTCTTGCTTTTTTGCAAAGCTAATCCTTTACAACAGCAGCCAGATGAACATGGACAATGTCCATGGGGACACATAGAGTTAGGCATGACTAAATGACTGAACAACAAGTCAAGCTATATCCAAAACAGTCTTACACATATAATCAGCTAGGACAGTTAGGTGTTACAGTGGATAAAGTACTAGGTCTAGAGTCAGGAAGATCTGTGTTCAAATCCAGTTCAGATATTTGTTTTATGACCCTAGGCAAGTTGCTTAACCCTATTTTCCTCAGTTTCCTCATCTGTAAAATGAACTGGAGAAGGAAACAGCAAACTACTTCAATATCTTTGCCAAGATAACCCTAAATGGGATCATGAAAAGTCAGACCCAGTTGAAAAACAACTAAACAACAGACCCAGCAAAAGAGTTCACACTACCCAAAGGCCAGATGGAAGAGGGATTCCCTATCATTTTTGAGCTCCTCCAGATGTTCTTGATAGCAAATTATATTTTGATGCTGGAATCAAACAAAAATGATGAAAAACTTCCCAAATCCAAATTATTGCATACCATTGAATGGCAAGTTCATCAAGCCAATATATATGTGTACCAATCTAGATAGATGCTGGTTTGAACCCAGAATTTAATTAGAAGAGATTAGTTGCATTTGGGAAATTGTATAGTATATTTAATTATGCCAATTTGTTTCCCATAATACAGAGAAAGTTTTTTTAGTTCAGATGTTTTCATAATAATGCTGTATGATTGCAAATGTTGGAATATTAAAATATCTAGGGAATAAAACTATCATTGACCCATAGCTAAATGGAGAGGCTCATCCTGGGTCCAATCTGGTTATAGCATATTTCCAATGATGTTAAGAAGAAACTAAAGGATATCATTTAGGGAATGTATGATTGGATAATGAAATGAACCACAATAGAGTGTTGTTAAAGTTAGGAAGACCTGGATTTGAATCCTGCCTAAGATACTTGACAGATATATCCTGGGCATCTCACTTGGCCTTCTTAAGTCTCAATCTCCTCATCTATAAAATAAAAATAATAATAGCTTCACCATGTATTCTAAATGTTGTTGTGAGTGCTGCTTACAACACTAGCTCAAATATTAGCTCACTGTTGTGTGGATGGATAGCCTGAGTGATATCCACAAAATTTAAAAATCTCTGGAGAAACAACACCAATATATCTTACTATCCAATCGTAGCTCCTTTGTGTAGGATCTATCAAGGCCATGGACAAGAATTAAACAGAAGTTATGGATGGATCATGTCCTACTCTGATGGAAGGAATACTTACATTGATGAGATTAAAGATACATTTATGCATCGAGAAACAAAAGAAAAATGGCTTTTTCTAATTCACATAGTCAATTGAGATATATAGTTGAAAGAGGACTGGACTTTGAAGCAGAACTCAGAAGATCTAAGTTCTAATTTTGGTTATTATCCTTATGAATTCTGTGGTCATGACCAATACTTAGGTAGCTCATTTGTAAAATGGAAGCAAGCATGGCCTAATTCTCAGATTGCATTAATTAAATAAGATAATATGCATACATATTATATAAATGTCTACCATTATAATAACTATGGAAAACTAAATTTGCTTATGAAACAGAAAATAAAAGCAATGAAAACATTTGGTTTGTGGTGACAAAAAAAACAACAACAAACAAGCCAAATCTCCTCATTGGGTGAAAACAGGGAATTGAAAATGGGACAATTTTTTTAGGTTTTAGGAACTTGGATAGGGACAGTGAGTTATGGAGTTTCCATTTATCCTGAAGAATTACAAAAACAAGTTTATTTAAAACCTTTGAGGTTTTTTCCAAAAATTCCAGTTCTTTATCTTTAAGAACATCTGACCTTTTAACTAGGAAGCCTTGGACAACTCATATAATCTAGCTAAAACTTATCTTTGCAAGAAGAATATACCAATACTTACACCACCTACTTCACAAAGTTTTTATTGGAAAAATGTTTTGAGAACCATAAAGTGTTCTTTAAATGTGAGCAACAATTAAGCCATGGACTGACATATCCATTTGGAAGTCCTCCCAGTAAGTACAACTCAGTATCCAATATAAAAACTCATTCTGTTTCCCATCCTTCCTCAACTTTCTCCAGCTTCTGCTTTATTCTCTATCTTTGGAACTACTATTGACCTTTTTTCACAAGTTTAAAACATTTGTTATCCTCTTTGAGCCTTCCATCTTTCTCATCTCCATTACATTGTGACCTCTTTGAAGATTGATTCTGCCTTCTGTCTTTCCTTGTATCCCTAGTTTTTATCACTGTGATTGATATATATTAAATGTTTATAAATGCTTGTTGACTGACTGATTCACTTCTCACACATAATCAGTTATCAAATCATAACAATTCTATTTCTACATATCTCAATTTCATCTTCTCTGTCTTCCAGCAGCCACCACCCTAGTACAGGCATTAATTAGTGACAACCTGAGTCTATTCGGTAGCCTCCTAATAGACCTCCCTGCCTCCATTCTCTCCCTCATCAATTTGTCCTCTGTGGAGCCACTAAATCAAAATATTTGGTGACTCCCAGATAGCTTTCAAGTAAAGTGCTAATTTCTTTGCTTGACATTTGAACACATTTATTAAACCTAGTACTGTGCTGTTTCTCTAGTCTTATCTCCTGCTTCTCTTTCTTATTCACTGAACTCTAAAGAATTTGAACTACTTAATTCTCCTCAAATCTACCCTGTTATTTCCCATCTCTGTGCTTTCACTAATGTTGTTCATTCCATCTGGAATATCATACCTTCCCATCCCATATTCAACTGCTGAATTACTTTCAGCAATATTAACTCAAATATTGCTACCACCCAGGAAGGCTACCCTAACATTCTTTACCAATAATGATGCTTTCTTCCTCCAGATTCACATGAAGCTTTATTCTTTTCTCTTTTTTTCTTTATTTTTTTTTACTTCTCAAATGCATTTACTATGTCATTTTGAATAATATCTGTATAAAATCACTCATTGTTAAGGGACTAAGTCTTATCTAAAGTTTTATATATTCCCCAGTGCCTAGAATAGTATCACGCATGCAATACATGACTAATGAACTTTTATTGATTTGAATTTGTTGAGGCAGTAAATTCATTCAGCAATCCTGTATTAAACTAAACATATGAGTCCTAATAATTCTTAGTTGAAATTTATTACCATTAAATGAAAAATCTATTACCTATGAGTAGGTTCAATCCTCTTCTTCTTTTTTTTTCTTTTCTTCAAGACATTTTCTTCAAGACTTTTCTTCAAGACATTTGCTATCCTTGTTGTGTCTCAAATGCCTGATCTAGTTGGCATTTTGTTTACAAATGAGAACAGAATACAACAAAAATTAATGGCAAGATGCCAAATGAGCAATTAGGAAGAGTAGAAGGGCCTTAGTGTGAGAACTGAAAAATGTAATGAATATTGCATGCATATCCATACTGGATCCTTGAACCCTAATTTCCTCAATTTTAGGAGAAAACAGACCTGTGAGTTGGTGAAAGAAATTCCTGCATGAAGAAATTATCAATGCAATCTGGCACTTTCTCTCCAATTTATAACCTTAGAGAATTTCCTAGGGCACTAAGAGAAATAGGTAGTTTGCCAGTCACTAAGCCAATATGTGTTAGTGACAGAACTTGAATTCAGGTCTTCCAAACCCTGAGGCCAGCAATTATACCATCCAACCCAACAGTTACTTCTGCTTCATAGTTGAAGATATTTCCAACTTCTGCATGTTTGTTGTTGTTTAGTCCTCTTAGTCATGTTTGACTCTTGTGACACCTATTTAGAATTTTCTTGACAAAGATACTAAAGTAGTTGGCCATTTGCTTCTCCAGCTCATTTTACAGATGAGCAAACAGGGACTTGAGCAGTTATAGGTGTCTGAGGCCAGATTAGAACTCAGGAAGATAAGTCTTCCTAACTCTAAACCCAGTCCTCTAACCACTGTGCCATATCTAGCTGTCAAATTTACAGATTTTTTTTTGTAGATAGGTTTTCAGTCTCTCCATGGCCACATCATCACAAATTAGTTGGATCTAATTTATTGAGATTTTATTGTATGAATAGTTCCATGGTTTAGGTAGGAAACAAAAGTTTGGACTGAAGCAAAGATTCTTAAAATCCAAAACAGCAGACACTGACACTTAATAGAAGCAGTATCTCTAGATCCATTCATTACTTCATGAAATTTCATAAACTAGGAAGTGTCCAAGGATCAGATTCAGGCCACCCAAGTGACAAGGGGCTCTTGCTATTGAAAGTATTTAAACTGAAAAGGAAAGAAAAGAGAAAAGCATCTTGATATAGTATATCCACTAAGATAGATATCATAAAAATAGCAACACTATCAAAAGAATAACAATTGAGACAAACCAAATTTCACAAAACATAAAATCCAAGAAAGGAGTCATTAGTAAGACTCAGCTTCAAAAATCTGTAAATAAACACACAGTTGAGATCCGAATATAATTAAAAAGCAAACTTGAGCAGGTACATGTCACTCAGATTTGTTATGATGAAACCCATGGTTGAACTATAGCCTTGGAAGAGTATACTTTGTTCAAATTCAATAGACTAGGTAAAAGGAAGAGGAGGTAAATATATATATAGTAACACTGGGTATTAGGAATTTATGCAAATATGAGTAAGTCCAGGAGCCTTAGGCAGGGCGTATGTTAGAAAATTATTTGGATTCAGATCAACAGAAGGAGAAACAAAAGTTTTGTTGTCAGTAAAATATACTATAGAGTCCACATGAAACTTGGGAAATAAATCAAAAGATGAAGACAGAGACACGATAAAGGTGTAATGAGTGACTTCACTTATCCAGCCAAAATTGGGGAAACTGATAATTTTTTGACTTGCCTTAATGCTAATTTTATTAGTGAAGGAATTAATGAGGGGGAAAGCTTAATCTCAATTTGTTTCTCACCAGAGAAAACTGCTGTTGTACTGAAAATGATGGAAACTTTAGGTGAATGCTGTAAAATGGAGATTTGAACCCCAGACTTCAATTCCCAGAAGTCCTTGATAGTTCCCAGAATTCCCTGAAATCTCACTAGAGGTCCTCACCTGGGCCAAGAGCAAAAGGGGTATTTAAACTAACTGTACTCGCCTACCCGCTCTCTCAGCTTCCGCTCCTAGGGACATGCAGCTCTCTACCTAGCTGGCAAGATGTAGGTTGCACGTGCTTTCTTATTTTGTATTTTCTTTATTTCTTTAATAAACCTCTAAAAATATAATACTTTTAGCAGAGAAACACATTTTAATCTTAACAATGCAGAAGGAAATGATTGTCTCATCTTAGTATTTGTGAACACAGTAAGAGCAGATAACAAAAGATTAATACAGTAACTTGGTGTAGTAATATATAGACTAATGTTAGTAGTACTAAAACTCAGAATAAGCTGAGGTTGATTAGGATAGGTAACGGTAAGAAATAGAGTTTGGTGACATGTGCAACTATGTCAGAAAAATGAAGGAGAATTAAAGAAAAGATAGAATCTGCTTATGATGGAGCAATTCTCATCACAGAGAAAAGTCAGAACTGATTAATTTTTATTTTTTCCTATTTTCTTTGTGAAAGTTAATAGTATTTAGACTGAAAAAGACAAAATAAAAATTGTTCATGTTGTCTGATACACAAGATAAACATAGACTTAGTAGGAGATCATCTAACTGACACTGGTGAGTCAATTCAACTAGCTTGAACAAAAACATCCTTAAGTACTGAGAGTGCTTGGAGATATGCCTGCTAAGACATTATCAGTGACCTTTGAAAGCTCATAAAAACCAGAAGTGGCACCAAAAAAAGACAAATATTATCCTGATTTTCAGAGAGAGAAAGAGAGAGAGAGAGAGAGAGAGAGAGAGAGAGAGAGAGAGAGAGAGAGAGAGAGAGAGAGAGAGAGAGAGAGAGAGAGAGAGAGAGAGAGAGAGAGGGAGAGAGAGAGGAGGAGGAGGAGGAGGAGATGGATGGATTCTACGTATTTTATAACCCAATGAGCCTTAAATTTCTGGCAAAAATTCTAGGATAAAATGTTAAGATGGTTAGTTAATGAACTTCTAGAAAAAGAATGGACCATAATGGAGCCAGAAAGGCTCGATCAAGAACAGATCATAAGGGCTCAGTGGGTAGAAAGCCAGCCCTAGAGATAGGAGGTCCTACATTAAATCTGGCCTCCTATATTTCCTAGCAGTGTGACTCTGGGCAAGTAACTTGACCCCTGCTGCCTAGCCCTTACTACTCTTTTGCCTTGGAGCCAATATTTGATAGTGATAATAAGTTGAAAGGTATAAAAAAAAAGAATAGATCATGCTATATTAACCTCACTTCCTTTTTTGACATGCCACCAAACTGATAAGATCTACTAGCTATAGTTTATCTAGATTTTCTCAGTGTAAGTGATAGTCTGTCTGCTATTTTTGTAGAAAATTTAAGGAAATAGAGATTAGGTGACAGAAAAATAAGATGCTTGGGAAAGAGTTTAATGCTCAAAGTGAAATAGATATATTTATTATAGCTAACATTTACTTACTATGTGTCAGGCACTGAGATAAGCATTTAACAATTATTATCTCTTTAGATTTTCTAAACAACCCTAGGAGATAGGTGCTATTATTATTTTTACAGATTAGGACATGGAAGCAAACAAAGATTAAGTGACTTTCCCAGAGCCATAAATCTACTAAGAGCCTGAGACAAAATTTGAACTCAGGTCTTCTTGAATCCAGGTCCAGCAGTCTACTCATTGTACCATATTAATGATATATAATCAGCTTGGTAGGAGATCCCCCAGTGACCTGTGTCACTATTTAATATCTTTATCAATTATTTGAATAAAAGCATGGGTGTTATCCTTATTAAATTTATAGATGACTCAAAAATAGTGAAGAAAGGATACACACTGGATGGAATCAGGATCCAAAAATAGTTTTAACAGACTAGACAAGAGAAAAGCTATGAGATGTAACGATTCCTTTGGATGATAGGATCATAATGTTGATGCTGAGCCTTTTAAAAATTATCCATTTTTAAAATTTGAGTTCCAATTTCTCTTCCTCACCCTTTGGAAAGACAACCAATATTATAGCAATTATATATGAGAAACATGCAAAACATATTTCCATATTAAACATGTTTCCCCAAAAGGAAAGTAAAGAAAGTGAAAAAACATGCTTCAATTTGAATTCAGAGTCCATCAGTTTTCTCTCTGGCATTGGATAGCATTTTTCATCATATGCCTTTTGTACTTGGGCCATGGAATTAATCAAAATATCTAGGCTTTTGACAGTTGATTATCACTACAATATTGCTGTTTTAATGTACAATTTTCTTCAGGTTTTGCTAATTTCACTTTGCATCATTGTATGATCTTTGTGATATATGGTTCTAATCTCCTTACTAGTATTTTATTTTAATTTTTTACCTCAATATTCACTAAAAAAATGATCTATAGATTTCTATTTTTGCTTTCCCTGCCTAAAGTATGAAACTGTCATAGAATTTTGTAGGTCTATTATTTACCTATTTTTGAAAAATAGTTTACATAGTAAACTTAAATTAATTATTCTTTAAATGTTTGATAGAATTCAACTGTAAATCTATCTGGTCCCCTGGACTTTTTTCTTAGGAAATGCCTTTATGGCTCATTCAATTACTTTTTTTTCTAATAAAGGGTTATTTAAGTATTCTCTTATTGCTTCTTTTAATCTGGGTACTTTAGATTTTTGTAAACGTTCATCATATTCACTGAAATTGTTAGTTATATTGGCATATAATTTCATAAAATTTGGCATAATAAATAGGTTTTTTAAAATTTCTTCTTCATTGATGATATGAGTTTCAAACTGTTGTGACTGGGGAGGGGGAGGGTGAGAACTGCATCCCCCAGTGGGCCTCAGGGGTCCCTCACTACTACTTCCTGATGTGGAGGGGACCATGCTCCCTACTTCCTGGCATGGGATTGGTCTTGAATTGGACCAATCCTGTGTTAAGAAGGGGCCACCCCCTCCTACTTCTAGGTAAGGATTTGGTCTATATAAAGACCAATCCTGCACCTGGGAGGGACCTTTGAATTTGACAAAATTCAGAGTAGCAGGGGGGCTCTAGTTAATTTCAGGTAGGGAACACCAGTGGGTTTTTTCTTTTAATAAAGATTTAAAAAGATCAGTCAGATAGCTTTTCTTTCAGCCCCTTCATTTGTATATTCACCTTTTATCATTTTTAATATAAGGAATTTGGTTTTCTTTTTTAAATCAAATTAATCAATAGTTTCTCTATTTTATTTTATTTTTCACAAAACAGCTCCTAATTCTACTCATTAGTGCAATGTTTTTTTAAATCTTTTTTTACTTTCAGTTCTATTCATCTCTCCTTTGATTTTCAGAATTTCTATTTTTGTATTTAATTGAGGATTTTAATTTTTTTGTTTGATATCTTATTCACCAATTGACTCTTTCTCATTTTTCTGTAGGCATTTGGAAAGATATAAATTTTCCCCAAATCCTTCTTTGGCTGCATCCCACAAATTTTAATATTTTGACTAACTATTGTCATTATCTTTAATGAAATTATTGATTTCTTCCATGATTTATTCTTTGGCACAATCATCTGATTCTCATGACAACTTTGGGAGCTATGTGCTATTATTATCATCCCCACTTTACAGATGAGGAATACAAGGCAGAGAACAATGAAGTGACTTGCCCATGGTTACACAACTATTAAGTATCACTCCATACATTGCAACATCCAAACTGCCTTAATTCCATGGCATATAAGAGTCATTTAAAGGAAATGGACATAGTTAGCTAAGAAAAAAAGATTTGGGTGAGAAATGATAGCTATGCTCAAGTATTTAGAGGGCTAACAGCTAGAAGTGGAAATAGACTTTCTATCAGGTTAGCCCAAGACAGCAGAAATCAGAAGCTATGTGTGGAAGTTGTGAAGAGGTAAGTGTAGCCCTGATCTAAGGAAAAGCTACCTAACCTTTAAAGTTATTTGATGTTCAGGCATTTCAATTGCATTTGGGGTTTCTTGACAAAGATACTAGAATAGTTTGCCATTTCCTTCTCCAGCTCATTTTACAAATGAGGAACTGAGGCAAATAGGATGAAGTGGCTTGCACAGGATCATACAGCTAGTAAGTATCTGAGGTCAGATTTGAATTCAGGTCTTCCTGCCTCCAGGTCACCCTATCTAGCTGCCCCAATCATTAGAACTGTCTAAAAGTGTGCTGGGATTCCTCAGGAGGTTATGAATTCTGCTTTATGGGAAGCCTTGAAACAAAATCTATATGATAGCTTAGTATATTTGTTGTCAAAAAGAGTCTCTTCGTGTGTGGGTTGGACTAAATGTCCTCTATTGTCTGTTCTCTGAAATTCTGTTATGGCTTTGTATGATACTGACAAAATCAAGAATTTTGCTTTCATTGTATGAAAAGTAGCAACCAAAAGCATTGCTAACTTAGGTCAAAGAATACAAATCCTAGGATAGTTTTAATTTAGCTTCTTTGTCATCTTGTATTCATGAAATTAAAAAATGCATATCATAGGTAGCTAGGTGTCTCAGTGGATAGCATGCCGAGTCTGGAACTATGAAACCTATCATATCCAGTCAGGAGGTAGCCCTATTATCCTGAGCAAGTTACTTAAACTCTATCTGTCTCAATTTCCTCAGCTATTAAATGGGGGTAATAATAGCACCTACTTCTCAGAGGTTTCGTGAAGATTAAATGGGACACTATTTGTTAAGCACTTAGCACAATGCCTGGGACATACTTAGCAAATGCTTATGTCCTTCCTTTCTAATGTGTTTTGTGCTACAGAATTGCATGCCATCATCAATAATACTGTCATTATTATTGTTATCATTTTTACTTGAATGGCATGCTCCAGAACATGTCTAAATATATTAACCTGAAGAGTAATCAGGTCATGTGAGAATGATCATACTATTACCAGCATCCCTAAAATTAAGCAAAGCACTTTGTGGGATAATCACAATCTCAGGCTCAGCATTTGGAAATTACGTTTCTTAATACCTGAGCCTTTGCTTACAGCAAAAGATGTTCCTCCTTACCCTTCTTAGCATGTCTACCATCATCCTTATGAATTCTGGACCATGTAATAATAAGCATTATTTAAGTTCACAGACAAACTTCTTTAGTCAGTATTAGTTGCCCTAATGTTTTAGTAATGAAGCTAAGTAGTTCTGCTTTAGGAGGAACCAGGTCTCATTTTCTCTAGTATAGAAGGGTAGTATTTCTGCTTTTACGATTTTGTGGCCCCCAAAATAGTAGACATCATTGCTTTCTAGTCTAGTGTCTCTTTAAATTGCAATTCCTTTCTAATTGGGTGGGAATAAGGGAAATCACTCTGATAATAATAAGTGAAATTCTCTTATTAGATAGCCTTCCAACTGCAAGAATGACCAACTTATGCAGTGGGATAATAATTGCTGAAGTGTGACTTTAGCTTAAAGGAGGAAGAGAAATTATATAGCTTCAAAATACTCAAGCATTCATTTTTCCCTGTGTTTAAGTCAAACTTCACACCTAAATGTTGAACCATCAGTAAAAGGAATTCTAGGATGTTTTGTGGGATTTCTGGATATAAGGCTTTTGAAGGTGAGATTTTTTTTTAACCCTTACCTTCCGTCTTGGAGTCAATACTGTGTATTGGCTCCAAGTCAGAAGAGTGGTAAGGCATAGGCAATGGGGGTCAAGTGACTTGCCCAGGGTCACACAGCTAGGAAGTGGCTGAGGCCAGATTTGAACCTAGGACCTCCCATCTTTAGGCCTGGCTCTCAATCCACTGAGCTACCCAGCTGCCCCATGAAGGTGAGATTTTTAAGAGTATTGATCCTATCAATGAATTGAGTGATAGCATAAAAGTTCAAATTAAATCTCAGTAATAAAAATATTGTATTTTTAAGAAATTTATTAATGATCATTAGAAATAAAGGAATAAAAGGGATACAAAATAAAAACAATGTGACCATAGCTAATTAGTCATTTCAAAATGCCCACCTTACCACCACCAAGCTCGCTGTCATGCCAAAAAAATAAATTAAGCCCTGCCAACTCACTGACTAATATTCCCTGTCTGCAGGAAGTATGTAATGACAGGAAGTCAGTGGGCTTCTGGGAAATGTAGTTTTTAAGGTAACAGATTTCCAATTACACATCCCCCCAATGGTGATTGGGAGACTAATCTCCCCAGTTGATCACTTAACATAATCAACTTTTAAATTACAATAATTTGGGGATAAAAGGTAAAAGAACAAACCTATGATTGCTAGGTGCATTTACAAAAAAAAAAAACAGTTAGGGGGCAGTCTCCTTTGGCATAAGAGTATATACAAAACAATTGTATTCAACCCCACACAGTTCAAATCACCACATCCCAAAGTTCGCTATGGATCTTCTGGTGCAGTGTGTGGTCTGTGGAAGCACCTTCATGGTGCCTTCTCCAAACAGTTCACTTTCTGGATTTGAAGAGGTAACATGTTTCTTAACCTAAAATTACTCTCAAAAGAATTTAAACTTTGTATTTTAGAATAATAATACATTCCCACTGAACAGCGTGTTGAAAAACACGGGGATCACATAGGGATGCATGGCTTAGTTATGAGGTGTATGAATCAATTGGTAAGAGAAATCAAAAACATCAAAAAAAAATCCAAATCAAAGAGAAAGGATAAGTTCTGGATGAAATATAGACTATCAAAGTCTTTATGTGTAAAAATTCTAAGTAAAAGAAAAATAAATTTATAACAGGTTCTTGAATCAGGGCCCAATTAAAGTGATTTATGTAACTATGCACTTACCCAATCAGTAGCCAGGACTACAGAAAGTTGACACATTATGAAGGACAGAAAAGGGACTAGATTTTTGCAGCAAATTGGAAACAACATGACTTGGTCTGATTTTACGTATTTTTCTCAGGGATACTGGAGTCAGAACAATTGATGTCATATACTTGATATAGAGTGTGTTACAAGGAAGTCCTGCATTTAACATGTTAAACAGCCTCATCCTCGAGTCTCACACATGATCAAGTTCTTGTGCTCTTTGCACAGAATGTCATCAATCTGTGTAGGATTTGTTTGGTGTTTTTGACCTTGTGCTTGATTGGCACTACGCAAGTAGCTTTGTGCTTCTTTGGCACTGTGCAGTGGCTCTTTTTGTATTCCCTTCTGCTGGAATCAGACAGAATCATTAAGCAAAGTCTCATAATTTTTTTAAACAATCAATAGCATCATTTTTATAGTCTAAAACTTTTTGGGATATGCATTGACACTAAGCCAAATGTATTTTAAACTTATATTACAGCAAAATAAAAAAAAATTAAAGAAAAATCTTCTCAATACTGTTGACATGTGTTTCAAATACAAAAAGGAGAGAACAAATAAAACTGAAATACTATATTGCACATGTTAGGAAAAACAATAATAAAAAAGTTTTAAAAATTAAAAATATGTAGCTTACAATTATTTACACACTGTGTCAGCTAAGGAAAGGGAGAATACAAAGGTTTCTCACCCAAAAATGAGATCCATTTCCTTTTAAAACTTGGCCATGATCCACTAACAGTTTTTTATAAAGAAAAATAACACAGCATGTAATGCACATTCATGAAGTATCAAAATCCCCAAAGTTATAATAACCTATTTTGACAATAGCAAACAAACCCACTATCATATTTTACATGAATATAGTATATGACATTTTAAAACTAATGGATACTTGTCACAAGTTTTTCAGGTGTAGCAATCTTTAAACCTTGGCTGAGATATATTTTTTAGATGTATTACTGCCAACATTTCAAAACTGTGTCAGAGGAGTCTAGAAAAAACCAAACCTCTGTACCGTTGATATTGAGTCTAAAAATGTCACCAAGAATCTGTATCATTCTCGTGGAAGGGTAGAGTAAGCTGAAGAGTTACAAATGAGAGATGTTTCCTCTTGGGAGTCATCCGGGCTTACCATGCCCTAGGATCAAATTCCTAACTCCTGTGGTATGAGACTGTTATATCTCATCCATTCACATTTTTACAAATACGGAGGTGGGGATCATGATAGTGTTTCACTTCAGCTACTAAAATGGATTATTTAGCTCTTGTTACAAATAACTCAGAGACAGGGAAAATGATCAGTCAAAGTTGAAAAAAAATTTTAAAATAATTCTAAAGACCTCTTAAAATCAATTTGAGATACTTAGCTCATTAAATTTTCCAAAGGTTGTTATAAAATTGTAACCAGTTTTGATGAAGTACATCCATCATCTATGTGACAATTAATAAAGCCAAAATGGAAGAAAAAGCTGGTTTTTTATTTGTTTGTTTTTCCAGGCTTATTCAATAATATTTGTTCAGTATAGTTATAGGGGAAAGGTAACAAAATATAGCAGTAGTTAAAATAGAGTAGATTAAACTGATTCATTGTAGCACAATAGTATTGATCAGATTAATATGTAAATTTAAAATAACAAAATTAAATCATAAGGAGACAAGCAGCAAAATACAATAAAATACAGAGACTTTTATAAAACAATGGAATCTGAAAAGGTTTAAAAATCTTCACCTCCAGTCTCTTTAAAGTTCCTTTCTCTATCCATTCAGATTCCTTTTGTCAGAACTCTGGTATTTCCCATAGTAGGGGAGAACATGGGTTTGGGGAAATCTCAAACTGAATGAACCTTAGATACTGGGCAGACCCAAATGGCAAAGGGTTGTAGGGAGATGAATTTCTCCCCTGAATCTCAAGCAAAATAATTGAAAGGCTCAGTACACCCATAAATGGTAGAAAACATTCTAAAACTGGAAGCTCTTTGAAATAGGCAAGGTATTGCTCTTTCACAGAATGTGCCATGCTTGCAATTTTTGCTTCCTGTTTGGAAGAGTAAACTTCTTTCCCCTTCCCCACCTGAGGTCCCCTGCCACATGGAGGCTAATTATTGCCTAAGGAAAATACACCCTGTTTTTTACCAGCTGCCCTGAGAGTGGCTCCAAGGACTCCTAGCTTCTTGGTGGCAGCAATCAGCAGCTCAGCAGAATCAACAGCAGTTGGGGCTGGGGCTGGGTCTGCAGCTGGGGCCAGGGCCAGGGTATGAGCAGGAGCAAGCAGTATCAGCAACGCCAGAGGCAACAGCGAGGAATTTAGGAACATGGGCTCAAGCAGATGAGTAAGAGAAGCCTCTTAGTCCCCCAGCTAAAAATGGCCTGGCCATTAGGGAGGGCAGCCAGGCAAAAGGTGGGGATGGCAGAAGTAAAGCAGCAGCTATGAAGAGAGTTTGGAGTTCTCTCAATGTTTGGGGGGTGGGATATGTGAAAAGCCTTGGCAGGAGAAACCTGGCTTAAAATTTTTTATCTAGGCTATCTTAAAAAATTGAGAGTTTTTTTCTCCAACTCTTGGTCACCAAAATAAAAAAATGAAAATTAAATCTCAATAATAAAATTATATTTTAGGAGATTTATTAATGATCATTAGAAATAAAGGAATAAAAGGGTTACAAAATAAAAAATCATGTGCCCATGGTTAATTAGCCATTTCAAAACACCCATCTTACTGCCAACAAGCTCACTGTCATCATGCCAAAAAAATACAAAAAAAAACAGAGATTGAGGCCCACCAACTCAATGGCTAATATTCCTTGTCTACAGGAAGCATGTAATGAGAGGAAATCAGTGGGCTCCTGGGAAATGTAGTTTTTTAGAGTAACAGATTTCCAATTACACAATAGTTAATGTGTAGAGATTCAGGAGTGTAATCAAGGCAACTCTACAAGTTTTCATACAAATACTAAAAGGAAAGAAATTCATAAAAGGCAAAAGTAGGTTTCAATAAGAGATTTTGCCAGTCTTTAAACATTAAATGACCACTTCATAATTTAAATTGATAAATTCATTCAATTACAAATATCTAGTAAGTTCCTATTCAGTTCAAAACACTTTCTTAGGTGCTGGGGAAAAGGAACGGGTAACACAAAATATGTTTTGTTCATACTGATAAAGGCATACCTAATTAATTACAGAAATATTCATTGCTCATGATTAGGTCAAGTCAATATAATTAAAATTGAGGTAATTCCTTAATTTACTTAATATCATATCAACCAATGCCTGGCACAAAGAAGATCAAAAGAAATAATGAGGAAAATTAAGAAGAAACAAGGGCAGGTCTTCCATTACTGTATCTCAAAACATGCTCACATATATATATATTTATATATATATATGTATATATATATATATTATTCCATCTGATCAAGTTGGTATTTCATTTGTATGACCATCAATTTAAGCTCAGACACCTTAGTTACCCAGATGACCATAGCCTTTAAAAATTTGCCAATTAGAATGAATGCGAGTCAAAACTTGTACACAACATACAAACAGATACAACATATGGGGATATATGACAAGACAGTTTTCATCTTAATTTCCATAACCAGTTTCATCCATTGATATTCCAAACCTAATGAACATACACTACAGAACAGTACAAACAAAATGTAAGGGATATGCAGAATGCACTCCCACAATATCATTAAAACATCCATTATTACATCTCCAGACATATTTACATTTGTGGATAATACAGTGTATACAAGTGAATTGGTGTTATATAATAATCCATGTTGAATAGTTTTTTCACAAACACTTTCTAACAGGAAAAATTTGGAAAGAAAAATAATTTCCCAATATGGCCACCCAAGATGGCCACTTAGAGCAAGTGGCAATAGCCCTTTAATATTTAAATACCCCTAGCAGCTCAGCTGGAGTCTGAGAATTCCACTGGCCCCCACCCTTGGGCTGTACCACTTCTCAAAGTGAAAATGGAATGTTCTACTCAACTGCCTTTTCTCTCCTACACCCCCCCTTATACAAAGTAATATTATACAATTATACAAAAAACCATAAATTTTAGTTTTTACAACCTAACTGGCTCACCAAATGAAATAACTATTAATGTTGAGGGGTTTAGGATGGAAAACACATAGGGATTGACATATATTATGTTTTTATTCCACTGAGATTAGAGGTTTGGGAAAGGAGGGAGGGAGAGAAGGAGGTCTTACAGTTTAACCCTTTAGTTTAATACCCCTCACTAATAATCCTATCTTATCTTATCCTAAATCCTAAGGGACAGTCCAATGAAAGTTCAGAGATCTTATATATAGAGTGTTTGGGCAAGAAGAGGCTGGAGTTCACATGAGGAGTCCTAGGTGGTCCAGAGAATGGCTGGAGTTCCCAATATTGTCATTTAGTCCACCTAAGGGTATTGAAAAAACTCCCTATCTACTCCTGCTTCAGAGGGCTGCTTGTAGGATTATCCAAAGATGTCCACAGGAGCACAGATCAGCCACCTCCAGCTTCTTTGATAGCTGCCAACTCGCAAGAGAGACCAATAAACTGTCTCTCCAACCATTTGGAATCTTTCCCCTGCCAGCTCTGAAGATTCTCTGCCTGTCAATTATGTTTATACACTAAGCATTGCATTGCAACACTATTTAAGAAACAGGGAAATCTATCTGTGGAACAGACTAGATACACAACATATAGAAGCAATAGCATGATAACCTCCAGCTACTTGGAAGAAGAATTCACTGTTCCACAAAACTACCAGGAAAATTGGAAAGCAGTCTGACAGTATCCATGTATAGACCTACCTCTCAAGCCATACATCAAGCTAAGCTCCAAATGGGAACATGATTTAGACATAAAGGGTAACATCATAAACAAATGAGAGGAGCAAGGAATAAATGACCTTTCTGATCTATGTATTGTGGTAGAGTTCTTCATCAAACAAAGGAAGAGGGATGATAATAAAAGTTAAAAATGGACAGTTTTATCTATATAAATTTTAAAAGGTTTTGCACAAACAATACAATTAAAATTAGGAAGGTAACAGCTAACTAGGGCTGAGAAAGAATCTTCAAAATGTGTTTCTATGATATATAAGGAATAAATTCAGATTTATAAGATATATAAGATTTATAAGAAATGAGAACATGGTGAACATGGTGAAAGGATATAGACAAGCATATTTTTGCATTTGTATTTTTTATTTTTTACCAATTACAGGTAATAACAAATTTCCACACAAGTTTTCCTAAGTTATATAACTAGACTTATCTCCCTGCCTCTCTTCCCTTCTCCCTCCTGGTGTTGGCAAGTGATTCAATCTAGGTTTTACATGTATTATCATGCAACACATATTTCCATATTGTTCATTTTTGTAAATGAGTAATCTTATGGAATCAAAACTCCAAAACATAAGCCCAATTAAACAATTGAAAAATCATATGCTTTCATCTACATTCTGACATTTCTTTCTCTGAAGGTGGAGTACATTCTTTCTCATAGTCCCTCAGAATTGTCCTACATCATTGCATTGCCAAAAATATCCAAGTCTTTCACAGTTGATTATTCCACAATATTGTTGTTACTGTATACACTGTTTTCTTGGTTCTGCTTATTTCACTCTCTATTAGTCCATTAAAGTCTTTCCATCTCTTTCTGAAATCACCCTGTTCATTATTCCTTACAGTATAACAGTATTCCATCACCATCCTCTACTACAATTTGTGCGGCCATTTCCCAATTGATGGACATCCCTTTAATTTCTAATTCTTTGCCATAACAAAAAGAGAAGCTATAAATATTTTGTACAAGTAAGTCCTTCCCCCCCATAATTCCAAATTGCTCCCCTGAATGGTTTGATCAGTTCACAGCTCCCCCAGCAATGCATTAGTTGGACAGACATGCTTAAGGGAAAAATATCTAAGCAGTCTGTTACCATATAAAAATGCCCCAAGTCACTAATAATTAGAAAAATATAAATTAAAGGAACATCTTTTCAGGTTGGCAATTTGGTAGGGAAAAAAAAGGAATATTACAAATTTTAGAAGAGCTATGAGAAAAGAGAGAGATCAATGCATTGTTGAACTTGTGAACTAGTCCACAAATTCAGGAAAGCAAATTGAAATTATGCCCTCAAAGTTACTAAACTTTGTACACATTTTTATGTACTGAAATCACTAATAGGTCAATGTAGTAAAGAGATAAAATAACTTTATGTAAAAAATATTTATAACAACTCTATTTTTCATGGTAAAGAATTGGAAACTAAGGGTGTACTTCAATTTCGAATGTTAAAGCAAACTATAGTACATGAATAAAATGGCATCTATTATGTAACAACATATGAAAATTATACAAAACAGTTATTCTATAATAAATGGTGAAAAGAGTTTTGGAGAAACCTTGGGAGACATATGAAATGATGCAGAATGAAGTGAGCAGAACCAGGGGAATAATTTGTGAAATAACACTGTAAAAACAACTTTGAAAGGCTAAAAGTTGATCAATGCAATGACTAACCAAGATACCAGATGACTAAGATGATGAAACCTGCCAGTCAATTCTTGCCTGAATGATGTGAAGAATTGTAGATATAGAGTTAGAGATATATAGAGAGAAATGCAAAGGCAGAGATAGAGCAAGACAAATAATTCTGAAATGGCCAGAGTGGGAATTAGGTGAATTTGACCAAACATATTTATTCTAAGTGTTTGTTCTCTTTTTATCTTAGTGGGGGTGGATGGGAGAAAAACAAATTTTTGCTTATTGAAATGAATCATGTTAAATAAAACAAAAATAAGTAAGACAGAATTCCTTTCTTCATGAAACTTGTAATTAGTAGGATACTAAGAAATATGTGAATATACTGTTCTTCAACATATTAAGAGCACATAATTTAATTTAAGTATCCACTGCCACATAGTATAACCCCTTTAAACTAGGTACATAGTCTTTTGAGAATTTTTATAAGCAAAAAAGTCACTCTACATCCCACCCTGGGGTGGATCTCTCTGAACATAACTAGTCCTCAAATGACAGATGGATAGTCCACTGCCAAGCCTGTATCCCTTGGGGCCAGGGTTTGGCATTCTATTGGCATGACCTATGATAACCCAAAACTAACACCATACCATAGTGGATATAGTTTCTTTCCTCTGTGAGTATATCCCACTTTGTTGTGTGTGTGTGTGTGTATACATACATACATATATATATATATATGTATATATATATATATATACATATATACACACAGAGATGGGGGTATGTGTATATATCAGCTTATATTATATTATATGTGTATGGTGTTTACATGTTATCTCCTCCACTAAAATATGAGTTCCTGAGAAAAGGAATAATACATTTGCCTTTTTCCTCAGGATTTAACACTGTTTCTGGCATATATTAAGTGCTTAATAAACGCTTGTTGATGTTGTTTTTGTTGTTGTTATTGATGACGATGATATAGCTAAGTTTAGAAATAATAGAATATCATTTATCATACTTAATCCTCTAAATTTCATGTACTTTGTGAGGCTGAAGGACGGAGAGGACCTTACTATCTTGGAGGAAACTGGGAAAGCATCAAAGGAGAAGGTGGCATTTGATTTGGGCTTAATGAATTTGTGAGAATTCAAAAGGTGAAAATGGGAAAGGTGAAGATTTTAAGCCTAGGGAACATTGTAAATAAAAGTATAGAGGTGAGAGACAGAGAAAGCATTCAGGGAATAAAACATTGTACAATTTGGCTGGAATATAAAACATAAGGTGGGAAGTTGAAAAAGATGAGGCTGAGGTCAGATGATCTCAAATTGTGGAGGGCTCTGAAAACAAGAGTTTGAACTAGTCTTAGCAGGCAATTGGGACACACCAACAATATTTAAGCAGAGGAATTGCATCACTTTATCCAAGCAACAGAACCTCAATTTCTGTATAAGGTTAAGTTCTAGATATGGTCTACAAAGAGATCTAGACCAAAACCTTCTATCTTGATATGAGTTCTAAGGCAGAAGAGCAGCAAGGGCTAGACAACCAAAGTTAAATGATTTGCTCAAGATTGCATAATTAGGAAGTGTCTGAGACCAGATTTAAACCCAAGTACTCCCAACTTTAAGCATGGCTCACAATCCATTGTGGTATCTAGCTTGTCCCTTGGTTTAGTCAAGAAAGTGGTGTAACCAGAAAATCAGTCATGAATAATTTAATCCATGCTTGGAGTGTGGAATTTTAGAATTAAAAAAAAATGTAACAGTGTAATTTAAAGTAAGAATTTAATCCTAGGCAAAAATGTGTGTATGTAACCAGATTAAGAATGTAGCCCAGGTGTAAGAATTGGAAATAATATTTCTACCCAGATATATATTTTATAAAGTTTATTGGAATGGTAGACAATCATTCCTATAAGTAACCTGATGTAGGGCATGTAGACACACTCAAACCTGGCACAGCTGTGTTATCTCAGGAATGTTTGATGGACAGGCTACTCAGGAGGGGGAGGGGATAAAATTTCCTTGGAAACACAGGATGATACCTGAGTTATAATTTAAAGTGTGTATATTGTTAGAATAAATTCAAGTGTATTATCAAAAGTGTGTCAATTCATTAGACAATGTCCTCTGAGCAAACTAGCTCATACAGGAAGTAGAAGGTCACCCAGAATTCTCAGAGCTCCAAAAGAGACCTCAGAGCTCTGAAAGAAACTCTCAGGCTCCAGAAGAGGTTCCAGAGCTCTAGATGAGCTCCAGAGGAGACTTTGGAGCTCCAGAAAGAAGTTGCGGAGCTCTAGAATAAACCTTGGAGCTTCAGAAAAAGTCTCTGAAACTTGTAGATCTTTTGCATGGAGAGTGGGGGTGTTGGGAACAGACAGAAAACTGTAATAGCTTATGTGTTTTCAAGACAGGATCTTAGGTTTTGAACTGGAAGGAAACCTACAGACCTCTGGCCATGTGATTTCTCTGTCACAATAAAGTCAGATCTTTACCCAGAAGGGTCTTTCCCAGCATCTTATTTTTTATGCTAGTACTCATTGTTTACCTACCACTCATACTTCTTAAATATATCCTGCAGTGGTGTACAAAAGTGGGTACGGTGTTATTTATTATGAAAGGCAAAAATACTGTCCATTGCTTTTTTTTTCTTCCAGCATATTTGCTTTAAAACTTGCATGCAAATGAAGTCATCATAGGCAAATTTATGAAGAATGTCTTTTGGGTCCCCAAACTATTCTTTCTATATCCTTTTACCCCTATACTGACACCCCATTCCTTGAGAGATAAAAATAAGCCAGTATTGGGTGACATTATGTTCAAGCAAGAGACAACACACAGAGACACATAAATACACACTCAATAAATTCAAGAAAGAGATAATGATCTTGGACAGAGTAGGACCTCTGAGTAGATACAACTCTGGTGACAAAGGCAAAGCTCTCTGAGACATAAAAAGGAAATTTTAAAGTATTCCATCTGAGAAGTACTGGGTGACCTGAATGGATGGAAGAGAGGACAAAGAAGGCCCTGGCTATTAGAGAGCTAGCTAGATTCCGAACCCTCATCTTTTCATGAATTTGTTTCAGTTTTCCTGATTAGATCTCCACTTGAATGTAGTATCAGGGGAAATTGCTGTTTATAGCTATCATAGAACTAACAAAGAGAGCAGAAAATAACTAAAAGCTTAGTTTTGCTGAATAAAATTAACACTAATTATAGTCATTTATGAGAAATACTTAATCATTTGTAGTTGATACAGAATAAGAACTATGCCTATCATTAACACAGAGACGGATGAGCTTACTGGCTGGGAGTCTGACCTTGAAATCAGAAAGTATGAATTCAAGTCCCACCTCTGCCACATATTAGCTATGTGATCATTAAGCTCTTAGTAGCCTAGGCATGTGTACTACTTATGGGTACATATGCATGCATGCATATAAAAACGTGCAAATGCATTGTTTATGAGCAAGTCCATATATGATTGCTATATGAGTTTTATTTCTATTCTTCTCATGTGTTCACAGTCTTCACTGGTTCACATGTCTATCATAGAACAAGCACTATACTAAATATTATGAAGCAGTGTACAAAAAAGGTATAAAATCCAATGCCTAGCCATGGGGGAGTTCTGATCTGCTAACAAAGATTTAACATATTCACATGGAAAGATGCCTAATAATATAATTCAGATTAGTTCAATTGAACATTTATTAAATACATAGGACTTAATAGAGTACTTGGTACCAGGCATTTTACTAAAAATGAGGACAAAGAAAGCAAGTCATGAAAGTATTTTCAGCTTTCAAGGAGGTGGGTTTTTTTTTTCTTTGAGTTATAAAGATGAAAATCCTTTCTTCTTAGAAACTAGATTTTAATTTTTGCTGGATGACTATATGCAGGCGATAAACTATAAATGATATAGTTCTTTTCAGGTTGTAAAAAATACTAGCTTTTTCTTCCATGTTTATAGGCATTTCACTATACTTAAATCAAGATTTGGTTTGGTAAGTGATTAAAGGTAATTCTATTACAGCAGCATGGATTATTTTTTCCTTAAGAAAAAAATAGAGGAAAAAGTCCATCAAAGAGAAAACAGTCTATAATTCTGCAACAAGTCAAATGGAGCTATTTTGCTTATGTAAAATAACACTCTAGCTCCCTGCAGGATGGCCATTCTATCTTGTGACAGTGACAAAACACTAGTGGTAAGAAGGCCATCTTCAAAGTCTCAAAGCAAGTTCTAGCATCCACCCAAAATGCAAAGAGTCCAGGAGAGGGAGGGAGGGAGCTGACCGATAACCCAGATCACTGGGTGCTCAGTCAGTGCAGTGTGACATGGGGAGGCAGCTCCAGGAGCAAGGTTGCATGCCCAGAAGGAGGAGGCTGTACCCTGAGCAGCAAAATACCCCACATGGCCCTCGAGTGTGCAAACTAGTTACTGTTAGACCCAGGAGCCTGCACATGCCTTGCCTGAGGGTTTTTGTCTTTTTTTTAATTAAAGACTAATTTGGACTGAAACTGATTGGGAAGCATCTACTAGAGTAAGTCATGAGGGAAAAGGCATTTCTGGGGTTACATGTAAACTTGTGACAGCCTGGAAGAAGGAACAGAAGAGGGAGTGGTGAAGAAAGGATGCCTCTGCTGGCCAGGAAGGTTCACTCGTCTAGGTGAAGGCTACCCCAGCTTCGTTATACACTTTGAAGATTTTCTCGATTGCATTGACATAGGCAGCAGTTCTTAAGTCCAGCCCCAGGTTATACTTCATAGCAGTGCGCATAATTTGCCGGGCAGAACGCTCCATAGTATATGCTAACCCGGAGTGTACGATGTCCTTCTCAGATGCTCCTGATATCCTGTCTTGGAATTCTGCTGTAGGTACAACTGGGATAGCACCACCATGCTTGCCAAACATTCTTTCTAAACTTTCTTGAACAGACATGAGCAAGTGGTAGTTAGAATCCCTTTCATATTTGAATGTCAGTCGGCCAAAGCTAACATGGTTGAGATTTTTCAGCCACTCAAAGTAAGACACTGTCACACCTCCAGCATTCAAATAGAGATCAGGCAAAACCAGGATATTCTTCTCCAGGAAAATCTTGTCAGCCTCTGGGGTTGTGGGTCCGTTGGCACCTTCTGCAATAATCTTTGCTTTGATTCTGGAAGCATTGAACTTCGTCAACTGTTTCTCACCAGCAGCAGGGATAAGTATGTCACAATCAGCTTCCAAAATATTTCCTTCATAGGGCTTTGCCTTGGGGAAGCCAACAATTGTTCCATGTTGCAATTTATAATTCACTAGATCCTTCGGGTCAATGCCATCTGAATTCCAGATGCTTCCATTGATTTCACCAACACCAACACATTTAGCACCAAAACGATGTAAATATCTCATTGAGTGAAAGCCAACATTACCAAATCCCTGAACAACAAAGGTTTTATCTCCAAATCCTGTAGTCATTCCCAAAAGGTCTGTGTAAGAAGCCTCATTGATGAAGTTTTCAATTCCATGGAAGATACCTCGACCAGTGGCAGAGATACGCCCATGGATACCACCTTGACTGATGGGTTTCCCCGTGACACAGGCATATGCATTAATGTCGTAGTGCCCTATGGTACTGGCGTAGGTATCTGCAATCCAAGACATCTCTCTTTCACCTGTGCTCATGTCAGGAGCAGGGACATCAATACCAGGTCCAATAAAGCCCTTTTTTGCTAGCTCTATGGTGAACCTTCTTGTAATCTTTTCCAACTCATTGTCTGTATAATGCCTGGGATTGATTTTAACACCAGCTTTGGCTCCTCCAAATGGCACATCAACCACAGCACATTTGTAAGTCATCAGAGATGCCAGAGCCTTTATTTCATCCACGCAAACATCTGTACTGTAACGGATACCTCCCTTGCAGGGGGTGCGGTGCTGGCTGTGCTGTGCCCGGTAGCCTTCTATTACCTCCCAGGAGCCGTCATCCCTCTTGATGGGGAAGGTGACGCTCAACACATGGTTGCAGGGTTTGATGATGCGCAGGATTCCTCGAACCCGGTTGCGCTTCTGATCTTCACTCTCCTGAGTCTTCAAGTCCTCCACCAACTTGTCCTCCATGATGCTGGCACCGCGGTCGAAGAAGCCCTCCACCATCTTGAAGAAGTTGGGATTGTCGTCCTGGGATCTGGCCTCCTTGCTAAAGTGGCGCCAAGAGGTGGGTGGTGAGACTGCAGGCTGACCCCAGTCCCGCAAGATCGGAGTGGAAGCAGCAGGGTACACCGGGGCAGCAGTGACCAAGGCTGAGGCCCAGGCGTTGGTGGCCGAGGCCGGGAACAACTGCAGCACTTCCCTGAGGCATCGGAACATGACGATGGCAACGACAAGGAGGGTGGGGGATGGCGATGGGGCTCAGCGCGAGGGAGCACCTGCTGGTGTGGAGGCTATCTTCCTCTCTTGCTTTCTCCTCCCTCTTCTGGCTTCCCGAGCCTACCGGGGAGCAAAGGAAGGGCTTTACCGAAGGAGATAAGTTTCTACTGTAGGTAATGGCATATGAAAGCAGATTTGAGGAAGGAAAGAACAAGGGAAGAAGACTTAATGGGGAATAGGCATCTAAATTGAGCCTGGTGAATAATGACAAGAAACAGAGGTGAGAAAGGGCTGAACTCTAGAGATGGGGACTGCCTGTGCAAATGTACAAAAGTGGAAGATAGAATCAAGAATTCAAGCAAAAATAACCAAGTCAATTTACATATGGCAATATATGAATGCCAATGAAAAGATCAAAATCCTAGGCTATATCCCTTAATAAAATAGATAATAATGATACAAAATTAGAGGAGAAGCAAATCATATGCCTTTCACAGCTATAAGTATGAAATATATGTTGTTTAGTAGGGTCAGTCATGTTTGACTCTTTAGCCTATTTAAGCTTTTCTTGGCAAAGATACTACAGTGGCTTTCCATTTCCTTCTCCAGATCATCTTATAGATGAGGAAACTGAGGCAAACAGGGTTAAGATACTTGCCCAGAATTAAACAGTTAATAAATATCTGAGACCAGATTCAAACTCAGGTCTTCCTGACTCCAGGCCTGGTGCCCTATTCCCTGCTTTACCTAGCTGCCTGAGTAGGAAATATATTATTACCCAAACAAGGGATATAGATAATTGCAAAAGATAAAGCATATAATTTTGATTATCTGGGATTGAAAGTTCTGCACTAAGAAAATTAATGCAAATAGGATAAGAAAGGAAGTGACTGAATGGGGAAAATTTTAGTATCATATTCCACAGAAAATATTTTGATATCCAAGATATATAGATGGCACACATATGCAGATATAAATATATACAGACATACACATACATATATTTATTACAAAAAGTCATTCCCTAATAGATAAGTGGCAAAAGAATATCTACGAACAGTTCTCAAAAGGAGAATTGCAAACTATTAACAACCATGTGAAAAAAGATGTCACTGATATTGAAAGAAATTTTAAAAATCAAAACAATCCCAAGGTTTCACTTTGTACCCATAAAATTGACAAAGAGGAAGAGATGGGATAGTCAGTGTTGGTGGAAATATGTTGAAGACACGCACACTAGTGTATTGTTGGTAGAACTATGAATCAGCATAATCATTTGGGATTATGCAAATGAATTGCCTAAAATATCCATACCCTTTGATGTAGAGAGTTCACTAGTATATGTTCCCATCCATATCTAACAAAATACTTATTTTGTTAAAATAAATAAATAAATTTGTTAAAATAAAAGGAGCATTTTTGTGGTAGTTAAGAACTAGAAAAAGTGAATGTCTATCAACAAGGAAAATGGTGAAACAAATGATGGCACATGAATATACTATACTGTGAGAAACAATAAATATGATTCATTCAGAGAAGCATAGAAAAACTTATAGGAATTGATGCATAATGAAGTAAACAAAGCCAAGAAAGCAATATGCCCAATCATGTAAATAGATAAAAAACAAACAAACTACAAAACCATTGAAAGTGAATTTTGTAGAATTACAAAGAAGCCTGATTTAGAGAAGACACATATTCCCACCTTTACCTCCTTTGCAAAGGTGGGAGATTCTTGGGTATAAAACATTGCATATGCTTTCAGACTTTATATCCATTGGAGTATCCTTTATACAGTGATCCCCTACCTATCTTGGGTGTTCTGTTCCAGAGACTCCCATGATAGATGAAAATCTGTGAAGTAGCGGCATTATATTTTTTTTCTAGACAGTATTTTTATTTGAAGTTTTGTTTGTAGCTGCTTTGGAATCTTTTCCTTTTCCTGAATTTGTGTCTTGGATATCTCTCTATTGTCTTTTTTTTAAACATTATATTTATTTTATTTTTAATATCTATTTTAAGACTTTCTAAACCCTTCCCACTCTCCTATAAACCTTTTCTACACTCTTATTAATTTTTTCCACACTCTTATAAACACTTCATATGTTCTTAAACACTTCCTACACTCTTATACCTACTTCATTTTAACAACATATAAAATTCTATATGGGTACTCACCAGTGAAGTACTATACCAGAACTTGAATGGTGAAGATCATAAATTATGTAGCTGTGAAATAGTACTGATGGTGATAAAGATGACAATGGAAAGGTAAATGTACTGCACAGCCAAGAAGAACATTATAGCTCTTCTGAAGGCACCACTTCATCAGGCACTTCATCAGGTGGTAACTTCTGTTTCCTCTAAAGATGCAGGCATAACTAGTCTTCCTCCAAGTGATGAACATAGTTTGTTTCTTGGGGCCCTTGGTTTGTTTTTTTGTTGTTGTTTTTGTTTTTGTTTTTGTTTTTTACTTATAAATAAACCCTGGCTTGATAATAAAGCCTGCAGCATTCCCCCATGTAATCAATTACTTGATCTTTTTGGACCTTAAAACCAGGGACTTTGGCTTCATACTTTATAATAAAAGCATGAGACAGCATCTTTTTTCCAAAATAAGCCTGTTTCATCCATGTTACACCATTCAGGCATATCATCCCCTTCCTTAATGATGGATTTGAACATGTTGTTCACATGCTTCTCAGCCTCGGCTTTATCCCCAGAGGCAGCTTCTCCATGCAGAGAAACGTTCTTGAGTCCAAAGCATTTCTGAAATTTATCAAATCAGCCCTTGCTGGCACTGAATGGGGTTGGTCTGGTGGGAAAAACCCTCAACAATCCTGCTTCTGTGTGGTCATCCTCCTCAGTGTTGTGAACGTCCATGCTTTTTGCAAAACTATCCTGAAGTTTCTTGGCCTTCATCTGGATGGTGTTGGTTTCCAGGGAGATATTCTCCTTCCTGCAGTCATTTATCCACAGGGCTAGTGCAGGCTCCATCCTCATGATGGCTTTATTGCAGGAAGTGACCGCCCTCTTTGCAGTCTTGTTAAAAGTCATTGTTGCCATAGACATCATATTCTTCTCGTCTTTCTTTTATCCCATAATGGCAGCCTACAGCCGTGTAGCTTTTGCCTTCCCTTAACATGTTAAGAAGTTCCATCTTTTCTTTAATGGTAAGCATCTTCTTCTGGCGGTTGGGTTCACTGTCAGAAGCCTTCAAAGGAGCAGAACGTTTGGGTGGCACAGGGCATAGGACAAAGGGAAATAAATTCAAACTTTTACGAAAACTTACTTCTTGGCTTTGGTCCAATACCTAAAGACAAGACCCTATCTCAGGATTGTTATTGTAGTTTTTCTAATCCGGGATTATTTCACCAAACATATTTGTAAGTAAAATCATTTCTTCTTAATGGTTCTAGTACACAGAATAATCCTATTAATTTTGTGGAGATGAGGAGCTAACTGAATTTTTTCAAAAGAGAAATGAAAAGTACTTGTAGACACCCCAGGAATCAAATGAATACAAGATTATTTAAATAGGCCAATTCAAGGCTGAATTTAAAAGGATGATAAAAAAGGGTACTATGGCACACAATTATTACCAGAATAAAAATTTAACATTGAAAATGTTGAGATTTTAGAATTTCCTTAAAGGCATCATTTTAATACAGGTTATAATAAGGATGGATTTATGAAAATGGATCTTTATGAAGGAAAATATATGTAGTACCAATAAAGAAAGAGATTACACTTTTGTAAAGAATATATTAGCTATTTCACAAAAAAAAATTTCTTAAAAGTCACTTATATGTAATATTGATGATGGAAATCCAAATCATTGCTGATGTTTACATTAACTCTCCAACTTCATATTAGACCAGTATATGGACAGGTGTCAGATATATACTCAAGAAGTTGGTCATTGCTACTTAACACCAAAATCCTTCAATGTTTAAAATAATCCAGTTCATTTTTTTACACATTAATAAATCAGTTAGTTAATGTCAAGATAATCCAGATAGTTAGTGAAATCTAATTTTATAATGCAGCTAAAAAGAGAAGGAACATGAATTAAAATTCTGTTTGCATCTATTTCAAGTTATACATCTGAGAGTCCCAGCCAGGCACAACCTGATGGCAAGAAGCCCTCAGTCAGGGCTTAATAAGTATTCATCATCTATTCAATCTGAAGGATTCTATTCATTGCAGAATTCTCCTGTGCCAGGACTCTGAGTCAGTGTACTAAGCTAACCCCAGACAGAGAAGATACCTGAGGAGGAAACACAGACCTTTTCTACTTTCCTGAATATGTCCACAAGGGTTGGCACACCAGTAGAGCACATTCTTCAAAGAAAAAAAAAAGGCAGACCACTGGGAACTGTAATCATCACTTCCTTACTTCAATAAGGTTCCTATCTATCTCTTTTCTATTCATATTCAATTGACCTGTGCTCACAGACTTATGATTATTACATCACTTTTTCTATATTAATATCCTACTTGATTACAGCTTCCAGTATAAACAAAAATAATCCACCAAACTCCTTTTTATCAGCAAAGCATTCCACCCTCTTTTCCCTTAGAGTACATAATAATTAATGGTTAAAATGAACTTTTACATTCCTTATCTTATTTAAACCACATACCTGAGAGGTAGGAAATAATTGTATTATCATTCCATTTTATACATAAGGAAATTGAGTTTAAAAGCTATTTATTCAATTGCCTGACTAGTAACACAAGAATCAAATGCAATTCTTATGAGTCTCAAATATTTTTAAATTGGCAGAAACTAGGTCTTAAATGTAGACTTTTTAAAGGGTAAATATAATATGCTTTTTTGAAGCCTTTACCTTCTGTCTTAGATTTTATACAAAGTATTCCTTCCAAAACAGAAGAGAGGTAAGAGCTAGGCAATTTGGGGTTAAATGACTTGCCCAGAATCACACAACTAGGAAGTGTCTGAGACTGGATTTGAACCTAGGACTTCCCATCTCCAAGCCTCGTCCTCTATTCACTGAGTCACTCAGCTGCTGCTATAATTTACTCTTATAAATTAGCTAAAACTACATGTTGAGTATTTTCCAAAAACATTCTCATAGACATTCTGTGATTTTATCCTACAATGATTCCATGAGTTCCTTAAGATGAGTATTATCACTCCTTTTTGCCTCCTAGTCACTCGAACTTTGGACCTCAGTGTCGTCATTGACTCCTCACTCTCACTCCACCCAGTGATTCCAATCTTGCCATTTTCCCCTTCATAGCATCCCTTGTATAATCTCCTTCTCTCCCTCCATAGAGCCATACATACCCTAGTTCAACCCTCATCCCTCCAGCTTGAAATGCTGGGATAGATTTTTAACTGGTGTCTCTGTTACACTCCTCTTCTCATCCTCTGCTCGGGTGCCAAGACAATTTCCCCAAAGTATAGGTCTGATTGTGTGATGTCCCACCCCCTGTTCAAGGTATTTACCTGATCACCTCCAGAAACAAATCTACATGCTTCTCTTTGAGGATCTAAAGCTCTTCCTACCTTACTTAAAACCTTCCTACCTAAAGCGTTCTTACTTTTCCAGCATTCTTACACATTATTTTCTTTCATAACAATCCAGCTATACTGGACTACTTCAAGTTCCTCAAATATGTCAGTCGATCACCATCACTGAGCCTTTGTTTTGACCATCACCTCACCTCCACTTCTTGTCTGGCTTCCTTCAATCCTACTCTCTGCAGGAGGGTTTTTCTGATTTTCCCAGCTGCTAATCCCTTACCCTTTCATATTTCCTTAATATAAACTCTATCTATCATGTATATGCCTAGATACTTACATCAGAATTATCTCCTTCATTAGACTGTAAGTTCCATGAGAAAAGGAACTAGGTTTGAGGAATGGCTTTTTTTCCCCTTTCTTTGTATCCTCAATTGTTAGGACAGTGCCTGGCACATAATAAGCATTTTAGGGAAATGATAGAACCAGGAAAATATCCCTTAACTTTTCATAATTTCTTAATATAAACTCTATCATATATATGCCTAGATACTTATATCTGAAATATCTCCTCCATTAGAATGTAAGCTCCACGAGAACAGGGACTAGGTTTGAGGAATGGCTTTCCCCCCCCCCTTTCTTTGTATCCTCAGTTGTTAGGACAGTGCCTGGCATATAATAAGCATTTTTTAAAAAATGATAGAGCCAAGGAAATATGAAAAGTTAAGAGATTAGCAGGTAGGGGAATCAGAAAAACCCTCACGCAGAGAGTAGGATTGAAGGAAGCCAGGCAAGAAGCAGAGGTAAGGTGATGATCAAAACACTTGTTTCCCAAAGTCAACAAATCTAGAACTTAAATATGGTATACCTATTTAGCTCTTCATTTTTCAGATGATAAAAGTGAAATAGAGACAGTCAAATTGAATTGCCCAAAGTCCTGGAATAGGTTGGAGCCAACAAGGAGACCTTGATAATCTGATCCCAAATCCAGTGTTCTTGCCACCATAACATGTCTTTCCATTTGACAACCCAAGATGAACTAAGAATGAGAATCTAAATCTCTTATCTCCCAGGTCATTGTTATCACATGAATATCAGTCTTGACAGAAACATAAATAGGCGCCTAGTTTACAAATGTGTTTATTTGTTTTGTTAGTCTTTAACATGGTATGGAATAATTTGGTTGCTTCTATTTCTCCTATCTTCGTAGATGCAACTTCATTAGGCATGATTTTTTACAGAAGGTGGTGCCTGAGCTGAGCCAAAAAGAAACAGGAATTTCAGCCAGTGTAGGTGAGGAATAAGGGAATTCAAGGTATGGAATACAGCTAGGCTAAAGACACAAAGAGAAGAGATGGAGTTCTTGTGTGCAGAACAGCAAATAAGCCAGTGTGGCAGTCCTATACAAGATGTGGTGGGTGCAGAGGGAGAGCAGGAGTGGGCAAGGGAAAGGTAATATATAAGAAGACTGGAAAGGCAAAAGAGGGCTGGCTGAAAGAGATTTAAATGCCAGACGAGTTTATATTTTTTGCTTGGAGCCAAGAGAGAACTATTGGAATTTATGCCAGGGGGAATGACCTGGGCAGACCTGTGTTTTAAAGAAAATCACATTGTTAGCTGTGTAGAGGGTGGGTTGGAGGGAGGAGAGACTTGAGGAAGCAAGAAAAAATAAGAAACTATAGTAATAATACTGGTAAGATGTGATTAGGGCCCCCACCATATCTATTTATTAAGCAATGCATGACAACTGCCAAAAAAATGGATACTAAGACCTTTCCTCAGCTTAGGACTGGACCCTAAACCTCGTTGGGAGACCGAATTTTATACATTCATACATTAAAAACAATCAAATAAGGCTGAATAATTAAAAGGAAGCAATACAACTGTAGATAATTTTATTTTTGATTGGAGAAAAGATTAGGAACTTTCCAATTTGGGAGGAGGAGAGTAAACTGGTAAGATTCTCTGAAATCAGAAAAAGAGGTGTCCTATTCCCCAAATTGTGTATAAGCAATCAAAGGAATATGGAAACAATAAGTGACTTATCAGTACTGGACCAGTTTTAAGATAAGATATATGGATTACTTGAGATGTATAATTGTGAGAAAACTGCTTGCATCAGTCTTTGGATTGAATTAAGTTTCTGGTTGGCATAACCTTGGTTAAGGGTCTCTAAACATCACCCAGAAGTGGTCCAATATCTCAACCATGCAGGGCAAATTCAAACAATGCAATGACATTTTTTCCCACAACAGAAGTTGAATTAGACCCATAATTGAATAGAAAGAGCTAGTTCCAGAATTCCATCCTAAGATGGTGTCAATGTGGTTCACTCAATTGCCACAATTAATCATTTGCTATCCGAATGTCCTCCATTCCTTTATGGATATATTAATGGAGAGGAGCTATATGTAAGAGATGTGGAAATAGAAGTGGCAAGATTTAGCAACTGATTATAATATATTCCTATTATATATTTATTTACATACATATTCATATTTATATACATATATCTATTTACATATACATTCCTAAAATCCTCTAAATTTGATCAGTGAGAGAATTTGTCTTGCTTAATTATGCATATTTTCCCCCAATGAAGTGGGGAGTGGGAGGAAGAAAAAATAGATTGCTATTAAATTTTTTAAAAAGAAATTTTCATCTTAAAAACAAGATTATGACTAGAAAGATGATAATGACCTCTCTAATTTCCCTTCCAAGATGACAACCCTTCAAAACCCTAATGACAGTTATATTGTTACTCTTCCCCACCAGGAATCTCTTCTCCTGGTTAAATATCTTATGTTCCTTTTTAATATGACATGATTTCAAGGGCCTTCATCATCTTCATTCTTTCCTAAACACACTTTCAAGATGATCAAAGCCCTACCCAAAATGTGAGTGATTTTTTACAATATAAGAAATAAAATCCAAATAACAAAAGCTGTCCAAAAATTAAATGTTATTTTATAAGGTAATGACTTATCTTAATGAATTATCCATCATAGTAACTCTCCTAGCCAAGGTGAAGCAACTAAGAACTTGTTGGTGATGCTGTAGAGAGCATTTCTTAAGTGTTACACATGTTCAGAGGAAGGAGAGATGCACACCCAAACATAGGCAAACAAGAGCAGGGGTGTTCTTGGGACTTTATTTGAGTGGGATTGTGCCCAGCATGCACTTCACTATTGCAGACAGCTACTAAAGTGGGCCAAATGGGGTGTTTCCTTTTCATGTCTGTGATGTGTATCACTGGAGCTGGGCTGTATGCTACCCAAATCCCTGACCTCTTCTTTCCCAACAAATGTGATATATAGTTTCGGTCACATCAGATCTTCCATGTTCTGGCCATTTTTATGTCCTCTCCAAACTTCAGGAATTTGGTTATGGCCTTGAAGGCAACTGGACTCCACTCTCTGTGCCCAGCCACTATCGGGATTGAGGAGGAGTTTCCCAAGTGCTTTTTAAAAACCCTTTCTTTGCTGAAGGGAAAGGAAGACTTGAGTTGTCTGTTTCTGGAAGAAATCGCTTAGTAAATTCCATACCAAATGGGCCTCAGCCCACTCTTATACTGTAGGGCAGGGGTCCCCAAACTTTTTACACAGTGGGCCAGTTCACCGTCCCTCAGACCATTGGAGGGACGGACTATTAAAAAAAAAAACTATGAACAAATCCCCAGGCAGCAGTATACACAGTGCGGAGTTCTCTTCCCCCAGATCGCCGCTCACCATGCTGACGTCTTCCATTGTGTAGCCACATAATCCTTTGCAAGGCACCTTGTTCTCATTCAGTTACTCTCAGAACAAGTTGCCACACAAAGGATTATGTCACCGGAAATGGTACTGTACATGAGTGATGCTGCACTTTGCAGCAACACCACATATGGTGCTCCTCTCACTGACCACCAATGAAAGAGGTGCCCCTTCCAGAAGTATAGTGGGGGCTAGATAAATGGCCTCAGGGGGCCGCAGGTGGCCCAAAGGCTGTAGTTTGGGGACCCCTGCCATAGGGGCTACCAACTCACAATTTCCATAGGTAGGGCTGGAGGAGATGGCCTGTCTAGTCATTCCTCAGTATGGCAACCACAATCCCCTCCCAAGGACAGTATTTTGAAACTGATCTTGAAGTTTCCTTTCATCCTCCTTTCTCTAGTCATTTTGGAAATAACTAAAGAACTGGGGTTTGGGGAGGGGACAGCTGGAAAGCTCAGTAGATTGAGAGCCAGGCCTAAAGAAAGGAGGTCCTGGATTCAAATCTGCCCTCAGACACTTCCCAGCTGTGTGACCCTGGGCAAATCACTTAACCCCCATTGCCTAGCCCTTACCACTCTTCTGCCTTAGAATCAATACACAATATTGACTCTAAGATGGAAGGTAAGGGTTTTTTTAAATAGATAAATAAAAAATATAGAACTGGGTCTTTAGAAATTCTGGATGTAAAAGAAATTGATCCCTTATTCCTACTTTGCAACTTGGTTTAGAACTGTCCATTCTTTTCATAGCACACTTTTGAAAACAACCATGACTTGGTCCCAACTTTCCAGGACCTGGGTCTACATATATAGAAAACTGTAGGAACAAAGCCATCTATTTTTACCCAGCCTGGGTGATCATGGAAATGTGTCCAAGTTTCATCTAACTTATTTTAATTTTTTAGTGTAATTTGTATAATTTTAATTTAATTTAATATAAATTTAAATGAAATAAAATACTTAATATTTAATATTAACCTCTAAATCAGGTCCAAACTATCACTGCTGTGCATCTCAATGCAAAGATTATAAAAAGACCTATGGTATATTAGAAGAAGTTCAGGACCATTAAAATATTGTCTAGGATTATCTAATAAAGGGGTAATCCCATTCTTTTTCTTACCTTCTGCTACTTACCCCATCCCTGACTTAGATCTGGCCCTTCCTTACTTCTTTTTCCCAATTCCTTCCTTCCTCTACATGCTTAAGGATCATCCATCAGAGCAGACAAGATATAATTTGCTCAGTAAGAAGAATTATCTATTAATTGAACTTGAAGTTCTTAAAACCAATTTGACTTACCACTTGATTTCTCTTTGGAAGAGAATATATTTATTCAGTAAGTTAATAAGCATTTATTAATAAGCACCTATTATGTGCCAGGTACTTATATTTCAACCAAAGTAACAATATGTATTTGAGGCAGTACAGTATAATGGAAAGAACTCAAGCTTTGGAGGCAGAGGACCTGAGTTCAAACGCTGTCTCTGGCACTTAGCCCCTATGTGAACTTAGGTGAGTTACTTTTCTAGGTCTCAGTTTTCTAATGTGTAGACATTTGACTAAATAACTTATGAATTCACCTCAAGATTTAAATCTTTGAATCCTATGGAAATATTGCACATATTGTAAATTGGAAATCAGAAGATTTGGGCTCAAATCCAAGTTTTGTCACTTATTTGTGGCCTTGGACAAGTCCTTTACCTTTCTGGGTCTCCATTTCCTCATCTATTAAATGCGAGGATTGGACTAGAAGACCTCTTAGGTTCCCTCTCAGCTCTAAGCTATGATTCTATGATCCTGTGAAACACTATGACATCACCCTCCTAATCTCTTTCTCATTTTGGAGAGGAGTCTGGGGTGGAGAGGGTGGGGGAGATAATGGCTTTTAATAGATGCAAAGCTAGAAGACACTTGGCAGATGCCTGTGGGTTCCTGGGAGCCAGGCACTTATTAGTCAGCCCAAATTAGAATGAGGTCCTTGTTCCTTTTTATAAGTGTGCTGTTGATGCTCAACAAATAATAAGTAATAATAATAAGGTTCTCTTGTGAAAACAGAATGTATGTTTATTCTAGACTATGCATAAACTGGGTTGGGGGAGTAGGGTGAGAGAGAGGGATGTAGAGTTCTCCCTAGAAGCAGCTGAGAACCAAAAACTTACCAGTATATTATCTATCCCTGGAAATGGGTTTGGGGGAGTAGGGGGGAGGGAGAGGATGTAGTTTGAGGAAAATATAGCAGAAAACATGCTTCTTCTCATAAGAATTCTGTATGAGCACGTGAAATTGAGTCTTACATGTCCTCAGATCTAGTTTCCTTTCTGTTGAGTCCTTCAGTTGGACTTAGAATGTGGTCTATTATTTTGTCATTGTTGTTCACTTATTTAAAACCTTTCACAGTGTGTCAGGGTCATTTGGATATAAATGAGCAAGACTCCAAAATCTTGTTAAAAGGAAGAAAAATTCTGCCCATAAACATAAATAATATATATTTTTCAGAAATCTACAAAAATTTAAAACAAAAGTCTTCTAAGCTTATTTTGCTTTCCTTTATTTAAGACTTCTAGTATGGAACTACTGATTATAAACCTTGAGAATGTGCCTGGGATAGTATTTAAACCATTATATCTAAAGTAAAGAAGATATAGGTTGAGATCTTGCCGAGACACTTAATATCTATGAGCAGTTATTTAACCTGTCTGTGCCTCAGTTTCTCCACCTATAAAGAGGGAAGTCATTCAATAGCATCTAAGGTCTAGCTCTAAATCTGTGAACCTATTATCTTTGTGTTGTTGAAGTTAAATTCTTCATTCCAAGAAAGGTCTAGTTTCAGCTAAAGTGTTCCTTACTGACACAGGGAAATCTGACCTAGAATCAGTGCTATCGGACAGATACATTTTCCATTACCAGTAATGGTGGTTTCCACAGTGGCACAGGCATGAAGAGTGTAGTACAAAAGCTCCTTGAGGGTAGGGACTGTTTATATATATATATATATATATTTTTTTAATTTCCCAGACTCAAACACATTTTGGTAAGTATTTAATAAACGAAATTGTTGGATCAAATTGTTGAATGGCAGAGTTTATTATTAACAGGAGGTTCAAAATTTTACTTTTTAAAATAATTTTATTTTAACCTTTGGGAATTTTAGGAGCCTACCTAGTACAATAGAGGCATGATAGGTGATAGTGGATAGAGTACCAAGCCCCAAGTCAGGAAGACTCATTTTCCTGAGCTCAAATGTGACGTCAGATACTTACAAGCTATGTGACCCTGGGCAAGCCTCTCAACCTGGTTTGCTTCAGTTTCATCATCTGTAAAATGAGCTGGAGAAGGAAACGCCAAACCACTCCATTATGTTTGTGAAGAAAATTGTAAATGAGGTCATGAAGAGGCAGATACAACTAAAAAACTCTTCAATAACAACAGTAACAATAGCATGATGGGTAGAGAACTGGCCTGAGCTTCAAGAAGACGTGTCCCTGACACCTACTAGCTGAAGTGATCCTGAGCAAGACAACTGATCTCTCATTGCTCCTGAGATGAGTTGCAGATGAGTAGCTCATCTGTATCAGTGAAGATAATCTATACACTGAGTTCACTGATTAATTCCTAAGTCTAGTCCTCTCCCCCCAAAAAAGCAACCAAGAAAATATTAATGCCTATGTAACCATAAACCCAATTTTCCATCTCTTCAAAATTGTTATGAAAATAGTCTACATACATATGGTAGGAATCCATGACAGTGGTATGAGAGGGAAACTGGCAGGCTTTACTGATGGTAATCTATTACAGACCTCCACAGAGGACAGTTTCATTTAAAGTCACCAAATGCCAAAATGTCACTAATGCCCTGATGTTATACCACAACAAATGGGCTCCAATGGAAATTTTGATGAGTGCAGGAGAAAACCTTAAAGGGTACAGAATGGCAACTGGTGTGCCTTTTTTAAGTTGGAATAGATTAAATATATTATCTGCATGAAATATTGGTTTAATTATATTGCTAACATTTGGCCTATTTGAAAGGATAATTTTTCATTCTTGACAGAGAAAAAGTCAGCAATTTCTTATTTGGAATGTTGACAGTCTTTTCTGAATTTTTTAATTGAGTAATGCATTATTAAAATCAACACTATGAAACACGGAAAAACTAAAATTTGAACAAATTAAAAAGTGGCAAGGAATAAGTTATGTCCCCTCTGAGATTCTTCAGATCTGTCTCTATAGAAAGAGTCAAAGTATAGTAAAAAGAAGTTTGAATTAGGAGTTAGCCCTAGCTTCTTTTCCTAGATCTGACATTGACAGATTATAGAATCATAGGGTTAAAAGCCAGAAGGATCCTTAAAAATCATTTAGTCCAACCTTTTCATTTTACAGATGAAGGAAAACTAGTACCCAAAGTCACTTAGTAACATGATTTGAACCCAGATCTTCTGACTCAGTTGTGATAGAGGCTGGCACTGAAGAAAAAGTTTAGTGCTAGCCTCTGTCACAGAGTCCAGAGTTCTTTTCTCATTTCTCCTCTCTGTTTCCATTTCCTTATTTATAAAATGAGAATAATAACTACTTAATCTATCTGATGAGAGTATTATGAGGATAAAAAGAGGCAAAGGTCAAGTTAAGACAACAAGCATTTATTAACTACCTACTATGTGCAAGGCACTGTACTAAGCATTAGGGAGGGGTACAAAGAAAAGGAAAAAAGAAAGAAGTCCCTGCTCTCAAGGAGCTCACTATAATGGAGAAGTAAATTGAGAAATACAAAGCACTAGAAAATGCAAAGTGATATTTTTGTTTTTCTTATATAAATGCAATGCATATATTCTTTAAAAGTTAACTGTCTCTCATTGGCTCCCATTTTGTTATTAAATTCATTATTTTAGAAAAAAAAACTTTAGTTGTCAATTCTGTGAATGCCTCTAGAAAAAAATTTTCAAAAGAAATTTTTAATGAATGTTAAATTGTTTTTATGTGTAATTGGTGAAAATAGAATATTTTATTAAAATGATGCATTAAAAAAGCAATTTTCAAAACAGAAAGGAAGGAAGGAAGGAAGGAAGGAAGGAAGGAAGGAAGGAAGGAAGGAAGGAAGGAAGGAAGGAAGGAAGGAAGGAAGGAAGGAAGGAAGGAAGGAAGGGAGGGAGGGAGGGAGGGAGGGAGGAAGGAAGGAAGGAAGGAAGGAAGGAAGGAAGGAAGGAAGGAAGGAAGGAAGGAAGGAAGGAAGGAAGGAATGAGTGGCAGAGTGAAGAGTATCCAAAATATAAGGTAAAATAATCCTCCCTCATTTCAAATGCATTGATATAGCAAGCCTACTGAGCTGGGTAATAGAAATAGGGGAAGAACTAGCTTCTTGATGAAATAACCTGTGTAACATTCTAAAAAAAAGTAGGCAGGAGAAATCTTGTTTCTTATATGCTGACCCCATATGGGGAATTTTACTCTTAAGTCTGTAATTTCAAATAATATTAATTAAGTGATTAGCTTTCTAATGTAGAAATTCTTTGTTTTTGTTTGTCATGAATTTATTGAGATTATATACTTATCTAGGTGTCAAATACTTGGACACCATTTATTAAAAAAAAAATTTCTAAGTTGTTTGACCTTTGTTTTTTTGAAAAAGATCATTGGCATCATGGGATAATGTTTTGACTTGTACCAGAATTGGATTTGGGCAAGGCAGTATTGTACAAAGTCATTAGCTTCACTTCCAGAGTCATCAAAATCCACAGGACAAAAGTCAAGATGAATGGTGATGGCCCAGGATGCAGTGGATGACTTTTGATGTCTGAACAAGCTCTAAGTGCTCCACAGAATCTCCTTCAGTATCCTTCATGACTGTTGGAAGAAATTTCTTGTCCATCCATTCTGGAGGAGGAAGTCTTCGTTCTTGAGCTAGACATCCCCTTAAGTCACTGATGGGTTTAAGACCTGTTAGGTACTCACAACCTGATCTAGCATGCCTTCTGAGATAATTTTACTAGGGCAGTGATAGGCAACCTTTTGAGTTTAGTGTGTCAAAATTTGTCAAACAAACAAGCACAACTCAGGTGGTATGTCACTATGAGAAAAAAACCCATAATTTTGCAATATTTATAGTTTAAATAACAAAAATGTATAATTACTATATTACTACATTTAATAAACCAAAAACTAATTATTTAACTTACCTCTTTGTTCATCTGTCAGTCAGTTTCTTTTGTTGGTCTTAATATTATTTAACTTGTGTGGAGTACCCTGAACTAAGATAAGTGAGGAGGAGGGGGAATTCTTTAACTAACCTATTAGTGACTGTTTTGATGCTGAATTTCATTGACTAAATCTTCAAGTGAAAGTTGATATTTTGTACACTTCAAGCCCAAGCAAATGCTACTAACTTCATCTGTCAATCTGTTGGTTTTTTGTTGTTGTTGTTGGTTATAATATTATTTAACACTGAGAATAAGGTCTTACAAAAGTACATAGAGGAAAAAATTGTGAGTAAAGCCATTGCTATATTTTTCAGGGTGCTAAAAGTGTCTGGTAATCAGTTCCAGGCACTCCTCCATTGCATATGGATTGGACCCCAAACCAGTCTTCCACTCATCCCACTCCTCCCTGCTCCTCGCCAGCTGGCTAGCCCAGGGACTCCAGAAAAGCAGCTGCCAGCTCCCCGCCAGCCTGCCTTCCGTGTGCTCCTCCTCTCAGCTTCCGTGGGAGCCCCATGTACCCCAGCCACCTGGCTCACACCACCTCAGCTCACACACATCCCCCCTGCTCCCTCAACCAGCTCATAGAGCAGCCCTCCCCCCCTGAGCCAGACCTGGGCATAGCCATGGCCATAGCTGCAGATGCTTGATTCCCTGGGTGACTCCCAGGCCCCGAGGTGTGCTGAACCCTCATGCGGCCTCCTGTCATCTAAAATGGCTATATATGCCAGTGCTGACACATGTGTCATAGGTTCGCCATCATGGTACTAGGGTATAGTCACTGAATTCAGGTCTTCCTAACTCCAAGTCCAGAGTTCTCCCTACTCTATCCACTGTTATTTCAGTTGGTGTGTTTCCCATTACAGAAAGTACCATAGTGGTTAGTAATCAGGGAAGTGTGTCTTGATGAGGAGATGATTTTAGGCTAATAACTGAAATTTGTTATTCCTTTTCTGGGTCACAGAAAGCAGTAAAACTGGCAGATATATCATAACCTCGCACAAATTTACCAGTTTTGTTCTTAGGACTTCATTTGGGGATCTAGGGCATGAATTACCAGAGGGCATAAAATGGAGAGAAAAATCAAACCAACAGATCCAGCAAAATAGAAGTAGTTGGTCCAGGGAACTAATTACCTGTATCTAAACTTTGTAGGGAAGTACAAATCTTGGGCTCAAAGTTTCTAGGCTTAAAATGTACTATAAGAAAGGAGCTTATTCCCTAGAGGCTGAGGAGCCTGAGGCAGTCTTTAGTGAGTAAGCACTGTGATCTTTGATCCTCTACCACAGAGCAGACAAAGAAGACTTATGTGGCATTTGAGAGGAGGATTTCTGAGTCCAGAGGTGTCCCAGGAAATACTGCAAATGAGATTCCCAACTATAAGCCCGAAAAGATTTGTAGCATTTGGCCATGAGCAAGAAAAAAAAAATCTTGTCTGGAAAAGGGAATTTGGGGTCCCAAAAAAAAAAAGTAAACCTTTCATGGGTATATTGAAAAGATTTTATGTGAGAGAAAGTCAGTGGAATCCAGGAATATTAGAAACTTTGCTTTTTCTAAGGCATTAGGTACAAGAACATAATACCAGGGGATACTTGAATAATTGTTACCACAAGGACTGAACCTGAATATTATAACTCATGGAAGAGTCTGCTGTTGCAGAAGAATAAATCTGGTTTTAAAAATAATAAATAAGATAGAAATGTCTATCCTGAATATAAAATTAGAGACCTATACTCCCCAGAAAAATGACAACACCTGCAGAGAGCACAAGGACAGCAATATCTTACCACTGAGAAAATGGGGAGAAGGTGGGGTGGCCTAGGGTGACAATCCCATAGCCAATAATGAAGCAACCAAGTGAACACCGGGATGAAGGAGGCAAGACAGAAATGGAGATTCAGACTATGGGAAGCCATGACAAGAGCAAAGACCTAGTCCTGTCTGTCCCAGGCAGATGATTCTCCTAACATACGAGTTACAGTAGTGTAAGTTCTTTGAAGGCAAGAACTATATCTTATGTCATTGTTCAGTCCTTCAGTCACAACCAACTCTTCATGACCCCATCCATGGACCCCAGAATTCCAGCCCCTTCTATCCTGCATTACCTCTTATAGTCCTTCCAAGCTCATGTTTGTGACTTCCCGGTCACTCTCCCCATCTCATCCTCCGCCATCCCCTTCTCCTTTTGCCTTCTACCATTCAATGAATTTCTTCAGAAGATGTTTTATACTCATGAGCAGTCCTATCATTAGGCCTAAAAGCAGATGCTATCGCAGGATGACTAAAATAAGTCACCTTAACTTCATCTCAACTTGGCGTATTTTATGGACAATGTTCAGAAATTTGTGGGTCAAACTGTAGCTTTATACCTATTGTCCTAGAAATCACCTCACTTAAGTATTTTGAAAAATGATCCTCCATAATTAAATCATTTTTAAGTAATTAACCTTATAGTTATTGGTATAAATGAGATAGAACACCCTCCTTAAAATAAAATGCCACAATTTGATACTTCCACTTGATCCTTAACAATGCTATTAATAATTATTTCATTATTTTGCATTTACCAACTAAAAATAATAAATCAAACATTAATCCAAATCACACCCTCAACAGAACAAACAAAAACTATAAAAACTACTTTACCTTGAGAAATAAAATGAATGAAAATTTATTTGTCCCATTCATCACACCAACAATTAAAGGTATTACAACCTTACCAATTATTATTGTATTTCCCTATATTATTTTATCATCTCCCAAATGATGATTACCAAATCGAATCCAAATTTTACAAAACTGATTAATTCACTTAGTTACTAACCAAATAATGACAAGTCCCATCTTCTCAATATGTGGCCAAAGAATTTAAATTTTAGCTTCGGTATTTGTCCTTCCAATGAATCGTATGAATTAATATCTTCTAATATTGACTGATTTGATCTTGCTGGCCTAAGAACTCTTAAAAGTCTTCTCCAGCACCGCAGTTTGAGAGTGTCCATGCGTGGTGCTCAGCTTTCCTAATGGATCATTACTATTGGACAAAACAATGCTTTGTTGACAAGGTGATGTCTCTGCTTTTTTAGAAACTGTCCAGATTTGTCATAGCTTTCCTTGTAAGAAATGAGCATCTGTAAATTTTATGGCTGTAATCATGATATGTCAAGATCTTGGAGCCTGAGAAATAAAATCTGACAATGCTTTCATTTCTTGGCCATGATCTTGGTTTTTTTCAATGTTAAACTGCCCATCAGCTTTTACACTCTCTTCTTTTACCCTTGTCAAGGTGTTTCTTAATTTTTCTTCATTTTCTGCCATCTGAGCAGTATAGTTCACATATCTGAGATTGTTGATATTTCTCCCAGCAATTTTTATTTCATCAGTGATCCAGGGGGAGACTATGTCTTATACTACTCTCCTAGTCTCCATGATGGACATATAACAGGTTCTCAGTATGATCTAGATATAACTCATAAAATATCTAAACATATACCTAACATATAATTATATACACATACACATGTGCACATATTCATGTGTATATGGATGTATATTATGAAATATAATATATACACATATACAGATGTGTACACATTTCTATTTACGTATGTATATGCTTATAAACATATATGCTTATATTTTTTATTTATATATATATATATATATATAAAACAATGCTGTTAGAGACCTGAAAGGAAGTCATATAAATTCTCCAGAAAAGCATTATATACAGAGGTAGGTCTGCATTGCAGTAATGGACTGCTGACCTTCCAAATTAAATCAAAACATAATCAAATACCCACTGACTTTAATGAAAGTTGAATCAAGGAATGACAGAGAAAAATCACAGAAAATGTAGTTCAGAGGATTCAAAATCTGAAAATTACTGAAGCCTTATAGACCACTTAGAAGGTTTGCACCTATATATCAAGAAATCTTTCTTATCGACAAGTCAAGAGGCATTGCACATAAGAAACACAAAATAATTTCACTTAAAATAAATTAGAATTGACTATATCTTGACAGATAGGAAATAAATGCTCACCTCTGTAGAAGTCATTTCCAAATCAACTATCTATATAGATCCAGACCATTGATTTGTTAAGGAAAAAATAAAGATCAATTCAACTTAGAAGGAAGAAATGAGAAGACACAGCATGCAATTATTCAATTCAGTATTTACCTGTTTAGATGAGCTATTGATGCTGAGGAAAAATGTTAATAGATAAAGGAGTATTCATTAACCATGAACTATCACCAGTGGCTATAGAATTCTAACATCACAGTAATGATAGCCTATATTGTTATGTGTACAATCAAGAATCCAAAAGATCCAGAAAATGCCTCAACTAACAAACGTGTTCTCTTTGATAGAAGGAAGAGGCAAGAGAAACATTAGTTTTTAAAAAGAGATTTATTTGAAAAATAACACTGGACAAAAAATCAGAAGATTACTAAAAGATAAGACAGAAGACAGCAAAAAGTGATGGAGGGAAAATAAATTTAAGAAAACTTGGCAGGAAAACCAATTAATATAGTTCGCTTAAGCATAAAATTGGAGGGAGAACAACAGGCAAAATATGGGAAGGATCTGTCAAGATTTTTCCAGTAAATTGTTTAATTTACTGTAGTGGAGCCACCCCATTTGGATTCAGTAGCCGATGTGCTGCATAAAGAAGCATACCTCAAGCTTAAGAGGACAAAGCTGCACCAAAACAGATCTATACTAAGGAGGCATGTGAAGGAAATAGTTTTTAGACCATAAAGTGCATCTAGGTTGCATGGTGGGCAGAACTCCAGGCCTGAATTGAAGAAGAACTGAGTTCAAATTTGGCCTCAGACATTTACTATGTGACTACAGGCAAGGCACTTAACCCCGTGTGTCTCCATTTTCTCATCAGCAGGAAGAACTGGAAAAGGAAATGCCAAACCACTACAGTATCTTTGCCAAGAAAATCCCAAAAGGAGTCACAAGGAGTAAAACATTACTGAAATAACTTAACAATAACAGAGCATAAAGGGATATTCTCAATGTATTTGAAAGAGGGGAAGATACTGAACAAATGGGGAAAAAAACACAGATGATAATAATGAAAAAAAGATGTGAGACATTAGAAGCAACATATGCCTACTTTTCAATCTCTATAAAATCTTTATGAAAATAATTTACATATATATATATATATATATATATATATATATATATATATATTCCTTCTCAAGGAAATAGTCAGGCTTCCACAGGCCACACTGCATATGATTTACTTAAATATTCAAATAAAACAAGATTCCACTGTGTTTATTTTTTGTTAACTATAAAAAAGATTTGATTTGGTAATGCAAAATACTACTATAATAGCTCTCCTCTAACACTCATTGCATGTTAAGATTGTACAAAAGTATTTTAAAAATTCAGGTATAGAAATAATTTTGTTCTATAGCCCTCTGTTCATAAATAAAAATCAAAGAATAAAACAGAGAGGTATATGCTCATCAACTATATTTTCCATAGATATGGAAGATGTTTTATATAAAGTCCAAATAGAAGAGAGATTCTCTGTAGATAAGAAGTATTCCTGATGCCCCTATTTATGGACAATACTGTCATTGCCTTTACATAAAACCCCACATTACATATCCTTTAAAATGAAATAATTCTTCAATAGATTTAAGCCTACTTATGAGGTAAAATGAAGAAGTGAAAAGAGCACTGATTTGGGATTTGGTTGACTTAACTATGGTTATGTGACCTACTATCATCTTCAGGATATCACTGGATCTCTTGGCTTTAACTTCCTTATCAATAAAATTAAGGTATTGAAGGGAAGGGAGGTGAACCAGATAACTTTTGAGGTACCTATTAATCTATGATCTGCTAGGAAAAATTAAGTTGATGCAAAATGACTATTGCAAAGATTATGATATGCAGTTGGACAATAGAACATGCTAATTAGTTCTGCAAAGGCCTGGGCTAATCGTTGAGAGAAGTTTCAGTTTCACTTGGGAAATCATACAATGCTCTCAAGCTTTTCTCTGAAACAAAATTCCATCTTTTAACACCAATATTTTTCCATCAATATTGTATGGCTATGAGTTATAGAATGCCACAATTTCCAAAGAATCAAATTTCACCCAAATGGCAATGAAACCACATATGGTAGGACTAAAAGAAAGATGGCAGTGTATTGTCACCAACAAATTATATTCATGAAATAGGATTAAAGATATTATCAAAGACTTATTTAGCTGAAGTAGGGATGAATTTGTTGTGTAACAAGCACTAGGGTTAGTCAGTGGATGTCTGTGTGCTACATTGATATTTTTTGTGTGATATTTTCCCATTTGTTCAGTATATTCCCCCCTTTTAAAATAGGTTGATATTTTCATAATATAAGATCAAGAGAAAGAATTTAAGGTTTAAAATCCATGTGGAAGAGATATGAAAGGGTGTGGATGAGTCATATAGAATGAAAAAGCATGGGTAGATTATGATCCACTCTAGCAAACTGTAGCACATTAAAGTGAGTGCCTGTATCATTAGACTTTTTCATCTATTGAAATGTATTTACTTCATTGGAATTTTGTGAGGATCAAGTACTACATATAAAGTACTTTTAGAGCCTTAATGCATTTTATGTGCCAGCTTTCATGAGTATTGATATTAGTAATAGTATCAATTTCATTATGGATGTCAGCATCTTTGGCACTTCTGAGAAACAAACTGCAACTCAAGAGTTATATAAAAGAAAATGGCCTTTAAATTTTGATTTGTTTTTGTCCTTCCCAAAAATGAAAATTAATGCTACATTCTGTTCTATTCATTTTCATTTGGAATATTTTGTTCTTGACTTCTACTGAAGAATTTTGTCATTGCGTTGGCTCAAATATGCCCCTTTTTCCAATTAGATATTTCTAGAACCTAGGTATCCAGGGTGGAAAAGTATATGCCATATTTTGACTTAAAAGTATTAAGTCAAAAGTATAATCAGCTTAGAGCAACCAGTCTTTTCACATGGTGGTAGAGGGATGAAGAAGGGAACATTTGCCCCCTCCCTCCCCAGACATCACTATCCCCAGCCTAATCATGGCTTTGCACTATTTGCTGTGGAATAGGAATTATTTTAAGGCCCCAGGTTACTATAGCCTTGGTGCCATTCATTTACTCGATGTCTAGACATTATGCTAAGTGATACAAAGCCCAAGGAAGAATAAAAGGGTGCACATCGCCAGCAGGGGCACTTTCTTTCAAACGAAAGTTCTGGAAAGAATTGGCCAATTAAAGGAGAGGTACACAGAGGCAGGGGCATTTTCCAGGGTGATGGAATCATGGCTCCCGACTCTTGGATGATGATGGAGAAAGAAGTCTGAAGAAGTCAGAAGCATAGCCCAGAGAGGAATGAGTCATTCTCCCATACCTCAACTCAGTAAATTCTAGTGACTCTCATTTTTCTTCAGAATCCAACAGAAATTTCTTTGGCATTTAAAGCCCTTAATAACCTCCCTTCTTGCCATCTTTCCAGTCTATGTCTTTACTCCTATCCCATTCTCTGATCCAGCTTCCCTGGTCTTCTTGCTGCTCCTCCAACATGACACTCCATCTCATTTCTCTGTGCCTTTTCACTTGCTTTCCCCCATTCCTAAAATGTTACATCCTTCCTTTCTTCCTGGTTTCCTTGGCTTCCTTCAAGGTTCAACTTAAATCCCTGCTCTTCCTATAGGACTATCCTTATCCCACTACTAATGCCTTCACTCTGATATTTTCTTCCATTTATATTGAATATGTCTTTCATGTTTCTACTTATTTACATCTTGTATCCCTGACTAGAATATAAACTAATTGATATCAAGATCTTTGGGACTTTTTTTTCTCTTTTTTAATATCCCCAGAGTTTAGGGTATTTGCTAGCATATAATAAGACCTAACTAATTTACTCATGGGGCTGCATCCATGTTTGTACTGTCCTCTGTGTCCTGCCCTCTCTTCCTCTCCCTACCCACCCATTCTAACTCAAATACTCAAGGTTGAAATAGAAGTGTTAATCTGTGTGACACTATTACTAGTCGTACTGACTGATTCTGGCTTGAGACTAGAGAGAGCTGCAAGTATGGGGACACTTGCTACAGAGATAGAGAGAGATACTGAGAGATGCTGCTGCAGATAGAGGGATGTTGACACAGGGGAATGCTCTGGACTGCCTATTGTTCCCTAATGGCTAATATATCAATGCTTTCCTCCTCTCTTCCTCCCCCTTTTCTCTCCCTTAATCACCCTCTTCTGGAAGCCTTTTGGCTTCCTCCCTCCCCCCCCCCCCCCCCAGTGAACTATAAAGATACTCCTTTTCCTTTCTCAGGTAAAGTGTTTATTGGGAATAAACAGGATGGGGATTGAGGTGAAGAGGATGAGGATGTCCCTAATCTAAAATAAGAATTTGAAGGTTTGAGAAATCAGTCCAGTAACAACTGTGACAGAGGGACAGTTAGACAGATGGAGGACAACTGTTTAAAATCTTCTTCCATCTTCACAAAGCCACCAAGGTCTCTCAGCCTAATTTCAGAAGCCCCCTCTCAAGGGTCCTTCAGCCTGGGACAAAGCAGTTCAGGGCTTCTTCCTCCTCAGTTAGCCACCAAGAAAAGTCTCTCCTTCAGCCTGGCTTTTCTCCAACTCTTGGTCAGTCAAATCTCAGAGAGAGCAGAAATCAAAGTCTCAATTCCTCTCCTCTCATCAGGCTCCCCAACTGCCTCTCCTGGGAACATTACATTTGGAACCTTCTTCTTGATTGACAGACAGGCCCCCAGCCTTGGTCCTTGCATCTTGCCTTGTCCTGCAAAACCTCTCTCTCTTCATGTCTCTACCACAAGGTACAAGAATTACAAGTTAGAAGGCTTTTTGCTTTTTGCTTTTGTTTTAGGCCATGTTTTAAAATGTCACATAGGTAATTGTTTCCAGCCTTGGAGTTCCTCCAGCAACTGCTAGCCATTAGTTGCACATTTTCAGGAGGCACTGTGCTTGGGGTGGAGTGTAGTTGTTGGATGTTAGAATCAATTTCGGGAAAGATCTGAAATAAAGAGCTTAATCTAATTAAGCAAAATTGAGTTCCTTTGCTTGAGTTTAAAAATCAATTGACTAAGTGTATATAGGATGGGGAAAGCATGACTAGATAAGTATTCTTGTGGGGGAGGAGAAACAACATGGAAGTTTTAGTGAATCCGAGACTTGATATGAGTCAGTTATATAAAGGAAATGAGAAAGCTAGCATCATCTTTGGCTGCTTTAATGGAAAGTTGGTATACAGAATGAGGGAGGTGATAAATAGGACCTCGGCTCTGGGCAAAGGAGAGATAAGGGGAGGCTAAAGACAATACTTAAAGGAAATGAGTGACAAACTGTAGTACACTGAGGTACACAAAAGGATGATGCAAAGACTGGACACTATATTAGGAACTGCTGAAACCCCTGAAAAAGTTAGGGAAGACAGACTGTACTTTTCTTAAGCATTTGGATAGTTCCACGTGGAAGAGGGTAGTTAAACTCCTACTTGGCCCCTTAGGGTAAAACAATGGATGTAAATTTTAGAAAGATAGACTACAATTCAGAATAAGGAGGGGGGAAACTGCCTAATAATGTTTTTGGTTGAACTTTGTGATTTTGTCATTGTTGGGAACTCTGTCTAGAAACTACTTGCATGGATATAGACTGAAAACTATTCTCTAGCTATTATTGTTGTCTTAATGAATTTCCTAGAATGCAAAGAAGCTGAGCAATTTACCTACATCCCTCACCCAGGATGTGTTAGAATTAGAATTTGACTCCTAGGCTATACACCTATTCACTCTCCCATACTGCCTGTTATCTTATAATTAGAAGTGTCTAAAAGTGGAACAATTTGCCTCCTAGACAGCAGTGTGGCATAATGGATAGAGCAATAGTCTTGGAGTCAGGAGAACTTGTTCAAACTCTGTCTCATCCACTTAATATCAATATGACAATGGACAAGCCACTTAACCTTTCAGCCTCTGTTTCCTTATATGTAAAATAAGAATAATTATATTTGGACAATCTGCCTCACGGAATTTCGGTGAAGTAACCATTGTACAAGTGTAAGTTATTATACTAGGTCCCTGTTAGTGGATAACTTTAAGCTCATGCTTCTGGGTAAAACCACTTCAGAAAGATTTTGTAGAAGAGATTCTTATTCAAATAGGAGTTGAACTAGGTGGTGTCAGGTCCCTTCCAACTCTGATCTGATTCCATTCTCTCAAATGGCCATGATCATCAATAACAAATAATATTTATAGAGAACTTCAAAGTTTGCAAAGGACATATATTATATTACTTGAGCCTCACAGAAACCATATGAGATAGATACTATTTCTATCAACATTTCATGGATAAGGAAACTGAATTTGAGAGAGGTTAAGTGACTTTCCCAGGGTCAAACAGCTAATAAACATCAAAATAAGATTCGAAACTCAGGTCTTCCTGACTCTTAAGTCCAGTGCTCTAAACAGTATGCCACCTAATTGCCTCACTATGGCCATTCTTATGGTTTGACAGAAGTATTAAATTTATACTTTGGTTCTGTGGCTGTGGTTGGGTGTGAACGAGGGAAATAATGACTTCAGTTTGGACATATTGCATTTAAGATGTCTACTGGCTTCATTAATTTTATTTGTACAAAAAGTCTTTAATTTAATATGATCAAAATTATCAATGTTGAATCTCACAATGCTTTCTACCTCTTATTTATATTTTTTCTCCTATGCATCAATCTGATAGGTGCTATGTTCCCTATTCTTCTAATTTGTTTATGATAGCTCTCTTTATGTCTATGAAATTCATCCATTTGATCTTTTCTTGGCGAATTGTGTAAGATATTGGTCTATACATATTTTCTGCCAGATTGCTTTCCAGTTTTCCCCAAAAAATTTAATAACTACTAAATTCTTATCTCCAAAACTTGAGTCTTTAATTAGGATTGTGATGAAATACTACAGTGTCATAAGAAATTAATAGCAGGTTAATTAAAAAAACAGAGAAATTTCTACATGAAATTATGAAGAACAAAATGAGCAGAACCAAGAGAATACTATAAATAGCAATAGAAATATTTTTAATAATAACTTTTGTGTACAGCTCCAGAGAAAGAAATGAGAAATAAAAACAAACAAAAAGTTTTATATATCATTTTTTTGGTCAAATGATACCTTTTCTGGTGTGGGATGGAAAGGAAGGGAGGGAAATACCTGGGGAAACTTTAATGTAACAAATAAATAAGTAAAAAATATGGTAGAAAAAAGATATCTATTTCACATTCAGTTCAAGATATCTGAAAGGCAATTGGAGATCTAAGACTGGAAATCATCAGAGAGATTGGGGCAGTGTAGGGAGATGTGAGAATCATTAGCACAGTTAAGTCTATAATTAAGTCCATTAGAATTGATGATTTCACCAAGTGAAATAATATTGAGAACAGAACAGAACAGAAGACAGCTAAGAACAGAAAACTCTGAGCCAACTTTCCTTAGAGGGCATGATCTGGAAAAGAATTCAGCACAGGGGACAGAAAAGGAGCAGTTAAATAGATAGGAGGAAATCTAGGAGAGAATAATATCCTAAAATCCTAGTAGGAAAAAAATATCAAGGAGAAAATAATCAAGTGTCAAAGGCTATAGAAAGGTCAAGGAGATAATAATAATAATCAATAAGAACTTTAAAAGGGTAATTAGATATAACAACTAATACATCATTAGTAATTTGGGATAGAGGAATTTTGGTGGAATAATAAGGTCAGAAGCCAGAGTGTCAGTGATTAAGAATTCAATAAAGGGGTGGGGAGAATTGGAGGCATCTACTTTAGACAGCCTTTTGGAGTTTAGCTACAAAGGTCAGAAGATATATAAGGCCATAATTAGCAAGGATGGAAGATTGTAGACAGTAGGAAATGAGTCAGTAGAGAGATAGAGTCTGAAAATAAGTGAAAGAATAAGGATAACAGTGTGGGCAATCTGTTGAATGAGGTAAGATGGAATGGAATCACTCAAAAAAAGCCGAGGAGTAAGGTCTTTTCATCATATGAGAGGAGAAGGAAGAAAGAGTAGAAGACCATATGAGAAATAGATGAGGAAGAGGAGAGAAGAGAGAGTTCATAGTGAATGACCCCAATTTTTTTTTTTTGGAAAATATGATGCAAGGTTTTCAGCTGAGAGTGGGGAAAGGTAGAGACATAAGAGGTTTGAAAAGGCTTGGAAGAGTCACTGTGGAGAGTGGGATAAGTAAGTGGATAATGGAAGTTCAGAAGGATTGCCTAACCTCAGTAAAAAAAACCAGTTGAAGTTTTGTAACATAATTAGTAGCAGATCTAGTCAAAATGGGCACATGATTTTCTTTACCTTTGTTGAGCACCAAAGGTGACAAATGGTGGAAGTAATCCAAGGCAGAGGCTTGCCTGGGTGTAGTTGACAATAAGGAAGCTAGATATTTAAAAGTGAAACAAAGTGTAGAATTAAATTGGTTCACCAAAAAGTCAAGACAGGGTGAGAGACCCTGAAGGTGAGAGAGGCTAGTGCAGGAGAGATGGTCAAGGAAAAAACTGAGGGGTCAGACGATTGAAGGTGAAGTGTAGGATTATAGAAAGGAACACAGAGTGAAAGGTGAAAAGCCAGTCAAACTCATTGGAGAATAAAGAGAAATGATCTGGGGATGCATAGATAAGAGTAATTATGAGTTTGATTTGGGTAATAAATATGATAGCATGAACCCCAAAGAAGGAAGGGTTACTGAGTGACGAGGGAGACAAAAGAAACACCAAAAGAGCACCTGGAAGTGGCAAATGGGAAACAAGGAGTATTGTAACTCCCTTACCTTGACCAGCGAGTCCAGAAGAATAAGTGAAAGTGTAGCCCTTATTGGAAAGAGTAGCCAGGGGAGTTGTGTCATCAAAGGGATTCTAGGTTTCAATAAAAGATAGTAGAAAGAAGGAATAGAGAGGAAAAGATTTAAGATTTAAAATGAAGGGAAGTTTGTTGATTGTGAAATAAGCATTCCAGAGGGCACAGTGGAAGGGCTGGGTAAAATTTGGCTGAATCTTTGGATTGCAAGGGTTAAGGGAATGTAAATAAGTAATCAGGAATAAAGAGTGTGGAATGCAATTTGGATGCTGACCTACAGAGGTTCTAAGTCACTGGGGTGTGAAGGATGTGACAGGTATGGTGCCACTCCTTTCCCCACAAATGACAGTTATAGCAGGAGATGATGAGAGTCTTGGAGTCAAAGAGAGGGTTCTTCTTCTTTGCACTGAAGGTTCTCCTCATGCCATTTGGGGGGTTGTACTAGCAGCAGGAGGTGGAAGATGCTTCATCCTGGTACAGATGGTTTGGGGCAGATGGAAGATATCTAGCGTGGCCCCTAGCAACCTTTCCTCAAAGGACATCCTGTGCCCAGGAGGAGATAAAAGTTCAGGGCACTAGCAGTCTCAGAATGCAGCCTTCCCACCTGAGGAGACTTGCCTATACCAAGTAAAATGTATGCATCCCTAAGAGCTTACCCAAACTGCAACATAGTCCTGAATTCTGAGTGTGTCATTAGCAATGCTCTCTCACCTACACAGTTTGGTGTTACCTGTGTCCTTCCTGAAATAGATATTATTGAGGAAAGATTGACATAAATGTTATCTGGACCTTAGTGTTTCTATTTCCCCACACAGATCACTCATAAAAAAATAAATAAACAGCCTCAGTGCCAGGACGACTTTAGGATCATTCTTGACCCGTGAGATTTTCTCTGAGGTCCCCCAGGGGCAGAGATTGGTGGAGTTTTTGTCTTTCCTTATGTTCTCAATGTTTAGGACAATGTCTAGTACATAGTAAAAGGGTTTAATATTTTTATTGGCTGACTGACAATAGATACCCACAGTGGAATACCATTATGATGTCATCTTGGAGGTCCAAGGCTAAGAGTGAGAACATTGAATAATGTGGTCCTTCTTATTGCTGATAACTGAATAAATATCTGTGATATTTGCTATGTGAAAGGCACTAGACTAGGCACTGAGCATACAGTCAAAAAAGAAAAAGAGTTCTTGTGCTCAAGAAGAAAACAATGAGATGTCAGAACGGATAGAGCTCTTTACTTGGCTTTAAGAAGACAGGGGTTCAAATCCAGACACTTACTACTGGTGTAATCACAGACAAGTCAACTAACTTTTCTCAACCTAAACTTGCTTCTCTAAAAATGAGAATAATAACACCCAGTTCACAAAGTTGTGAAGATCACATGAGCTAACATAATGTTAAGTGCTTTGCAAACCTTAAACTACAGTATAAGCATGAATTATAATTATTGAGACTACACTTGGGGGGCAGCTAGATAGCACAGTAGATAGAGAATCAAGAGGTTCAAATTTAGCCTCAGACATTTTCTAGCTATGTGACCCTGGGCAAGTCACTTAACCCCAATTACCTACCCTTTACTACTCTTCTGCCTTGGAATTGATACTTAAAGTGTTTTTTTTTAAGATTCCATTCATCTGGGGACACACATAAATAAAGGTAAGCTCATTTGAGGGATGAAAGAGTATTAGTAATAGGGGAAGTAGGTGATACATTAGTTGAATCTTTGAAGAAGCTAAAGATTCTGAGGTAAAGAATTTGGTCTATTTGTTTTTTTCTTTGTTTTCTGAGTTCTTGTTTTGCACCTTGTAAATAAAAGACACTTAATAAATGTGGGTTGAATTGAGCTGATACTCCTCAGAGGTCTAGTATGGACCCTGTGTCTATATAACACTGACATTTTCATTTCTCTGTGCCATTAAAGATTATTAATAGCATCAGAGCATGGTAGTGTGCCTCCCTGCTGTTTGGGGATATTTCAAGTGTCTGCAGTGGTATAACTGTGACATTTGGATTAACAGTTTAAAACATAGTAATTTGGTCCCCAAGAATATCCAAACATTTGCACACCCATCCATCAGATCATCCCCAGATGACTTTTTTGGTTAGAATAAAAATGCTCTATTAATTATTCCAAGAATTCTGGGGCAAAAAAAAAGCAGCACAAAAAAATAAATTAAATTTTTTAATTAGAATTCTGGGGCACTTTAGGTCACAGATTAGTATTTATGCTTTCTTCTCCCTGGATAGTATTACTGTGGCCTATGTTACTGAGTTGTGTATGACGGAGGGCTCAAGGGAAAACATTATCTTACTAAAGCTCCATTTTCCAAGCTGGCTAACGATTAAAAACATCCTTCATCTGTATGTGTTTTTGAAAGTTCATTGGTAGGGAAAACAAACCAATAGAGAACTACTTAACTAAATAGATAAATAAATTTTCTCCCTCTTCCCTTTTAACATGTGTAGTACGTGCCTAGAAGAGCTCAAGGATGAAGCAAGAATGTCACCACCTAAGCAGACAGAATGGTAAATGGAAACCAAACACTCTTAAGCATTTCTAGAATAAATGCGTCTTAAATGTAGCTCTATATCTTATCTCAAGAAAGAATTAGTGTTGATTCATCCAGGGAGGCAGAAAGAACTTTTGCTACTAAAGAGCCTGGGAACAGCAGATTAATTAAATTATAGCCTGTCTTTGATCAGCTCTGGTTGTAATTAAGTTTGATATGATTTGTAAATAAAAATGTCCCACTGGAGTTTTCTCCTCACCAAAAAAAAAAAAGGATAACTTAAAAAGACAAAGCCTAGAAACCTAGAGATTTAAGTAGCAAGTCTGGGAATTATTCTTTCCTGGATGAGCTACTAAGTCAATGTTAAATATTGCTCCACAGCCAGATGTAGTTAGCCATAATTTTATAGTTCTCATTTTAAGAATGAGAGGGAACAGCTAGAGACTTGGCCTTGGAGCCAGGAAGAAATAACTGGATTCAAGACCTGCTTCCAATACATACTAGGTGTATGATTATAGTAAATCATTTAAATCTCTGAGCCGCAGGATACTCTGAGATTTTAAATAAAGATAAGTCATCTACCTGCATCAATACATGAAATTTCCCCACTGAGATTTCTGCACATGGAGATTTCTCCACACCAATTAAATCAAAGTGCATTGTCAAAAAAAAAAATCCCCATCCTTGGTAGAATGCCTCATGTATCCTAGGCAATGAATAAATATTTTTTCATTGAATTGAATTCTAATGCTGTAAATCTTTCCTTGTGGATATGTTCCATCTCACCCTCCTTGAAGATAGGCACTGTTTCATTGTTCTTTGGTTATTCCTCAACCCCAGAGTTACCTAGTTTCTAAAAACACTTTAATGTCTCACATTCCTCAAGCCTGTCTTGATTTCAGATATCTCAGTACAAACTTTTGTTGGGGGAAAGAAATGTATGGCGTTTTGGAAAAGACAATGATAAGACAAGAGTTGGATAAGACAATAGTGATTGACATCTAAGAACAAGCAGAACTTCTCCATTCTTATTTTATTTTGCTTTTCTCTTTCAAGTTCAGTGACCTTTGGGATGGAAAATATAGAACAAAAGTGACTAATGGTGATGAGGTTCCCCAAGATAAAAAAGGAGATAATAAGAGAGAAACTAGCTACTCTTCATAAGTTCCAAGTCATCTAACGGAGATGATAGTGCAATTAGACAGATTGGAAATTGGTTAAATGGCCCAGTTGCATAATTGTTCAATGTCACTTTAGAATAAGTCTAGAGTGGCATGCCCCAGGCATATGTACTTTTCTGTCTTTAATATTTTTATCAATGCCTTGAATAAAGACAAAAATGGCAGGCATAAAAATTTTCAGATAACAGGAGGGCAGGGAAAAAGTTAAAATATTGACTGACAGTCAAGATTCAAAAAAAAATATCTTGACTAGCTAATACACCAGACCAATTATAATAATATGGAATTAAATAGGGATGACTATTAAGTCTTCTAATTTGGTCCAATAATTCAGCTTCAAAAGTGCAAGAGGACGTAGGTTTGTATCTCGGCTCTTTCATTTGTTACCTTTGTGACCTTGACAAGTCACTTCACCTCTGAGTTCCTCAATTTTTCATGTGTATAATGAAGGGTGTTGGACTAGATAGCTTCTGAGTTCCCTTCAAAGTCTGAGTTTATGGTGCTCCTTTATCTTGCTATATAACAAGTCAAAATTTTCAAATCACCTTTAATCCTCTGAATAACCCTCTAAGAGAGGCAGGATAAATATTTGTTTTATTATCCTTATAAAGGATAAAAGGAAATTGGAAATAAGGAAATTGAAATTAGAAAAGTTTAATTTGTCTTCAACTTAATCAGTCAATACATGGTAGAACTGGGATGCAAGCGAGTCTTTTTAGTCTTTTAGTACAATAATCTCTTATTTGAGCAGAGTTCTTAGCATAATGTCCCAGTTCTTATCAATGATGGCATGTCCCACCCCTCCACTCCACTCCTCTCCTCTTGGATGTGGCAATAGGAGGAACATGAAAGGATGACTTCTTGGGGAGAGACACTGACTGAAGCTCCTTATAATTCTTTGTGTTGGCAATCTAGCCCTCTGCTTGGCAACATTTCCTTCTGCTCTGGAAAGTGTCATTCAGATGCATCATCTGCCATGGTCAGGCCACATCTGGAGAGTTGTCTATTCTGGGTACCACATTTTAGGAAGACCAAAAATTTGTCTGAAAAAAAAAATCATTATGGATGAGGGACTGGCAGTCAAGAAAAGCTGGATTGAAATCCTGCCTCTGGCAATCACTAGCTGTGGGACCGTGGGCAACTCAGTCTATCTTTAAAGCTTTGATCTTATGATCTGGGGAGTTTTCATGGGTTTGGAACAAAATGTGAGTCAGCAGAATGATATGAAAGGCAAAAGAGAAAATGTAATGTTGCCCTGCATTCAGAGCTTCCAGGAATAACATGCTGATAGTTCTGCTCTACTGTGCCCTATTAAATCATATCTCGATTATTTTGTTCAGTATATCCTATAAAAGAAAAAAACAAAGAGGAATATAATAAACATCTTAAATTATTTCGTGGCTTATGAGGCCAAGGAAATGCAATGATTACTCAATCAGGCTATTTAACCAATTTCCAACCTAATTGTACTGTCATCCATAGATGACTTGAAACTTAGGAAGTGTGCCAAAGTTCTCTCTAAGAGAGACCTAAGGTCATACAACCAGCTTGAGACAGGAACCCAGGTCCTCTTGACCCCAAGCCTGGCCCTTTATCCACCATACCCTTCTATATCGCAGGGGTAGGGACTCAATGCCACCACGATCTGGAAAACCCACAAAAAATTTTGGAGCTTTTTCATCCTTTTCATAAACTTTAACTTTTTTACTTATTTTAACTTTAAAAAAGAAATTGAGTATATTTGTGGTATTAAAAGATAAAATATGTTGATACTATATCATACTATCCATATATTTTATCATTTGAGTTTCTAAACTTTTTTATGCCATCTACTAGCCTTTACTTGTTATATGTGACTTCCACAAAACTTCCCAAAATTTCCCATTTAATTTCTTAATACTGACCTATGATATATGGAAATTGTGATAGGGAAAGTCTCAATGTGGAAGAGATACTATACTGCCTTTCATGAAGAGTTGGTCATCGCCTGCATTGAGATAATAATTGCATCCATAAGAAAGGATAAGATGACCAAGAGAGACAATACAGAGAGAAGAGGAGTAGGACAGAACGTTAGGGAACACTCATGCTTAGGGAGTGTGAACTGTGTGACGATTAATCAGTAATCATGTAGTAAGCATCTACAATATGTCAGGCACTGTGCCAACCTCTGTGCTGACAATGCAACAAAAGAGACCAAAAAGTTACCATCAGGCAAGTAGGAGGTGATCCAAGGATAACAAATAATACATTTTAACTTTAAAAAACATAGGATCAGAGAAGTCAAAGGAGGAGAGAGAATCCAAAAGATAGGAGTGATCAACAATATCAGAGATGATCAAGGATTATGAGAATGGAGAAAATGTTATTAGATTGAATATTTAAGAAGTTAGATGAGCAGATCCTGGAGAAGATTATATACAGGACCTGAAACATTGTGGTCAAATGTTATTGACTCTGCTACTAAAAGAAATGCAATGATCCAGGACAATTCTGAGGGATTAATGAGAAAGAATGTTATCCTTATCTGGAGAAAGAACTGTGGGAGCTGAAATGTAGAAGAAAACATATATTATCACTTAGATCCTATTTCTATATTATTCATTTTTATAATATCACTTGTTTATATGGGTATAGGATGTGGGGTTTTGGTTTTAAAAGATTATTCTATTATAAAATGAATAATATAGAAATAGGATCTAAGTGAAAATATATGTATAACCCAGTGAAATTGCTTCTAAATGGAGAGGGGGAGGGAAGAATGGCGGGAGACAACAAGAATCATGTAACCATAGAAAAAAAATTTTTAAGAAGAAGATATTAGAAGATATTAAGGGGACCACCTAAATGGTAAACTCAGAAGCCATATTCTAGTGGATGAAGAAGGGAATAAGTTGTGAGGCAGTGGAAGCACCAAGTGTATATATGTGTGTGTGTGTGTGTGTGTGTGTGTGTGTGTGTGTGTGTGTGTGTGTGTGTGTGTATGATGAGGATTTTCTCTCCATTCCCCAAAAGTTTGATTTTCAAAGAGGAAGGAGACACAGGGACAAGAGAAGGATTTTTCTTTATTTTTATGGAGGAAACTCAGGCACACATCATCAGAAGGAAAAAAAATGTTAGGGAAAGACTAGATATGAATATAGAGGAGTTGGGTGTTGGGAGATATTAAGAGATAGAAACACAGAGACACAGAGAGAAAATATAATCATGATGAAAGAAGCAGCTTCTCAAGGGGATGGGATCAAAGGCACAATTAGATAGACTGACCTTGACCAGAAGTTCCACTTCTTCCTCAGAGAATAGAGGAAGGGAAAAGAGAATGAGGATTGCTGTTGGGAGATTTGAGATGTGGGGTAGGGACAAAGAGGAAACTCACTGTGATCTGGCTTCACATTCTCAGTCAAGTAGGAGGCAAAGACCTCTACTAAAAAGAGGATGATTGTATATACAAATTTCTTAGTTTTCCTATCTACAAAATAAATTTCTCGTGGGAAAACAGTTAAAATAAATAGAATATGGGGCAGCTGGGTAGCTCAGTGGATTGAGAGCCAGGGCTAGAGACAGGAGGTCCTAGATTCAGATCTGGCCTCAGACACTTCTCGGCTGTGTGACCCTGGACAAGTCACTTAATCCCCATTGCCTAGCCCTTACTGCTCTTCTGCCTTGGAACCAATACACAGCATTGATTCCAAGACAGAAAGTAAGGTGTTTTTTTTAAAGCAAACAAATAAATAATTAGAATATACCACATATGCACTGATTTTTAAAGTACCAAATATGTTATATATATATATATATATATATATATATATATAAAGTAGCAAAATGTTAAAAAAAAATTCATCTACCTACTCCATTCATTTCTGTTTGTATTCAGTAAGTGGTCTACAACTTCCTGGAAGATTTTTTTAAAGTGTTGTAGAGAAAAGTATGCTAAGAATTATGCTGATGTTATAGAAATACCTAAGTGTTTTTCCTCAGGAAACCTGATAGCATTTTAGTTGCTTTCAATTGATCTAATTTTTAAAGATCACATTTACATATATAATTTTTATCCTTCCCTAAGAAGAAGGCAAAGTTGGGTGGTACAGTGTTACATACAAAAGAGTGGTTGCCTTAAACTGTTACCGCAAAAATATGGTTTCAAGACACTGTCTTGCATTAAATCAAAAATAAAGTCGTTGCCATGGGAAAAATTCCCAAATATGAAACACCCAAGTCAGCTGGGTTTTATGGAGATTTTAATTAATACAAATAAAGGAATTAAGGAAAGGGAGAGAAACAGAGTAAGAGGGAATAGTAGGAAAAAGCCTAGGCTTTACGCCTTAAGAGAGACCAGTCAGTCTTTTAATCACTCACCACAAGATCTTTCCAAACAAAACTCTAGTATACAGAGAGACCCTCCAGTTTAGCTCAGGAAGCTCCACTTCAGCTTCCAAGGCTGCATTCCCATTCAGAGGCCTTCTGGCCTCCTTTTAAAGAGAATTTTCTCCTATGTCACCTCCCCTGTTTTCACATCTACCAATCAGAGTAGACGTTTTCACAGGAGTGACCATTCTTAATTCACACCTTCTTTAGTTCCCAACTTCTCTGGGTAGACTAAAACTTCACACCTCTTTGTTAAGCTTGTCCCTTGCAAGTTTGCAAGTTGCCTGACCTTTTAGTGATTAATTTGACCTTTTATAGATACTTAGGACCTTTTTTGTATTAGATCTAAAAATAGACTTAGCTTAAGGGCTTTTGCCTCACTATAACTATGAGTTAAGTACTTTTTCATTGTTCAGTAAGGAGTTTACAACTTTATTTTCCCCTAAAGTATGCTTACATATGGGTGGAGTAATGTTAGAGTTCTCACATTCCTGATCAAGTACCTTCATTGTTTAAAATGGGGAATGGTCTTAACCAAATGTTCTAAGGTAGAGTCTGAGAATTTTTTATATTCACAAGTCTGAGAAATTTTAAGATTCAGAACAGTGAATGAATAGAGCATTAGACCTGTAATAAGAAACACCTTGGATGCTTTCAGCCTCAGACACTAGCTGCATGACCCTGGGCAAGTCACTTAACCTCTGTCTGCCTTTTTCCTCAACTGTAAAATAGGGATAATAATACACCTACATCACAGGGTTGGTGTAAGAATCAAATGAAATAATATTTGTAAAATGCTTAGTGCATAATAGATATTTGATAAATGCTTCCCTCTCTTTCTCTTTGCCCTGTTTTGCCATGCTCTTTGGCAGCTATTTTAATCCTGAAATGGTGAACCAGACAGAATTTAAAGACTGGAGCTGCTATAACCAGAAAAGTAATTTCCTTCCTCATAGTTCTTCTCAAGGCTTAGTCAAAACACTTAACCAAAGCATCTTTAGATACACTTCAGAAAATTAGGATATTCTTACCTCTTTACCTCATATCTTTAACTATTCTGACATCCTTTTAGAAGGGATTCTGCTATTATGAACAACTGAAGTAGCCCACCGGGGGAGAAATATACAGATAAACACAGAATTCCCTTTGGAACATAAAAATGGTCATCTTATTTCAAAAATACAGAACATGGCTTCACTTTCGAATGAGATACAAGAGGGCAAAGTAACTATGGGGCAAGGGAATTAACAATTTTCCTTGGGACAAATTCTTTTTCACTCTGTTATGAAAGAGAGCATTGGTTTCACCTTCTCCTTTTGAGTGAACTCTTTTGTTTGCCTGATTGTCATTTGATTCTGTTAAAATAAAATGCTTGATTGACCTCCTTCCTTGATAAATTGTAAGTAAATATTCATTCAAGTAGTCATAAGTTAATGATTAGAATTTTCATTTGTTTGATGGAGTCAAAAGGCAGGTTTATTATTCATAGCAAATGAATTGAAAGACTGGAATTTTCTTCTTAGACTGAGCTGGTCTTTGGTAGGGGAAGAGGGGGGTCATAAGAGGACCTCCTCTGCCTTCAAAAATGGCTCCCACAATTTCTTGTCTGGACATCATGGGATTATAGATTTGGAAGAGACCTCAATGGCCATGTAGCCCAAACCCGTCCTTTTACAGAGAAGGAAAAGGAGGCACAGAAAGATAAGGTGATTTGTTCCAAGTCACACAGATTGTACATGTTGGGGTCAGGTCATTCAACTCCAGAGACCATCAGAGGGACTCCATGAATTCCTTCATGTCAAATCAGTCTTCCACTATCCATGTTGCTTCAAGAGGTCTCTAGTTCCTAAGCTATTATTCTTTCTTTATTTTTTTTAAATACTTAACTTTCTGTCTTAGCAACAACTCTAAGACTACAGGGCAAGGGCTAGACAAATGAGAGTTAAGTGACTTGCCCAGGATCACACAGTTAAGAAGTATCTGAGATGAGATTTGAACCCAGGTTCTCTCCACAGTAAACCTACTGCTCCATTGACTGTGCCCCCATGCTGCCCCCGAGCCCATCATTCTTTTAGAACTCTCTTGCTTGTTTCTTTCATAATTCCTGAACACTCCATAGAATAATTTGATAATGGCTGTGTCATTTCCACACACCTTAGCTCATGTTTCTGTTTCTGCTCTTTCCCAGTTCCTATACTTCATTAGCCACAGAGAAAAGATACCCTTCTCTTTCCTCCTCCTAAGCATATTTCCAAGCATATTCAGTGGTCTGAATGTCCAAACCAATCGTCCTCCATTTTGTTCTGTTTCCTTGGCTAAATTTTTTTTAAACCCTTACCTTCCGTCTTAGAATCAACACTGTGTATTGGTTCCAAGGCAGAAGAGTGGTAAGGGCTAGGCATTGGGGGTCAAGTGACTTGCCCAGGGTCACACAGCTGGAAAGTGTCTGAGGCCAGATTTGAACCTAGGACCTCCCATCTCTAGGCCTGGCTCTCAATCCACTGAGCTACCCAGCTGCCCCCTACTTGGCTAAATTTATGAGATTATTTGTATTCAAAATTCAATTGATTGGCAGAGGAAAGCTGTCAGTGAGCTGATCTCTCCCTACTGTGACACATCAATAATAATACCACTTTTCTACCTGATATTTACTCTAAATTTGCATAACCTGATCCTTTTACCATGACAAATCCTTCCCTGATTTCCCCTCAATGGAGGAAGGTGAGGGCAATGGGAATAAGCATTTATAGAGCACCTACTCCATGCCCAGCACTATGCTAAGCACTTTTTATCAGTTATCTCATTTGATTCTTCTGACATTCCTGCAAAGTAGGTACTATTAGTATCCACATTTTCTATTTAAAGAAACTGAGGCTAGCTGGCTAAGGCTAAATGACTTGCCCAGGGTCATGCAAATCATCAGTATCTGAGGTTGGATTTGAATTAAGGTCTTTCCTGCCTCCATCCCTAGAGCCCTATTCACTGTGCCCCTAACTGCTTTTCCCAAGGAAATGCGTTTTGCTTCCGCCTCCTCAAAACCTCATGTTGTATGCTTTCTCATTTCAGAGTAGCCAACAGTTTAAAATGTCAAGATTCCTCTGAATTAACTCATCTGGAGTTCCTTTAGCCCTTGCCTTTAGCTATCGCTAATGTTCCTGAGTCCTGTAGGGAACCGCAAGGCTGGAAAGAGCCTTAAAAGCCACACAGTGAAATTTCTTTTTCTCAGGAGTATCATCCTTTATAGTTGCCAGTCTTGGTTTTAATGGCAAGCTGTGTAAGACACAAATGAAAGAAAATTTTGAATCTAATGGCAACTGAAGTCTGACCTAAATCCTCTTTAGAAGGATGGATCTAATGGTTCCAGGGTTAGCTTGAAAGTTTTCTCCTGGGAATGGCTTATTGGAAACAGGATTGTTGCTATCTGCCTGGAATTGCCAAAGTTATGTAGCTTCAAAGGCCAAAATATCAGCTAAGGAAACAGTCTTTTGTTGGGTTAACTCTAGGTCAAGCTTCTTGAATTCTAACTGAGTAGTTTCCACATGTTCAAGTGTCTAGGGTATTGCTTCAGTTCCTTAGTCTCATCATCTGAAGCACTAAAGGGTCCTTGGCAATAATCTTATTCAATACATACCTGGGCAAGAGTGGCTTCTACAACATACACAACGAGCCTCCATCTATCCTTTGCTCAAAGACCTCCAATGGGCGAGGACCCAGTGCTTCCTGAGGTGGCCCCTGTACCTGGGGATCAGTCTCTTGTTCAGTTTTTCTTTCCATCAAGTCTAAATTAATAGCTTCCAATTCAGTGCTCCCAGGATGGATCTCTGGACCAAGTAAAGGAAGTCTATGTTCGTCCTCTTTAAAATGACAGCTCTTTAAATACTTGATGATGGCTGTCATGGCTTCTCCCAGATTTCTCTTTTCCAAGCTATCCATTTCCATTTTCTTCAAGTGGTCCTCCCATGGTAATAGCTCCAGTTCCTTGACCATCCCTGCTACCCTTTTCTTGAGCTCATCACTATCCTTCATAAATCAGAAATTGTGCAAAATATTCCAGCTGAGACCTGCCATAGTGGAGCTCATCCTCATCCTGAAGTTCTCATCCTCAATTCTGTACCTCCTTAATACAGCTTAGGATCACATTGACTTTTGTGGTTGCTGTATTATACTACTAATTTATATTTAACTGACACTATTGGTTTTATATCTAGTTTGAAATGTCCAGATCTTTGTTCTTCTGATTTGCTGAGGATCTAGTTCCAAATTTCAGACTGTTGAGTTTATATATTTCTCCAAGATAATTGGTAGCCACAAAAGACATTTGAGCAGGGAAGAATGTGGTCAGACCTGTGTCTTAGAAGAATGTTAACTTGGCATCTCTGAGAGATAAAATAATTCGAGGAGAACCTGCTAACAGGGAGATCAGACCAATTGAGAGACTATTGTAATAGACCAGGAGAGAAGTGATAGTGATATGTGAGTGGAGAAAACAATATGCATGCAGCAAATGTTGTGGAAAGTAGAATTGATAAGATTTGACAATTGATTTGATGTGAGGGTGATAAAAAATTAAAAATACAATATAATCCTGAGTTTATGAATTTGAATAACTAGAGAAATAGTTGTTCCCTAGGTCCAAAAATATAAAAAAGATTATGTATGGAAGGGACTTATTCATTTAAGATCAGATAACAGTCATTTTTAATGGATTTACTTGGCATATCAAGGTAATTTTTCCTTAATAACATTAAGCAGCAATGCACATATTAAAATAAAACAAAACTTTTTGTTGTTCTTGGATTTCTATGTCAGCTTCAGCCCACTCTGATCCTCAGAACCTCTACCACTATTCTTATAAACCTTTTGTTTTCATCTTCTTTACCATTGCTTACCCTTGCTTCTTCTGCAAATGTCTTTTTTTTTTAATCTAAGTTGATTATGAGTTGTTCCCTATGGCTCTACATTAACCTTTTTAGATAATTCACTTCTTTTCTTCCTCATTGGAATCATTTCTCTTTATATCATTTAAAACTGGCCAATCTCACCGAAATTGACTTTATATATATATATATATATATATATATATATATATATATATATATATATATATATATATATATATATTTAAGCCACAGGATCCTTCCTCTCCTTTCTCTGACTGCTTAATAATTTTTTCTCCTAAATACTACATTGGGGACAACTCGATGGCCTAAATTCAAAAAATCCTGGATTCAAGTCTAGCCTCAGACATTTCCTAGCTATGTGACTCTGGACAAGTCATTTAACCTCATTTGTTTAGTCCTTGCCCCCCTTCTGCCTTGCAACCAATACTTAGTATCAAGTCTAAGACAGAGAGGGTAAGGGTTTAAAAAAACTAAATTTTTAAAAATTCTTGTCTGCATAGCCAATGATGACCAGCTTTATTCTTCATCAGAGAATTGATATTTCTCCATCAAGTTACCACATGCATTCAATCTCCAGTTGTCATTACTTATTACAAATACTTTCTCCACTTCTGCATTGATATCTGAAGCCTTGGATTTTCTTTGACTTTCTTTGACTTTTGTCTCATGCATTTCTGAGTATATTTTCTACTATTCTCCTTTCTATATTATTTCAACTCTTTGGGAAGAGTTTATCCTACCATTCTTTTTTCTCTTCTTTGTCTAATTTTTCCACCCTTCAATGGGGTCAGGGAAATCCTGTACCAGGCCCTGACTTCATGATGAAGGAGTAAGCTCTTTTATTTTCATTTTTTAAACATGAAGAGATCTACTGATTAGATTTCATCATAGGAAATAACTACTATTGCAAAATAAAACAAAACTAAGAAAGCCACCCATCTACCCACCCACCCTCACCAAACCAAAAAGTAATTGCTTTCAAAGGACATATTTTGTTGACTTTTTTGGTTCACTCCCCATTATTTTATGACTTGCAATACACAACACAATGAAATGACATTTTCAACTTTCTTTCCCTGTTGCAACTTTCTTGATTTGAAGTCATCTCTCAGGCAACACAGCTAATTCATTTGGCACTGTTACATGGATCTCATCTCCAATAAATCAGATGGTTGAACTCCTGGATTTCTATTTATTTCTAGAGTGGCATGGGAAATAATGGCTTCTAATTTCAACCAGTCATCATAATTTCAGAGTATTATGTCAAAGGCAATGTGAAATGATGCTAGCAGAGAAAATAACTTAATCTGCTTTATTAAATCTAATTTTTTCTTTAAATAGGTAGGTTGGGGGAAAAGATTATAGTTCTTTTATACTATTAGTTTTTTTTCTTTCATTCCACCATTTACCATTAATAAAATCTTTAAATATAATGAACAAAGGTGTTAACTTAATCTTTTTTTTCTATACTTGGTTCTAGAACTATAATTTTGTTAACATAAAGAAATATCAGTGAAGAAACTACTTTTAACAATATAGTTCAGCAACTTAAAGCTTTAGAGAGTTGCATAGGTCAATGTGAGATTGTGACTTCCAAAATTAGAGAGACAGACAGACAAACAGAGAAACAAAGAGAGACAGACAGACAGACACCTGGATACAGAGAAACAGAAATAGCTATAGAGATGGGTGGATAGGTGTTCTTAGTGATCATCCAGTATAGCTCACTCATTTTACAAATAGGAAATTAAAACCAAGAAAGGGGAAAGTGACAAGTACAAAAGTACCATCTTATTTTAAAGGAAAGAATGTGGTAGATTTTTCCTTATTTGAATCATTGGTCTGTTTCACTATATTTTTAGGGAAAACTAGGCTTATTGCTTTCATATTTCAATTTTAATGTCAGAATGTTTGTTACAAAGGGATACTTCAAGATTATATTTCTAGCTAATATTAGAATAGTATTTCATTTTAATTATATAACAAGAATTTTATATAGCTTCCGTTCAACTCCACAAATATTTATTGAGTACCTATCATGTCAATTCTATGTGCTGTTGTGGGAAGAATGACTTACTAAAGAAGAATAAGATTTGATCGCTGCACTCATGGTATGAAATATATTTGTAATGTTAACTATTATCTCAAAGCTCAAATATAAAGCTAAAATGATGGGAATAACAGAGATCCCAGGAAGGAAATATGTTCATATACTGCATAATACATAAATAAAAAGCTTCTCATCTGGGAGACTTCTCATCTCTGGGCAAGCCTAGTTTGACTGGAAAAAAGAAAAAGAAATACATTGATAAAGCCAAACTTTTTTATGAGACAACACAGATGAAAATGTTTTGAGTATGAAAGCCCAAAACGTAATAATTACTTAACCTTTTACAGTTTTATACCCTTTACATAACTAGTCCTAAAATTTCCTGGGTTATATCACTTTTTCCCATTCAGAATTTCAAAATTGTTTACTCTCCTTTTCATCTCCTTGTCAAATTCTTGCTTCAGTTCCAATATTCCTCAAAATGGAAAACTAGTATATATTTATTCTGAATTAATCTAAATATTCACTGTGGTTATGTGTATGAAAATATAACAGCTAAAGTTTAAACTTTGGTAAATTAATGTATTATGCATTAATTTATAATATAAATGTAATTTTTATAAATATATTATGCCACCAGAAACATATTGATATTGGAAATAAAAGGAGGCATAGCAAATTCATCAGTTAGGTTACTGTTAACATTTCTATTGTCAGCCATGATTTTTTTTTTAAATAGGCATCTCCTAGACAATAATTACTACATAATAATGAGTTAAGGGCAGCTAGGTAGCACAGAATACCAGTCAGGAAAACTCATCTTTCTGAGTTCAAGTCTAGTTTCAGATACTTACTAGATGTGTGATCCAAGACAGGTCACTTAATCCTGTTTGCTTCTGTAAAATGAGTTAGAGAAGGAAATGGTAAACTAGTATCTTTGCCAAGAAAGCTTCAGACGGGATCATGAAGAGTCAGACGCAACTGAAAATGACTGAACAACAACAATGAGAGTAGTTAAGATTATCTCATAGACTTGATAAATTTAAGTATACTTTGTATTTCTCAGCAGGACATAAGCTATATTTAATATTTTATATGAAGATATTTCTCATGATAACTAAGAATTTTTTTAACTAATAAAGGATTATCCTTCATAATAGAAGAATAAACCATTTCCTAATTAAAGACTATAAAACGGAATTTCAGATTGCTGCATCTTCCCATTTTTCCTCCACTTCTGGAGGAAAAAAAAATCTTAATTCTAAATCAGCATTAGTATTAAGTAGAATCAGTAAAGATGCTATTTGGGACACAAATCTATATGTCCTAGAGCAATCAGTGAAGGACTAAAGGAAGACCATGACTGGTAAGTTTACTGACAACAGAGCTGGCCCACTTCTGCCCCACAAACAAGGACAACCACAGAGCACAGTGTAATATATCTGGAGCGGAAGCCAATGGACAAATCGATATAAAGACAGGCAGGGCAACCCAGATTGCATACCTCCTTTCACCCTGGAAGGTAGGGAGAGGTGTACTATGGTTAAGCCTTGTGAATGAGGATCATAAGTTCTTAAAAATTGTAAGAGATACTAGAAGTCATCTATGTCAACCTGTTACTCAAAAAGGATTCCCTTCCATGCAGCCTCATAGATGGTCATCCAGTGTCTACTTATATACTTGAGGTAATGGATAGAGCAGACTTAGAGTCAGGAAAATCTTTATTCGAATCCTACTTGTGATCCTTGGCTCTGTGTCTCTGGGCAACCACTCTCAACCTCATTTTCCTAATGGAGATCTCCTGATGGAGATTATCCTAATATTGTAGTACTTACCTCCCAGAATTGTTATAAGGATGAAAAGAGATCATATAGGAAAAGTCCTTTGTAAACCTTAAAACCACATGCAAATGTTAATTATCTACTGCTGAAAGTGTTGGAGCAGAAGCTATAAAACTTTTTTGAGATTGGTAAGGAAGGATTTCCGGAGATCTGAACTTTAGCTTTCTCTAAGCCGCCATCTTGACTGGAAGTCCCTATAAAACCATTTTTAAGGAATGTTATGAAAAGGATTCTTGCAGTGAGTATGTTCTTTGACTAGGACTCAGTTTCTAGATCTGCATGGAGGCTTATTCCATATCAAGATTATTTACACAATCTAAGACTTGGAAGAGACCTCAGAAGTCATCTAGTCCAAGACAGACTTAAATAGAAATTACTTCTTTTTGTTGTTCAGTCATTTCAGTCATATCTGACTCTTTGAGACCCAATTTGGGGTTTTCTTGGCAGAGACACTGGAATGGTTTGCCATTCCCTTCTCCAGTTCATTTTACATATGAGAAACTGAGCTAATAGGGTTAAGTGACTTACCTTGGGTCATATAGTTTAACAATATCTGCAACAAATGGCCATCTAAGTTCTTCTTGAAATTAAGCCATTGCCTAGTCCTGAATCAATCAATTCCCCTTTTAAATAATGCTAATTGCCTAATGACTGAATTCTTCCGAAGATCTTAGATTTGCCCCTTTCTCACCATTTTTATGGGTAGAAGAGAAAGTTGATTGGTTTGCCTACAAGTACCTCTAAACACTACCTTGTCCAATATAATCCACACAACAAAGTAAGAATCATCTTACCTTTATATTAGATCAGGGCCATATCACCTCTCACTTTGACTGTTCTGATAACTTCCTAAATGGCCTCCTTGCTTCCATTCTCTTCCTTCTCATCTTCCTGATACATAGTGTACTCCCTTGCTGGAAAACCTTCAGTGGCCCAAAGTTCTGAAGAAATGTCAGGAAAATGGGCCAGTTTCCTCTACCTTATCATTTCCAAGGAAACCACTAAGAAAATCCCTTCATCACAGTGTATTTCAAGGAACCCCCTCCTCCCTATCCCCCATCAAAGGTGAGGAGAATCTAATCTTGTAGACTAGATGTCTAGCCTTCTTCAACTTACTCTTGGCTACTTCTTTTCGGAAGGGTGAAAGAGAAGAAGGTTCAGTGAGCCACTTTTAATGACATCAAGGAAATGGAGTCAGAGCTGAAAGGGTCAGGTAGGTTTAAGGAGGAAGGAAGCATTTAAAGAACTAATGACATGTTCTCTAAGATCATGGTAAGGCTCTGAGGACACTCTCCAGCAAGAAAAAGCATGCTTTTAAAAGCATACTTTAACACTAAGCAGAAATAGAGGTCAGCTAAGTAATGCAATGGATAAAAAGATGAAGTCAGAAAGACTGGAGTTCAAATGTGACCTCAGATACTAACTATGTGATCCTGGGTAAATCACTTAGCCTCTGCCTCAGTTTCTTCAACTCTAAAATTATATCCATAATATATATGAATATATATATGTATATATATATGACACAGCAGTGTGTGTATCACTCTAAGATATATAGTACTTCCCAGAGTTTATTGTATGGAATAAATAGTATAATATTTGTAAAGTGCTTAGCACAGTCCCTGCCATATGACCAGCATTTAATAATTGCCTATTTCCTTCCTTCTACTTGTGAGTTTTGGCAACATTCCCAAATTTCCAAAGTAATAAATTCTGTGCAAAGTCAAGGTCAGGATCAGCCAAAGAAAGGCAGTTATAAATACCAAAATGAAAATAACAAAGAGTCTCAAATTCTTCACTGTATATATTGTTTCTGAATCCTAAATAAAGAATGCGTTCCTTATCTTGAATACGTAAAAGATAAAGAGATATGATGCAGCCTTTCAGTCATTTCATGTCTGATATCCTCTGAAAGCTGTTTTAATTTTTTTCTGATGGGAAAGAAAAAGACTTCTTGGAGTAGTAAATAGTTCATTTTTATTAAAAAGATCATTGTTGCCTTTTGTTTTCAGACACTCACCATTTCCCCCCTTAATATCACTCATCTGTGCCTATTGATCCCTTCCTGGTAGAAAAGGGAAACAATTAGACCAAGCCAGTCATCATAGCAATTGTGTATGTGCCCCATGCCATGTCAGTAATCCCTGACTCTCTACGGAAAGAAGAAACCTGTGTTTCCTTATCACTTCTCCAGGACTAAAATCATTTATCAAAATGCATCAGAATTTGACTACTGCTTAGTGTTATTATTTGCTTTTGTGGTTATTAATGGTGTTCAGGATCTGTAATTTCTCTGCTGAAGGAAACTCATAGTAAGGAAGCTCCCTTGACTAATGCAGCTGTTCTGACACAGTTTAGAGACTTGGGGAAAGCATTGTGATGTGGGATGACTTGTTCAGCATTACACAGACAGGATGTTTCAGAGACAGGACTTAAACCCAGATATTCCTGGAACCCATGTCTCTAAATCCTGTCCTTTATCTACTATTCCACAGAGCTTCTCCACCATAATTGAGTCATTGCATAAATTGTGAAGTTTATTTTGATAATTTTTTTAATTTAATTTAATAATAATAATAAATTAATTTAATAACTTTTTTCTCACTAAGCATATCTGCTCATACCAAGATATCCATGTGGGTTCTATAAACAGTCTATACATGCTAGTAAAACAGAACTTTCCAAGTACTAGCCTATTAAACTATCTGTATACCCAGTGGTATATCACGTTATATTCTTAAGAACAAATGTACTTATTTAGTAAACTTTTAAGGAAAAGTTTATAATAAAGTTTAAATAAAAGTTAAATTAAATTAAAGTTTATTATTTATTAAATATGTTTACTATATATTATATTTATTTATATATAGATAATATATTTAAAATATTATTTATTTTAAAAATACCTGAGCCACTAGAGAAGCTGAGAATTTCATGTAAAAGTTTTCTAGTGTTTTACTTCCAGTAAAAGGTGAGGAAGCAGTTACTGGACATGCATACACATAAATCTATGTATTTATAAATACATATAGACATATACATAAGTACATTATAAATGTATCATATAAATAAAAGGGGCTCTACTGTCTATACTGTATGTATCCCCTTATCCACGAGGGATATATTCTAAGGTATACCACAGATGGCTAAAACCCTGGATATAAGCAAACACCTGCGGAGGCAAGTTATATGTGCTCTCTCTCCTTCTCCTGCCCCTTGGCATATGCATATATATATATACATAAATGTGTGTGTTTATATATCTATATACACATATACATACAGGCACACAGCTTTACTGGCTTAAAACTTCACTAAGACTTTTTAGAACACTTAAGATATAGAGACAGAGATGAACAGAAAAAGAGACAGAGACAGATATTTATTAAAAATAATTACACAAAATTATTTTGAATATTTCAAAAGATCTGTATTTTTCTAGTGAATAGCTTCTTCCTCCATTGATAAAGTGATTCGGCAGCACAGTGGAAAGCTGAACGGTTTTCATTCTCCAGTCAGAGAACCTGCATTTAAATCCTACCTCTGAAGTTTACTCCTTGTTTGCCTGTGAACAAGTCACCTCCCGAGGTCTCAGCTCCCTCATCAGTATGACAAGGAGGACGGATGAGGTGTTCCCTGTTGGTCCATGATGTCCATGATCCAGTGATACAGATTGAACATCCTCTGTGCCCCCAGAAGACTCTGCAGTTCTTATCCATGCCTTTACATAACTCTTTCCCAGAATATTTATTCAATGTGCTGGAAGCTTTCCTCTAGTTCTTTTAATATATCAGGGATGCTAAGGAAGGAGCACTGGGGCTGTCCTGTGGTCCCTGATTTTTTATTATTTTAATTTATTAGTTTGTTACAATAAAATTACCAGGTATCTCCCATCCTCCCTTCTCTCCCCATACTAGAGAAGGCATCATTTAACAAAAGCAAAACTATGTCTTGCTTGTCTCTCATTCTTGCTGCATATATAACTGGGCTGCCTTATTTTCTAGTCCTTGGTGTCATCTTTTTGCCATATTTCATTTTGGCAATGAGTTGGTGTAGTGAATGCACTGGGAAGTAATAGTAGTAGTCAGGATAGATCTGAATTGAACTGCAACCTCAAGATATTTACTTGTAAACTTTAATTTAATTTAATTTTAAACTTTTATTTAAACTTCATTATGAACTTTAAATTAAGCTACATGACCCTAGTCAAGACACAACATCTATTTGCCTCCATTTCCTCACCTATAAAATGGGGATAATAATAATGGCATCTACCTCCCAAGAGTGTTTTGAGGATTGAAAGAGATAATATTTTTAAAGCACTCGACAACATATTAGTTGCTGTATAAACACTAGTTATTGGGACACTTCAGTAACTCAATGAATAGAGAGCCAGATCTGGAGATGGATTCTGGGTTCTGGATTCTGGGTTCAAGTCTGAACTCAGACCTTCCCTAGCTGTGTGACCATGGTCAAGTCACTTAATCCCAATGGAAAAGCCATTTATTGTCCTTCTGCCTTCGAACCAATGCTTACTAAGGATTCTAAGATGAAAGGTAAAGATTTTTAAAAATTAAATAAAATAAATTTTAGCTTTGTTATTGTTGTTGTTATTTACAAATCATAATAAGAAATATATTATATACCGGTTATACTTACCATGCATATGCCCATTACCATCTGCTTTACTTCTGGTTTTAGTCTTCTAAAGTATCATGCTCTGCAGTCTGTAGCCTCGTACCTACTATCCCTGGCAGAATATTCAGATTGAAGGAATAAGTGCTTGTGGCAGCCAGCTCTTTGGATCTGTAAGCAAGTATTATCAGCATTGCAGTTCCTCACACTATACCTAGCCGATTCTCTTCTAGTCATTCTATGAGAAGCGAGGGATATAAATGCAAAGGACATACCAATATGTATTTGGAAGGAATTTGTATTCTGATAAGGGAGACAAAAAGTACATATAGAAATGCATGCAAAAATAAATGTTAAAATTGTTCTTAAACATAATTGAGGAAAATCTTGTTTAAAATATATGCATATATATATGAGTCGAGGGGGATATGACTAGGGATGTAGACTCTAACTGATCATCCTAATGCAAACACCAACAACATGGAAATAGGTTCTGATCAAGGACACATGTAAAACCCCATGGAATTGTGCATTGGCTATAGGAAGGGTGGGGGGAGAAGAGGGAGGGAAAGACTATGATTTTTGTAACCAAGGAATAATGTTCTAAATTGACTAAATAATTTTTTCAAAAAAAGGCAAAAAATGAAATGAAATATATGTAGTGTAAATATAAAGTGAATAAATACAAATATATACAAGGTACTTATATATAAGCTAGTCTGGATGGTTGGGGATGAGAGGAAATCAGGAAAGTCTTCATAGAAGATATGATGCTTGAGCTACATCTTACAGAAAGAGAGGAGGCCCGTGTGGCTGGATCATAGAATGTAGATGTGGGAGTAATATCCAATGAGCTAGAAAACTAGTTTGGGACCCAGTTCTAGAGGATTTGAAAAAGCTAAAGCAACAGAGTTTATTTTTATCTTAGGAGCAACAGGAAGCCAGTGTTGTTGATTGAGAGCAGGAGTCCCTTGGTCACATCTGTCTTTAAGGAAAATTACTCTGATAGCAGCGAACGAGATGGACTAAAGTGGCCAGGCATGGGGGCGCATGTCCATAACAGCTATTGGTAGAGAGGCTGAGGCTGATGGAGGACTCAATTCTGGAAGTTCTGAAAGATAATGTGACTAAAGCCCATTTCACTGTCATCAATATCATGAGCCAGAAAGGTTGAGGGGCAAAGGGGTTACCAAGCCACCTAAGGAAGGATAAAATAGCTTGGATTTGAAATAAAGGTCAAGGTTTCTATGCCAGACACCAGTGGCAATGGAGGTGGCTCTATAAGGGACTGCTACTCTTCCAGCCTGAGCAAAATGGGAAAATCTAGACTTCTTTTTTTTTTAAAGGATCCACTAGAACAGGGAGAGTTTGGACCCACAAAGACTAATTAGGAGGACATTGAAGCAAATCTAGGTAAGAGGTAATAAAGGTTGGAGGAATGTATGTGAGTAGAGAAAAGAGTTCAAATACAAGGGACATTATGAAGGAAAAAACAATATTTGGTCATTGATCATTAGACAGGTGGGATGGAGGAAAGTGAGGAATCCAAGACAAAGCTGAAATTACAAACTCAGATAAGGATGCTGATGATTTTGACAAATATATAAATTTCATAAAGGGGAAAGCTTAGAAGGATAGATAAGTTCAATTTGGGGCATGTTACAGTTTTTGTCTCTAGGACAGCCAGTTGGAAATATCCAATAGGCAAGTTGGTGCCCAAGAGATATGTTTTGATTGACTAACTCAATGGGCTGCCTATCCAGTTTCATGTCACAGTCTAGACAGTATGTGTTTTTTCATATTTGGTCACTGCATTTTTTTTTCCTTGTGGGTGGTTAGAACTCTGTCTTCTGTCTTCAATTGCTGTGGATTTCACAAGGGAGGTTTTGTGCTGCTCTGGGGCTTGATACAGCTAGTACAATGTCATATACCAAACTACCATATTAAAAGAAATACTGATGTGTGAAGCAATACTCTAGGGGCTCTTTATAGCTGATTGAATAAAATACAAACTCCTTAGGCTGGCATTTATGGCACTATGCAATTTGGCTCAGATCTGCCTTTTTCACATTATTTTCCTCTATATATTCCATGTTCCTGCCAAGCTGGACCACTAACTTGTTCCTAATTTCATCTTGTACTGTCCCCTGCATATCCTGCTTGCCTGGAATGGCCTCCCTTCACATCTCTAGCCTCTGATGTCTCTATCTTCTTTTTAAAGAAGACACAGAGAAGGCCCCAACTCTTCCATGAAGTTTTCCCTGATTTTTCTCCCTTCCAACCTCCTCAATAGAGGTGAACTATCCTTCCTCATATTTTCTTAGAGTCCTTTGTCTAGATTTTTATTTTTCCTTTATCTTGTGCTAGCTTATATGTGTGTACATATCATGTCATCACTTCTGTTTCCTGGCTTCCCTGGCTTCCAGTCTCATCTCAAACTTCACCTCCTATAAGTAGTCTTTCAACATCTCTCTCACTGACCACGCCACCCTAACCCTCCTCCCCAAGGTCTTTCCTATAATATCACCTTCTACTTACTGGAGAGAGAGAGAGACAGAGAGAGACAGAGAGACAGAGACAGAGAGAGAGACAGAGAAAGAGAGGAGCAGAGAAAGAGAGACAGACAGAGAGACAGAGAGAGACAGAGAGACAGAGAGATAGAGACAGACAGAGACAGAGAGAGAGAGAAATGGATAGACAGATGGATGGATAGATAACAGATAAACAGATAGATGGGTAGATGGATAGATAGATAGATAAAATAGATTAGCTATAAAGAGAGATAAAGAGATGGATAGATAGATACATTTTATGTAAGATATTCTTTACATATTGTCTCTGTGATTAGAACGTGAACTCCTTGAGGGCAAGGACCATAATTTTGCCTTCCTTTGTATCTCAAGCAATTAGCACAATGTCTAGCAAACTGTAAAAACTTTGTGAATGCTTATTAACTGACTGATTTCTAAATTTATAAACATCTTCAGAAAGGTGGCTTTTCATCCTTTTCATCTTTTATCCCCAGAACCCAGCACAATGCTTTATGCCCATTAATAGATTTTTTAATAAATGTTGTTTGAACTGAACTGAAGGTTAATTCATTCATAGGAAGGGCAGCCAGTTGACACAATGGATACAGCACAAGACTTAGGGTCAGGATGACCTCAGTTCAAGTATGACCACAGACACTTACTGGTCTGGGCAAGTCACTTAACCCTATTTGCCTCAGTTTCCTCGTATGTAAAATGAACTGGAGTAGGAAATGGCAAATCATTACAGTATCTTCGCAAGGAAAACCCCAAATGTGGTTATGAAGGGTCAAACATGACTGAAATCACTGAACAACAACCAACTCATAAGAAACTTAAACTGATTCTTATCTAGAAAAATCTGTGAACCTTACTAGAGAAAGCACCTGGCCTAGAGTCAGGAAGACCTGAGTTCATATCTAACCTCAGATATTTACTATGTGACCTTGGACAAGTCCCTTGACTTCTTTCTTGCTTAGTTTCCTCAACTGCAAAATGGAAATAATGATAACACTGACCTTGCAGGATTGTTGTGAGACTTAAATGAGATAATAAGTTAGTGTAGTGCCTAGTACATAGTAGTAAATTAGTACATTAGTAAATTATTCTTCCCTTCCTTCCTCTCTTTCCTTGCCCTTTATCTGGAACTGGTAAGAACCCAAGAGATCATCTAATCTAACCCCTTCATTTTACAGATGAGACCCAGAGAGTTGGTGTGACATGTCCAAAATCATATAGGTAGTAAGGGGTAAAGTCAGGACTTGAACTCAAAACCTGTGACTCTAGATCAATCAACAAATCTGTCAAAAAGCATTATTAGATGACACATGTAAAACCCAACAGAGTTGCTTGTTGGCTATGGGAGGGGGGTGGGAGAAGGGAAGGGAAAGAATATGAATCATGTAACCATGGGAAAATACTCTAAATTAATTATAAAATTTTTCAAATTAAAAAACATTATTAGATACCTACTGTGTGTCAGGCCCCATGCTAAGTTCTGGACTTACAAAAACAAAAGTAGAGTCTGTATTCTAATAGAGGAGACAATATATAGATACATAAGTACAAAATAGATGCGAAGTAGATGCAAATTTGGGGACAAAGAACACTAGAAGCAAAGGGGAACAGTTTTTCTCACTATGCCCTGCTGTCTTTTTGATTGCATGTCAGTACATTTTATGAAAACTGATATCCATTCTCTCTATATAATTTCTTATATCTAATCAATCAGTAGACAAGTCAATAAGTATGTATGCTAAGTGCAGTGCTAAACCTTGAGGATAAAAGATAAAAGCAAAACAGTCCCTATTCTAAAGGAGCTTATAAGCTAATGGGAAAGACAATATACTTGATAAATACTAGATGTATACTAAATAAATACAGAATGTAAAATAGATGAAAAGTATGTCCAGATGTACTTTATGAAAATCTCTTTGAAAGCTATGCAGAGAATGGATTTGAGTAGAGAGAGACTTCAGGCAGAGACCAATTAAGTGACTATTGAAATAGTCCAGGCAAGAGGTACAGACCAGCAAAATTGGGGTCAAAGTTGTGTAAGAAATTACAAGATTTGGCAACTGAGTGGATAGGTGGAATTAATGAGAGAGAGGACACTTGGAGTGAGGTTGCATAGCTAGGTGACTAGAAAGATGGTGTGGCCTCAACAGTAAAAAGGAAGTTCAGAAGAAAGGAAGGGATGAGGGGGAAATGAATTCAGTTCTGGCCACATTAAGATGCCTGTATCCAGGCTGAAACATTGAGCAATCTATGTCTTTCCATGTGCTTTAAAAGTTTCTCCCCACCTCCCACAATTGTGCCTTCTTTGTCCCCAAAATACAGTCATAATTTTCCTCATGACTACTTAAAACAAACTTCATCCTTGAAGCTCCTTGATTAAATGTACCCAAGCTCTGGTCACAATTTATTTTAGGTTCCTGTCAATGCTTCTATCCCCAACTATAAAGTTATCATTAACTTTGGCATTGACAAATTACTCATATTTGTGCTCTCAGAGGCCAGAGAGTGCATAAAAGAAGGTACTCAATAATCATGGGGTATAACTTTAGCTATGTTTTCCTTAAGAAAGCCAATGATTTCTATAAAGATTGATTGTGAGTTGGCACTACAAAGCATGAATTTGCAAAACTGCAAAAAACAAACTGTAACTATTGAAAGTTTCTGTATTTGTATTCTGTATTCTGTCTCTCCATGGTGCCAAACCCAGTGCTCTGTTCTAAGTGCTGATTCAGTGAGTATTACTACTGACTAGTACTCCATTCCATAATGTATACATCTGAAGAAATGCCTCTGGTTTCCAACTGTAACAATTCTTTACCCTTTGGATATAACTCCACCTCTTAGGCTTCCCAGTATTTATAAGGAATACTCCTATTTCTGAATTATTTTCCAGCTGTTCTTTACCAACAGAATTCTATCTCATCCCAACCACATCACTCTGTGTTGACAGGAAATTGACATTTGAGGATAGAATGGAGGATTGTGGTAAAGGAATGGAAGCTCCAAAGGTAGGAGGTACAAAAATAGGAATGGGAGAAAGGAAATTTAAAAGAGGGAAGGATGGAAGGAAGGAAGGAAGGAAGGAAGGAAGGAAGGAAGGAAGGAAGGAAGGAAGGAAGGGAAAGGAAAAGAAGGAAAGAGACAGAGGAAAGAGGAAGGAAGGTGGAAGAGAGGGAGGGAGAAAATGAAAAAAAGGAAGGAAGAAGGAAAACCACTTGGACTAGGGTGGAGAAGATTAATGAAACACCAAGGAAATGTGATATATTGATCTAATTAAGAATTTTGAAACCTAGTGTAAAATTTTGAATATGAGGAATCAATGGCAGGATTTGTGGAGGAAGGTCAGAGAGAAAAATGTATTTGGACCGATTGGAACCTAGACTTGGAAGCAAAACACTTCATCCCTTAGGGATTAAGTTATTTTCATTTGTTCTAGGAACAAATCCTTCCTTACATTAGAGGAAAATATCACTCACTAGAATTTTTAATTCCCATTCCACTGTGATAGATATATGATTTCATTGGGCACTCTCTCCATTGATGCAAATCACTTCAGATATTTATTAGCTCTATGACAATGAGCAGCTCATTTAACTTTTTGGATATTTCATTTCCTCATCTGTGGAATGGGCATAAGTAGAGAATTTTCCAGCCCTTAAAAGTACCATATAAATGTTAACTAGTGTTATTATAATTAGTAAATAATTATATGGTAGGACTGTTAGTAAAATATTTTTATCTTCTCTTTTTAAATAGGTTTTGGATAAAAATGGATCTGGGGAAAGTCACTATCCTGCTATTATTTTTTATATTCAATATTCTCCAGATTATTGTTGCTCAGGTGGATAAAACAACTGAGGTTTTTGGTAATTGAATAAGATTTCTGGGATGTAAGGTCTGTAGGCATGCAGAAAAAATCCTTGGTACACCTAGGTGCAGGCAGGACAAGATGGATTATATGTACCTCCTTTTGTTCCCATGTGATTTTTTTTTTAATCTCCTCTGCCAGCCCTCTCTATTTGGACAGCTTTTAGATGTATAGAGTTTGGAGAGAATGAGTATTTGTCATAGTGACATTTCTCAATAACTTTGTCCTTAAGTTTTTATCATTTCATCATTGTTGTTGATTGTAGAAAACAGTTATAATTCTTGTTGCGATGCCTCATCCCCGGAGTTCCTCGTTCATGCTTTTCCATAAACCCTCACCAGGGGTTCTACCAAATGGACTGAAATGCTTCCTCTTGCTCTTTTGATATACTTTGTGGGGGGAGGGGGTTGGTGAGAGGGAGGAGTGAGGAAGCCCACTCTCTGTTTTGAAGCATGACAACATACACCACTTCAGACCATATATTTTCTAACTGACCTCTTTTTTTTTTTTTTAAGTCGCTTCGCAAGTGAAAGTCAGTGATTGGGAGCCCCTTCCTTATACCTACCGCGCCTCTTTTCATCTCACCTTGGGTTCATTGTAATTTTGATTTTTCTGAGATTCCCAGGCATAAGCATCACTGTGAAGATGCTGGTGTTAAAGTAATTTTGCCTCTTGCAGTAGCAAAGGGCTCGGGATCAGTGAAAGTACTGCATAATTTTCCCCAGGCAATCTAGCGCGATCTCTCTCGCCCTCCCACTCATTCCTGTAGCCCCTTCTAACTAGCGAGCTAATTTTTAACCTCATCATCAGAATTGGGCAGGGTTCTCCCAGCTTCCCCCGAACAACCCCTCAAACTAAACTTTGATTTCCTGCCAGCTCGGTTCTACCTTCCCCCACACCAGTGAATTTCCCTTTCGCAGCAGCACTCACCACCTTTCCCAGAGAATGATTAAGCCAGTTGCCACTCGCTCTCTCCGTCTGTGCCATTCTCGGGAGGAAAGGGCTCTTTCGGAAACTCTGCCAGCTTTCTTCTCCCAATCCCAAGAATAAGAGTAATATTTCCCCCCTTTTAAAAAAATGACTAGAGCTCCCCCCTCCTAATGCATAAGGCTAATTAGAATGCAGCCAAGCACGCCAGAAGAATTTGCCCTGCAGTAGAGATTGTGGGGAAGAGATCCCAACCATAGAAATGTACTCCCGGTGTGCTACTTTGGTGAGCTGCAGCCAAGCGGTATGCTATTTTCCACCTTGTAGTCATCCCAGGCGTAGTAATTAGAATCAGAAGCTCCGCTGCTTCTGCAGAGCGCAATCCTTAAATATAGATGTCAAGGCTTTCTGTTGTTGTTGTTGTTTTTTTCCTTCTTGTTTGGCAGAGTACAGAAAGAGTACAGGGTTGCCTAACTATTGCTGACAAATCACAGTTAGCAGGGATGAAGAAAGAACTCTCCAATCTGAATGGAGCATCAGGTAGGGAGGTTTCTCATTGCTCTCTGTAAAAATATTGTATCCGGTTATTGTTTATACTTCTGTCACAGCCAAGGGCATTTGTGATTGTACACAATGGGGGGAAACATTTTCCCCCTAAGAAGCTGTGAGAAAATATTGTGGTTTCGATATATAGAGATATAGATATATATTTCATCTTCTTTTTCCAGAAATTAACTGCAGAAGTAACAATGGCCGAACCAGGTTTCTGAAAGAAATAGTGATGATGGTGATGATGATAAATCCTGCTCAGTCATGTTAATGGCAAATCGGACAGGGACCCGGCTATTGATCAAGTTTCTGTCATAAAGAACAGTGTCCGCAAATGTACTAGTTGGTTCTGCCTTTGATTGGGGGTTGCTCTAATTGGTTGCTGGGAGAGACACTCGTCAGATTTTGCAGTGCTGGTTATCCAGAGCTTTAGTTTAGGCACACAAACAAAATCCCGAGAATTATTTTCTGAAAATCAAACTACATCTGAAATAGTCTCTTCCTCATGCAGATAAGAGACACTACTGTTATGTATATTTCATGCTGTGTCTGTCTAAAGTAGGGGGACTTAGCAATTGAGTGTTTTCACTCCACTGCAAATACTATTTGTGCCAATAGTATACCCTGTAGGACTAGGATCGTGACTTGGGAAGGAAAAGCAAAAGGAATAAACTAAATCTCCCTGATGCTGGAAATTCTCAGACTCTTTGAAATTCATTAGAAAGATTGTATTTGTGGAGGCTGAAAGTAGAATTGACTTTTGGGTCACACAAAGAAGTATTAAATTAGGGGCAAGTAAACCAGTTGAGTAAGATGTAAACACTGAGGAAGTCCTTCTCAAAGATGTTTCCTGTCCCTCCTCTTTTCAAAGTTGACTTACTTTCCTCATCATTCTATGGATTTTCAGCTTCAGATGCTCTTGTATTTCCATAGTAAGTAGAAACAGAAAATGTTAAGACGACCTTAGAAACAGGTCTCTGCTTGGTCTCCTTTCTCCATTTATGCAAAGCAAGAAGGATCCCAGACATCCAGGGATTTCAGAGTTATTATTCCTTAAATCAATTTAAATGATTTAAGTACAATACAGAGGAAACAGTGTTTTCATCATGATATATGCTATGACATGATGGATGGGGAGCTGGCATTCAGGTTAGGAAGAAATGGATGCAAGTCCCACTTTTGAGAAATATTGCCTATGTGACCCTGGGCAAGTCAATTAACCACTTTGTGCTCTAAGTAGCTCTTTATGACTACAAATTGCAGAACATGTCTCCATCTGCATTGGTGAAAAGAGTTTGCACATTAGAAGTTCCTTATGCCACTGAAATCAAAGTTCAATTTTTTTTAGGCATAAAACATCCTAAACTCAGAAAGGAAAGGCAAATCCATTAAGGAAATTGCATTTAGAACAGATACCTGAAAGTTTTTGTTTTGTTATTCTAAGGATACCTGGTCCATCATTTTAATTAGGGCCAACAAATCTGTTTCTTGGGTCTCTGAACTGACTTCCTACTAATCATAAGGTTTTTCTCAGCCAAAACTATGGTGAAATGAGATATAGGATAATAAATCTGTACTCCCAATTTCAGCACCTACCAAGGTAGAACTGAGCACTGAGAGAGACACTGATATTGCTTCTTAGCAAAAACAAATTGGAAAGCAATGTGGTCTAGAAAAAGAGCCTGTCCCCAAGCCAAGAGAAAGGATCAGGTGAGGGTATGAGCTCTATCACTGCCATACATGGTATTCTTAGATAGGCCAGCTTATTGCTTAGAGTTCCTCAGCTTTCTAGTTAGGAAAAGAGACCTGTAATATTGTTTCTGTCCCTACCAACAAGAGAGCAGGAAGAGTGCCTGAGATGCATAGGTGAGAAGGCAGCTCTTCCATTTAATGGGTCCTCTCTCTGATAGAGATTTGATCCTTTGGGGAAACTTTGAACAGAATTTATCTTGATATCACCTAAGGAACAGAAGAAAAAGAACCCTTTTTAAATTCTTTAGCTTGAAGCAAAAGAAAAACAAGCCAAAATTAAATAGAATTTAGGCCACCTTTTACGTCCTAAATGGGAACTTTTAAGTAGACATACACAAGAATCACCAAGGATAGATATGGATGGGTTGCAGCCCTGCGTCACTGTAGAGAATACCAACATAGAGGAAAACACAGATAAATTTTAGGTAGCTGAGTATTTCAATGGAAATCATTTTGGACAAACTGGGGAGAAAATAATGCTGACTTCCTCAAGGTATGAAGCACCTTAAGTTTAGATAGCACTATAGGCATAAAGTATATTATCATTAGATATACACTAGAGATACAGACCAAATTTCACTAAAATTGAGATCATATACATTCTTTTTTTTTTATTATTAAACCCCTTACCTTCTGTCTTAGAATCAATACTAAGTATGGATTCCAAGGCTTCATTTGAACCCAGGACCTCCTGTCTCTAGACCTTCCTCTCTATTCACTGAGCCACCTAGCTTCCCCTATATATATTCTTTAGAGGTTTTCATAGATTAATAGCCTTTCAGAGGAGGAAGAGATCCCAGATATTCAGATTTGTGTATTTTCTCTACCATTAGTCTGAAAGCTCCTTGAAAATGAACACTGGGTATGTTTTTGGTTTGGCAGTTGCAAAGCTCTCTCCTTTCCTCAGACTTTTATTGCATTTACATTGTCACTCAAGGTAGTAATTGACTGTTTTTTTTCTAATTTTTCCACAAACTCAAACTGACAAGCCTCTGAAGGGCTGGGACACTATTTTACTTCTTTCTATATCTATGATGATGCTTATTATAGTCCTAGGAAAATAGTCACTTAATAAATGGCTTATTGACTAACTAGCAGCAGATTTGTTCATCCATATTTCCCTGGGCTTCTACTTTCCTATTCTAGCCAATATATCTACTTGCTTCCATTGGTAATCATGGGGCTTCTCACACCCTAAGATCAATCCTAAAACCAATGAGAAAGTATAAAAGCCTCCAAAAGTTTTGGCTAAAAGATCTTGCTTTATTCTTACTTCTGCTGGCCCTTGTTACTCCAAACCCCTTGCTTACAATCAAGGTCTGGGGTTTCTTTAGACTTTGAGATCCTTGAGGGCAAGAACTGTCTTTTCTTCCTTTTTTGTATCCTCAGCACTTGGCACAATGTGGGAAGCAGAATAGGAATTCAGTATATGTTTATTAACTGATTGGCTAACTGGTACCCCAGTCATGCTGGTGGCCCTACCCAGAGCATGCCTTTGCCAGTCTCAACCAAATTCCCTAATCTCTGCTGCTTAACTCTTGTTGAGACTTTCACTGACCTCAGAATTTAGCCTTTGCTTCCCATCACCCACCATATTAATCATTTCACCCACTGTGCTTACCCACTGTTATGTGCCAAGCTCCTTCAGTCTAGACAAACTCCCATTCCAGCCCCCATCTGCCTACGCTGTCCCAGTGTTACCTTCATCTCAGCATGACACCTACTAGCTATACCTTTTACTCCCTCCTTCAGGCTGCAGGGCTTGTGCGTGTTCAGATCTGCAAACTAACAATGCACCCTGTAAACCAACAGTAATAGGTGACAAGGGAGGGAGAACTCTGACTCCCACAAAAATTGGCATGTCTTTATCTGATGGGTGGGCATTAAGGAATATAAACTGACAGCATTTCCCAGTGCACTGGGCTAGGAGAGAGAGGAAAACTAAAGGCTTTCTCTGTTCAAATGGCTAAGAAGGAGGGGAAGAAATATTCCAGGATGTTCTGTGTGGTTCAGTTTTATTGTCAGGTGGAATGCCACTGCAGCAAAAGGCATAACCATGAGAGGGAGAAAGGAACTTTAGTGGCATGTACCCCAAAGATTCCATGATAGAAGCAGGAAACAAGGAAGAATAAGGAGAAAGAGGGTGGTATAATATCATCATTGGTGACCCAGCATTCATAGAAAATGAGTCATGAAAGGATCAATGAAAAGTCCCCAAAAACCTCATAGATGTCAATGGGTTAGCCATTCATTTTGTTCTTGTGATATGTAGCTAAAAGAGATAATCCTGGATAGAGAGCTGGCCACAGAGGCAGGAAGATGTTCATTCATTCCCTGCTTCTGGATGTGTAGCCCTAGGTAAGTCAATTATCTTCTCAAAGCACTTGACAACTATAGATCTAAGTTAGAGAGTAAGTGCTTTCATAAAGGAGATTTGCTCACCAGGAGTTCCCCATTTCACTAAAATTGCAAGACCAATGCCTAGCCTTACCTGGTTACTGAGGAGCTTTTACATCAACACATCTCTCCTGAAGAAAGGCGCTTTAATTCCAAGTCTCACACAACCAAAGGTATTTCCAAAATGGGGGAAAGTCAGTTCCAACTTTAGCAAAGCAATTTGCCAGGGCTAATTTCCCTTCTGTTATCTTGGACCTGAAAAGCATATTGGCCATGTTCAACTTTGTTTGAAACTTGGACTCCCAACTCACACTATCTACCTCCAATTTTCTACCTTTCTCTTTGTGGTTTGGATCTTGGGCTTCCTAAATTCGTAATTCAATCCAGCTCAAACATTAATGAAGTACTGGCTATTTGCAGGGTACTGCTAAAAGTATTGAGAATACAAAGATAGAAAAATGACTTGAGCCCTGTCCTAAAGGAGCTTACAAATCTACAAATAATCTAGAGTAGATTTAATAAATGTGTCTGCTTGATTAAGTGATTGGATTAAGGAAGAGATATTGACACAATCAAATAAAAGGCAAGTTACAGCATGGTATTCAAATTATTGAAAAGACTCCCCAACCCCTCTTAATGCCAGTGCCTTCCCTCTATTAAGTATCCCCTTTTTATACTGTATATATCTTGCTTTTTATATGTTTGCATGTTGTCTCCTCCATTAGATTATAAAGTCTTCGAAGACAGTGTCTTTTGCCCCTTTATATTTTTTATTATTTTTATTATATTATTTATTAAAATTTGTTTTATTATATTTTATATTTATAATTATACATAATTATATTTATTTCGTAATTAATATATTTATATTTCCACTCCAAACACTAGCATTTAGCACAGTGCTTGGCACAGAGTAGAACTTAATAAATATTGATTAATTGATTGACATCAAACACCTCATTATATGCATGGCACTATGTTGGGTGCAAGGAATACAAAAGCAGGTACCATTCAGACCCTGATTCAAAAAAACTTGCCCATCTAAAGTAAAAAAAGATGTGTATCAATGATTATAATCCCCAAAAAAGAAGGGATGAGAGCAAAGAAGAGGTCTAGACAAAGTACTCTGAGAAATATGGTTACTGTGTGCAACCGAGAAATGGTATTAGAGATTTTGCATGGAGGTATCAATTCTAATTTGAAAGCCCAAGGAAGGCTTTACAGAGATTTGCATATGAACTGGACCTTGAAGGAAGAGATGGATTTAAACAGGCTGAGATATAAGCAGGGTACACTCTAGGCCTGGAGCATTAGGTGTTCAAATGGTGACAAGAAAAAGTACAGGGTAAAACTGAAGAAACCATGAGGTATTTCAGTATGATTATATTGTGGAGTCTATGAAGAGGGACAGAGGAAAATAAGACAAGAAATGTAATTTGGAGATTGTGTAAAGCCTTGAATGTCAAGCTAAAGAGTTTGTATTTTGTTTGATAAGTCATGAGGAGCTACCACTGAAGCTTTGTGAGCAGAAAAGTGACTTGTCCATCAGGAATATTATTTTGACACTAGTATAAAGAATGAACTATAGCCTATATATAGGCAGGAAGATTTAAATAAAACATTCAATAGTGTTTCCTAGTCAACTCCTACCCTTCTCAGTAGTTTCCAGTAGTTTAAACTCTTACTTTGTCCCTTTAGGTTATCTCTCAATGCCATTCTTTGGCTTTTGGGGACAGTATCATCATCATCAATCATCATCATCGTCAATCATCACCATCATCATAGCTATCATTTATATAGCCCTCCATATGTTATCTCATTTGATCTTCTCAACAACCCTGGGAGGTAGGTGCTGTTCTTATTATCTCCATTCTACTGATGAGGAATCTGAGGTTGAGAAAAATGAAATGACCAGGATCATATAACTGCCAAGTGTCTGAGGTAGGATTCAAACCCAGATAGTCCAGATTCCAAGTTCAACCTTCTATCCACTGTGCCCCCTCACTGAGCCTATCAGAACTCCTTCCTATACTTCAAAAAAATGACCCCAGATAGATTCAACTAAGCTCAGCATTAATTGAGACCAACCTTCCCCTGGTTCTTAGCTGCCCTCCAATGGGTCCTTGCCAAAAGTAGACCCTTTCCATTCTGGGTCTGGTTTTCCAAAGCTGCTCCAGGGCAAAATATGATTTCCTTGAGTTTGTATGAATTAAGCCATATAGGAAGAATGTTCTAAGGCCAGCTCTGCTATTTGGATCTTTGGGAAATGAAAATGGATCTGTAAGTGATTTAGCCCAACTTCACAATGAAATTAATACATCATCATCATCACTGACTGTGTAATACTTCAGAATTTTCAGAATGCCTTATATTATTATCTCATTTGCCATTCTACCTAGTAAGACTACTAAGAGAAACTGAAAGTCTCTGAGATGAAATAGATACCTCTTGGGCATCCCCCAAACAGAAGGCACCCTTAAATTGGCTCAAGTAATTCTCTACTATCACAATCTGGAGTCTACAAGCAGATTTCAGAAGAGAATGTATTTCTGCTCCAAAGAATGAATCCTAGAAATACACAATAGTCTTTCTTCCTTTTCTTTCCAGGCAATATCATTTTCCCTCTATTTTTATTGCACATGCACCATCCATTCAAGAACCTGACTATTTTTGCTCCACTGTGACCAAATCTCAGAGTACAAATATGTTGTGATACTTTGAAAGTATATAAAACATGGCATATACAAACTATAGAAAAGAGAATTTATAGGGATATAATCTCTCATGTTACTCAACTAATTTAGAGCACTAATGGTTTCTCTTCTAGGAGAGTATTCCCATTTTGAAACCAGCAGGCTTTCTCAAAGAGATGCTACATGCCCTAACTTTTAGTGTCCTGTCCTTTTCTGCTATTTACCCTACCTCAGTCCACAGACTTGAGTTTTCTCTTTCTCTCAATTCTTAAGTTCCAAATAGAAATATTTATTAGGCATTTATTATGTGCTGAACACTGTGGTAAGTGCTAAGAAAACAAAAAGAAAATGTGAAGTGGTCTTCGCTCTCAAGAAGGTCATGCTCTAATTAGGGAAATAAACCATGCAGGAAAATTTGGCTTTAGAGTTAGTTGATGAAAAGACCTAGAAATTCTAATGGTATATATAGTGAGAGTGTATATATGGTGTATATATATATATATATATATATATATATATATATAATGGTATAGAGAGAGAGAGGCAAGGTCAAAGGGTCTTTAAGTTTCAAATATACCCCATTTGCCTTCAAGTGAAGTATTTTCTCAAACAGTTGGGTTCTTCAAACCCAGACAGAACAGGGATCCCCTGGACACAGACTACTAAAATTCAATGGCTGCTTTAAGTTTTGTTTGTTTTCTTGAGTGCTATAATACCTACTACCTCAACTCCCTTTATCTGAACCTGCATTCTCAAAACAGTCTTCCTGATTTCCCCCAGATCTCTTTTTTCTTTTTCTCTCTCCATTTGGGAGTTTACATTTCATCTAAAAACCTTCTGTTTCTCATCACCTATGTGTCTCAGAGTCCAAAATCTACTTAGTCAAAACCTTGGTGCTTTTGACTTCTCATAAAGAATCCCAATACTCTTCTCTCTGGGATTCACATCTCCAACCTTCACATCTTTTTGGTCGGCTTTAGTTTTTGGTCCAGTCTTTGATTTCATGGCACCCAGAAATGTCCTCTATCAATGCAGATTGCCAACTCTTCTTGTACTTCAAGGCTTAGAGAGTCAGTTGCCTGAGAATAATGAAAGATTAGGTGGCTTGCTCAAGGTCCCAAAGCTAATGTTTGTCAAAGGGAGAGAGCACTAGAGCCAACGTTTTCCTTTCTTCTTGACTCCTAAGGCAATTCTCTACCCACCACATCACTAAAAGAAATGCTTTTCTTCTCAAACCCAAAATGCCCTACTAAGTTTCACTTCAGGCCTTTAATCGCTATATATCCAGCTACTCTAGACATATCTCCTTTTATAAAATTTTTAAGATATAGACTCTTTGTAGGGAAGAAATGAAAAGGTTGGAGTAAATTCCAAAATGTTCGTAAATCTGAATATAGCTGGACAGATTTCCAATTGAGTTTATTTCTAAATTTCGGTTCAATGCATTCTGAGACATTCTATTGAGCAAATATAGTAATTAAGGATCATACTGATTATGCTTGTACAGATTAAGCTCAAAGCAAACTGTTTTTAGCAACCTGAGTTCATACATTCATTAACATCCCTGAAGAATATATTATAGCCAGGAGCTCTCATAGCAAGCCTAAAAGCAGTAATAATGGAAACCCTTTTAGGGGGGTGGGGAGAAAAGACTGTGAGTTTGAGAAGTTCCTAGTAGGTAAACTTCCTCTACCAATGCAGATTGGAAATTCTCTTTGACAATTTTTAGCTTGTAGGGTTGCCTGGGAGTAACAAAAGGATAAGTGAATGAGGATCATGTATCCGGAAGTAGAACCTCTAGTACAATCCACCCTCAATTTACAGAAGAGGAAACTGAGTCTCAAGAAAATGAAATCACTTGTCCAGTTCACACTTGCCCAGAGCCACAACCCAGGTCCAGCCCTACAAGGCTATACCTTTCTCTTCTATCTAGAAATTTTTAACCTAGGGTCTGTACATTTATTTTCTAAAAATATTTTGATGAGTATATTCAGTATAACTGATTTCCTTTGCAGTCTTATATGTTTTATTTTATGCATTAAAAAAACTTAGGTTTCCTGGGACTCACCTGCCAAGGAGTTTGTGACACACAAAAACATTAGGAACCTCTGCTCGATCCCATGCTATCCCACCCAATAGGAAAGTAACTTTGTTCTCAGTATATGTGTGTATGTTTGTGGATACAATCAATTATAGCCTTAATGTAGGCATTCTCCCTGCTTCTTCTACTCTCTCCTCTCCAGTCTTTCCAACTCAATGCCGCTAATGTAATATTCCTAATACTGCTCTGACCATGTTATTCCCCTGCTCCATAAACTCAAATGGCTCCCTGTTGCCCCTCAGATTAAAAATAAACTGTATCATTTAAAGTCCTTCACAAGCTGACTCCAACCTATCTTTCCAGCTTTTTAGTGGAACATAGTACAGTGCCTGGCAATAAATAGTTAGTGATTAATTGAAACAGGGTGTTCCAAAAGCCTTCATATGCTTTTTCTTCAATGCCAAAAACTTAATGAAGACTTTTAGAATACTATGTACATATATAACCTACATCTATGTAGCTATAGATAAAAGCATATGTGTATAATGCATATATATAATATATATTTATTTATTACTCCATTTATGCTTTAGTCCAACCAAATTTACCTTCTTTCTATTCCTCACACATACATTCCATCTCTTGTGTCCATTTCTTCACATATACATAGGCTACCCATTGTGCCTGGAATGAAATCTCTCCTCCCTTCCAACTTTTAGAAACCTTAATTTTCCTTCAGAACTCAGCTCAAGTATTGCTTCTTACATGAGACAGCACTCCTCCTGGTTCTCCTTACTGGTAATACCTCTCCTTTACAAACTATTTTACATGTATTTGCATAGATTTTTGTATACTTATAGACATATGAGAGGACAAAGAGCATAGTGGACAGTGGGTTGGCCTTAGAGACAGAAAGACCTGAGTTCAGGTGCCATTTGTGACACCTGCTGGCTTTGTGACTCTGGAAAATTCTTTGAACCTCTAATTATGAATTAAAATCTAGAGAACTCTCTCAGACTACAAATTGAAGAGAATGTACTGACCTACATTGGTAGAGAGCATTTCCTCACTAGATGTTTCATGAAATCACAAGTCCAGACTCTATCCATCTCCTACACATGTAAATGTCTCTCTTAGCTAGCCAGCAAACTTCTAGAAAACAAGGATTATTTTTAATTTTGCCATTAGCACCTAGCACAGTGTCTGATACATTAGCCTCAATAAATATTTGTTGATAGATTGATGAAATAACTAAATAGGGAAAAAACTTCAATTCTTATTACTAGGAGAAAAATATTTTCATAGGTATGTTTTGCTGAAGCTACTGTCCAAATTAGTTTGTCATTCTCTAAGGACCCAAAGGCTTTGAAGTCTGCTAGACACCAAGAGTAAGCCAACTAGAATTAATTTTTTTACACACATAATCCATAAAGTAAAAAATTTACACTTGGATAATCAAGAATTGACTGTAAAGGCACTAGGGCTAATGGTTACAACATGAAAGAGTAGGTATTTTGTCAACTATTTTGTTAGTAGGTACAATTGGTAACTTCCAGGAGAAAAGAAGGAAGAAGTCATGTGTCACCACAATATTGTAGACAAAAGATTCATTGAAATAATCTCTAAAATGATATATCTTTGGGGAGCAGTCAAAGCAAGTGATAACTTATTACAACAGCAACTTCAACATAGCTTTTGTGGGGACAGTTCCTTGAAACCTGTGGGGCAGTTAAAAATTTGAATGTTGATATAATGAACCCATGGGAAATAGGAGATTAGCATCCCACAAATACCAAAAAATATAATAATTCCCTAGAGATTGCTGAAAATCCACTTTTCTCCAAGCAATTCTTTATAATAAAACATTAATTCTTATAACATGCACTTTTCCTCACATAGCACCATGAAATGACCCATAAAATGCTATACACAAAATAAAATTGGTAACATGCAAAACATCTTTTCTCATTTGCAGTTCCCTATAATTCTGAGACTTTATGTGCTAACATCTCAATTAAAAAAACTTTTTTCATACAACATTCACTTTTTTTGACATATGAAATCTATAGTAACATATACTTTCCTTCTTTTTGCAGATATATATATATATATATATATATAGATTTGTTAATGCCAAACTTGTGACCAATAGAAACAGCAGACATTTCGGCATGAAGTTTATTGAACACCTTTATTTTATTTTTTTTAAATCTTACCTTCGGTCTTAGAAACCATACTTAGTATTGTTGATAGAAAAGCAGTAAGGGTTAGGCAATTAGGATTGAGTGAATTGCACAGGGTCATTCAGGTAGAAAGGGTCTCAGGTCACATTTGAACCCAGGACCTCTCATCTTCAGGCCTGACTCACTATCCACTGAACCACATAGCTGCCCCACTAACCTTTTTATTTTCTCACTAAATTGAATTTAAAGCCCAAAGGACTTGCTAAGCATTTTAAGCATAATTGCAACACAATACTTGAGTTTTAAAGGCAAACAATGATAAAATGCAATGAATGCCTGGGGAGTACTTTACAATTCATAGAGTAAACAAGACCAGTGAAATATCCAGTAGAATACCAGACCAGTAGAATACCAGCGTCTTAGGATAACAGCTGCTGCTCCACAAGCTTGTGCACATAGAGTCTCTCATTTTTGTCTCTTCTACACATAACCCGAAACATGCTGATTACCAACAAGAAAGTGAAAATGAAGCTACTAATAAAATCATGTAAATGCTTGAAGTTAGGAAAGTTAACTTCATGAATGTTGAGGATTGCCTCTTTAAAAGAGGCAACAGCTAGGTGGTACAGTGGATAGAGCACGAGGAGTTCAAATCCCACCTCAGATCCTTACTAGCTGTATGACCATGGGCAAGTCACTTTACCTCTATTTGCCTCAAGTTCTTTATCTGTAAATTGGGGAAAATATAATAACACCAACGTCACAGGGTTGTGAAGAAAAAATGTGATACATAGTAAGTGTTATATAAATGCAGTGTGTGTATGTGTACTCAGCCTTTTTGTTTGTTTGTTTGTTTAGGTTTAACACTTCATGTTCTCTGGAAAAGATACTGAAGTACTTTGTCATTCCTTCTCTGGGTCATTTTACAGATGAGGTAACTGAGGCAAACAAGGTTAAGTTACTTGTACAGGGTCACACAGCTAGAAAGTATCTAAGGCCAGATTTGAATTCAGAAAGATGAGTCTTCCTGATTCCAAGCCTGGCACTCTATCTACTTTATCACCTACCTGCCCCATATAAATGCTAGTAATTATGATGATTATTATTAAGACTATTTACAATGGAAGAAATAAGCAATTAAAAAAAAAAAACTCTGCTCAGACTCAGTCTGGGCTATTTACCTATTTTGTAAATAACTGATGTACTTCCTGGTTTCTTGCCCCTACAGAAAGAGGCTGAGTGGGCATAGTCACACATATATTTTTTTTCATTTGCAGTCAGGAAAAATATCTACAATGGGATGCCCAGGCAATTGAAAAGTACAAATAAAAATTAAGTTTAGTTAAAATTAGAAATGTTTATGGCACTAAGCAATAGACTAAGCAGGATGACTAGAAATGAATATTAAGAAGCAAAATGGTCTCCAGTTGCATTCTCCTTTCTTCATATCCCATGCTTATAATTTTATCTTTCTCTATTTTTCTATTGTAATTTTTAAGATTCAGCATGGTATAATAGATATTAATAAAATTAAGGTTAGGAAGACAAAGGTTCAAATCCCACCACCCATACTTAATAGTCATCTTTTCATGGACAGTTTACCTCTGTCAGCTTCAGGTTTCTCATTTGTGAATTGGAGATAATACTTTAGATAAGGTCTCTTGTGATGATCAAAAGAGATTATATATATATATATATATATATATATACATATATATATATAAGCCTTTGAAAACCAAAAAAAGAACTATATAAATAGTTACCATGATAATTAATAATCACTCAATAAGCACTTATTATGCACTATGTACTGGAAATACAAAGACAAGAGCAAAAAGAGGCCCTGCCCCCATGAAGCTTACCCTCTAATGGGAAAAGAAACATGTACATGAGTTAATGGGAAATGGGTCACAAATGAATATATAGTTATGAATGGAAAGAATTAGAAGCTAGCAACTGAGAAGTGTAAAGTAAATAAGGAACTGTACAAGGCAAAGATGAGGAAGGATCTCTCATTTGAGATGTGGGAAAAATACAGAGATGAAACATGGAATGTATTTTTGACAATGATATTTGAATAATTTTGATCATTAGAGTCAACCAAATGAAGGAGCTTATATTCAATTCTAGAAGCCTTAAGATCCATTGGAATTTATTGAGTAGAGGACTGAAATGATGAAGCCTGTCCTTTAGTAAAATCCTCTTGGCACTAGCATCTAGAATAGGCTGAAGAGGGAAGAGACTTGAATCAGAGAGACTACTGGGAAATTTTTGCAGGAGTCCAGTCAAGAGGTGGTAAGGGCATGAATTCAGGTTGTTCCTATGAGTAAAGAGAAAAGGGAAGATATACCTCACTAGTAAGTCAATAAATGGTTTTTAAGTGCTTCCTCTGTTCCAGGTACTGTGCTGTGCTGAGTGTTGTGAGATAAGATTTGATATCTGGTTAGAAGTGTGAGGAGAAAAATAATGAGAAATCAAGAATAATACCAAAGTGAGGATCTTGGTTGCATGGCTGATTGATGGTACTCTCTACCGAAAGAGGGAATTCAAAAAGAGATGAGTATGGAAAGAAATAGAAAAAGTTTTGTTTTGGATATGTTAAGTTTAAGATACCCATAGGACAACCAATTTGAAATAATCCATTTGTTGAATTGTTTAACTATTGGCTTAAGATTGGGAAGGAAGGAAAGTAAGGTTAGAATAGGGGTGATGATCTGGGAGAATACTGAAATATCATGGTATTGAAAATCCCTTTGAGAAAAAATAATAGGTTCGGGAAAGCTGAGGCGTAGGGAGAAATGGAATAATAAGATATTGTGATTTATAAAGGTTTTTCAGAGCATTAATCATTGAAATGGAACACTTGAAAGTAATGGTAAAATCAAATCCATGACCATCCCTGTATTTTGCTGAAGTGGGATGAAGGATAGGGTCATGAGATTTGAAGAGCTTAGAAATTGGGAGGACAGAATATTTGAGGGGACATCATCATCATGTATGTGGAGGTCTTCTAGTATAAGGTCCAGATATTAGGATGGAGAAATTCAGAATCCAGTTATTGAACTCCTTGAAAAGAGAGGGATAACAACAATAACAATAGCTAACATTTATATAGTGCTTACTATATGCCAGACTGTGCTAGAATGTTTTGGGGTTTACCAGACAACTGCTACTACAAACTTGTTTAGAAAATGACAAATTTGAAAGAAATAAACCTCAAAGAAGCAGAACACATCAGAATTTTTACTTTTCAAGGGATCTTCATGTTTATTTTCTCATTTTCCAAAATCCATATTATAAGACCATCAGAACAAGTATATTATTCATAGATGAAAAAACTGAGGCAGAGAAGTCAGGCAATGGTTATGGTTAATATCAGAAAAATAAGAACTCAAATCCCTTTTTCTCTCTATCAACATTGAATACACTGGAATATTATTTGCCCAAGGCCAGATTTTCATTTGCGAAGGTAGAAATTTCATTTATCCCACTCACACTTGTAAAGAAACCAACCAGAGTACTCATAAACCAAGTCTCAAGAACAGTAACAGAAAGGGACTGTTATCATCTCCATACCAGTCCAATGGATTCAGTTAAGGATTTAGGACTTAGTTAATTTCTTTCCATATTCCTCCAAATCACATCCATCTTGCTTATAGAGTTCTTGCTCTCCCGCAGGCATTTTATCCAGTGGGCTGTGATGACAGATGTGCCCTTCAGCTCTATGCTGACCAAGGCAGGTCATGCCATGCTCTAGTGTGTGGGTGCAGTCACCTCTCCATTAACCTCTGGAGCCCTTCAACCTGTCTTCCCGTGATTAATTTAAGGGGTGGGGGAGTGGAATAGGGTCCAAACTCCAACCCTTCCATTAAATATGCCGTGGCTGTGGCAGCCCTAATTCAGCAGCAGAGCTTCTCTGAGTAGGTGTTCTGAGATGGACTGGAAGACTTGCCAGAGAAGTCAATGTTATTTACAGCAGAGACTGTTAATGGCTGTTGGCAAAGTGGACACAAATACCATTGAACTGTCCGCTGACCGACTGCCAGGAATCATGGTTGGGGGAGGAGCGGAGCTGGGAAGTGTAAGAAGAAGCAGGCACGTACAGTCTCTGGGCTGACAGTTCAGCCGCACACCAGTTTCTCTATAGTTCTGAAGGCTCCGGGTCTCGTGGACACATTTTTTCCTGTTCCCAAGAAAATAGGCTACCTTGTCAGGCTCACCTCTGAAGGGATTTGGCGTTGATTAGCTCAGCCCCTCCTGAAGTGGCGCGGCCACCCCGACCGGGCATAAACACTGCCTCCCCGGCTTTCTGCTTACCAGCCCAGCCGGCCAGGGGGAAGCAGGCGAATATGCCATGATACAGTGGAAAGAGGCCGGGGCCAAGAACGACACATCTAGGCACATCTCTTACCTACTGGGCATTCTGGGCAAATTACTTAACCTCTCAAGACCTCGATCTTCATCTGTACAGTGAGATAGTAAGGGCAGCAGACACCACAGAGCAGTTGGAGAGAGCATGACAAAATGTGGTTAGAGAGCTGGCCTTAAATTCTGAGAGAGCTATGGTCAGGCTCTCTACATTGATAAAATCAGGAGTCTAGAGGGAAAAAATGCATACAGATTTTCCATATACACATATATTGAATCATGAATTTATGTACATATATACACACGTCTACTCATATGTAGAAATGTGCATGTATGTATTTTATGCATATAGATACATATTTATGCATCAAGAGATGCATCTATACATACATGTATAGATAAATCTATGTATGCATATGTGCACATATGTATAGATACATACATACACACACATTGCAGCTGGATGACATCATGCATAGAGAGCTGGGTATGGAGTCCAGAAGACCCCAGTTCAAATGTGGCCTCAGACACTTAACAAGTTGTGTGACCTAGGGCAAGTTTTGTAACCTTTGTCTGCCTCTATTTCCTCAATTGTAAAAGAAAGATAATAAGAACACCCCTCCGGATATGGTTGTTATGAGAATCAAATGAAATAATATTTGTAAAGGACCTACTCAGCACAGTGCCTTGCACACAGTAGGTGCTTGATTTAGTTACTCGTTCTCTTCCCCATTATCACTCTAAGGTTCACAAAGTACTTTATACTTTACTATATTTTTATATTTATTTTTAATTATATATATTATATAAATATATTTGTATATATACATATAAATTATATATGTATATGTATAACTATACTTTAACCATTGAAACAGGTCATGCAAACATTATCATCATCCCCATTTTACTGATGAGGAAACTAAGAGAACTTGGGGGACCCTCTCAGGGTCACACAGCTGACTCTCTATAGACTCTTTCCATTCTAACTTTATGTGGTGCTTAGTAGGCTAGAAGAGGGCATTGCCCTACTGTCTAATATTGTCCATAGACCACTCCACATCCCCTCTGTGCAACTTTGCCCTCATGGAGGTACATGATTGGATACCTCCTCTAATACCAACCTTATCTGAATCACTGCATTGTTCACCCTGAAGAATGTAAGGAGATAAAAACCCTGATAAGAACAGAGACTTTGAAGCTGGCATTTCACCCTACTTCTTCCAATATATTCCTTGAATAGAATCATAATCCAGCTTGCATATTAATCTACTCTAGATATTTTCTTGTAGCATTTTCCTCTCCTAATACCTGCTTGTACCCCTGTTTCTTTCCCTTCTGGTTGTTTTACAATAGTCTGACTTTAGTCTAATTCACCCATGATTCTATTTGGGTTTTTCTTTTCTTTTTTTAAGTTTATTTATTTAATCAATTTAGAATAATTTTTTCATGGTTACATGAATCATGTTCTCACCCTCCCCTCCTCTAATAGCCAATGTACAATTCCATTGGGTTTTACATGTGTCGTTGATCAAGACCTATTTCCATATTATTAATATTTGCACTAGGGTGATTGTTTAGAGTCTACATCCCCAATCCTATCCCCAAGGAACCATGTGATCAAGCAGTTGTTTTTCTTCTGTGTTTCTACTCCATTTAGGGTTTTCTTGACAGAGGTATTAGAGTGATTTGCCATTTCCTTCTTCAGCTCATTTTGCAGATGAGTAAACTGAGGCAAACAAGGTTAAGTAACTTGTCTTCTGGATTGGTGTTTAATAAACAACTTTGGGTTATGCCTCTTTATGAGGTTTCTTGACAGTTTGCATCCTAAGCAACGTCATTAAGCACTAGCCCTTAGAAATCTATTGTACTCTTTAAGGAAGGGTCTCATAATGTCCCTTAGAATTGCCCAGTTTTCTCTACATATGTCAGTAACTTTTTACTCACTTCCACTGTTAGAAAAAAGGCCAATTAACACTTTTTGAACTATTCAAATACTCTGCCAATACCTACCAGAGACTTCAATGCTTCCTCTCCTCCCTTTTCAGCATTTCCTGAATCCTAGTCATTTCACAAGCCCTGGTCACCCACCTTGGAACTCTGCTTAAACCTGTATAGAAACACAACAATATAACCTCCCTAGTACCATACTAACTAAAACAGAGCCTACTTGGGCTCTGCAAATAGTAGACCAGGACACTAGATCACCTGAATGGGCACAGCTGTGTGTTCAGAAAACATCTAGGGAAACATTTACCTGCTTCAACAAAGCCATTTGCAGCAAGTATTTGTGCAGAGATTATACTAAGTAGAAATTTTCCATCACCTCTGTCATATCAAATTATTTTCATGTGGCTTCCTCTGGAGGAGAATTTTTACTCTTGGTTTATACGCAAATTAAAATGGTCCTTGTTGACCAAGAGTACAATGAGAGACTTCTATGTAATTTATAAATTCATTTTTTGCTGTCTCAATGGAGGCTTCTCCAGGTCTTATAAGAATATCCCCAAAATCAGAGCTGTACAAAAAGAGAATAGTCTGCTTTTATGAGAGAATCAATTTCCCATCACTTTGGCTGTTCAAAGACGTGATAGCCATTTGTTGAAGATTCCTAAAGGAGATTGGTGTATGAGGTGGGAGATTGAGCTAATTGACTTCTGGCATACCTTCCAACCCTGAGATTCCAAAACTTTCAATTCTTATAATTCTGAAGAGGAAATAAAAAAGAATGAGAAGTATTTCCTAAGCCCTCAATTCTAGTGTCTTCTGTTGATTATCTCCCATTTATCCTGTATATATCTTGTTTGCACATAGTTGTTTATATGTTGTCTCCCCCATTAGCCTGAGAGCTCCTTGAGAGCAAAGATTGTCATTTGCTTTGTATCCCGAACACTTAGCACAGCGCCTGGTACAAAATAGGTGCTTAATAAATGTTTATTGACTTAATGGCTTATAAGTGACTTCTTGACATAGAAATTTCAGAGGAAAATTACACTTGGCCTCTTCAGTTTGTGGTTTTAAAAATTAATATTCAATAACTAAGTATTATATTTTAAAAGTTTTATTAATAATAACTAAAGTTAAAGAACTAAACCACACAGCCCACTCATGAGAGAAGAGAGCAAGGGAGGAGTTACAGCAAACTTAAATACAATCATGACCACAGCAAACATGGAGGCACCAGAAAACGGGAAAAGGATTCTAGGTAATACAGAAAGGAATTTTGGGTAATGTAGTTTTAGGAGTTCAAGATTTTCTAGCTATACATTTCTCCCTGTGATCCTATTGGGACATTTAAATTAGCACATATCCATTTAATTAAAACTCAACTCCTATATAGAACAACACTAGATCCTCTCTTCCTTGCCATAATTTTAGGTCCTCCTAGGGATGCTACATAGTAGGAGTATATCTACCAAACAGCTTTGAGTTCCCCAGCAAAAGTCCCTATAACCAGATTTAAAGATTTTGTTCAAGGCAAGTGAAAGGGAGCAGATCTCATCCACTGTGACCTTCAAAAGGCAAAGCTGGTGGGCAACTGTCCAAGTACTATCTAGACTCTTCAGGGGATTAATTTTGTGGCTTCATAGCCAAAGGACATTAAATGAGAGATAAAAGTACCTTGCTGTAGTGATATAAGACAGGTCAAAGAAGAGGTCTATTTGATTCTATTCTTTTGCTCTGCAGGACATCAAGCATGCCAGGTGACTTCATAGGAGATGATGTAAGAGAACAGTGCAGTATGTCAGGTTGGCTGATGGCCCAAACAAAGCATGATTCAAATAAGTTTTGATTCTGACCATGTATCTTCTTTTATCATAGATGCATATAGGGCATGTGTCATATCCTCATTAATATACTATAAGTTCTATGACAGCAGACCATGTCTTAGGCATTTTTTTAATCTTCCCTATCCCTAAATACTTTGCACTGTACACAGAACCCCACTACTCAATTATAAAGCATATTTGTGATTGTATCTCACCTCTCTAGGGATGCACGGAACTCATAAATTATAACCCATCCTGATTATCACCCATGAATGCCCATCTTGTTAAACCCTTGTCAATATCTTCCTGGAAATCCTCCATAGGAAGTCCATGTGTGCTAAAGGAAGAGTGGTACTTCTCATTCTCTTGACATAGGTACCACAGAAGGGTTTATTATAGTCCTTTAGGGAATATTCCCACATTCTAAAAGGATTTCAGCAGCTGAAATACAACCTCAGATATTTACTAGCTATGTGACCCTGGGCAAGTCACTTAGCCTCTTTTTGCCTCTATTTCCTCAACTGTAAAATGGGGATAATCACAGAACCTTCTCCCAGGGTTATTGTGAAGATGAAATGAGATAATATATGTTAAGTAGTACCTATTGGCTCTATGTAAATGTTAGCTATTCTTATTATTTTAAATATATTTAACAGATTTTTAAGAACACCAGCTGTTTGCACGTGTCTGCCATGACCATCACCCCACAAAGCATACTTAGGAGCTTACAATTATTTATTGATTTTTAAAAATTCCAATCCTTCTGAAACAAGGAATTCTCTTTATGAGGTCAGTCAGTCCTGATCTGGATTTTATGTATTGGCACAAATGAGACCATCCATTCTGTAGTATAAGAATGAAAAAATAGATAAGACCATAGGAGTATTTCAGATTTGATCTCACAAAACTGTTCCTTTGTGGAAAAAAATAGCACAGTCCAGGATCTGGTCCAGAGCTTTGCAGTTTCTGAAAATCTGTTGTCATTTACTCAGAATCTGGTGAACTAGTTCACATTAAACAAACCCATGAGACTGATTCAGAAATCAGAAAAGCAGCGTGTTAATTTTACAGTGGGAAATAAATACCTTTCCAGTGATCAGGCCTTCATTTCTCTGGTTAATGACACTGCCTTTGTGATATCAAGACATTTTGGAAAATAAAATACAAATTAAGAAACTACATCATGAGCATGAGATCAAACTCTGAGAAACTGGCTAGTTTCTCATCATAGGATTTAAGAGTTTGAAGAAACATTACTGATCATATAGTCCAATTCTTTCATTTCTTCATCCAGTAAGCTTTGTTAATTATTGCTGTTTTCAAGTAATTTGTATTTTTATTAAGTTGTCATTTATACTTCCTTCCCCATTAAACAGATTTTTCACTTTAATTTTAATATTTCTCCATTTGAATTTTTAATTTTAATAACAAATTTCCACATAAGTTTTCTGAAGTTATATGATCCATATTGTCTTTCTTCCTTCTTTCTTCCTCACTTCCAAAGCTGACAAGCAATTCAGTCTAGGTTATACATGTATTATCATGCAAATCATTTCTATATCATTCATTTTTATAAGTGAATAATTTTATAAAACCAAAGCCCCCCAAATACCATTGAACAGATTTTTAAAAATGAAAATGGAAAACAAATTCTTACATACATATCTTCAGTCCTGCAAAAAAAAAATCTCACATTAGCAATGTCCAAAAATGAATGTCTCTTTCTGCATCTGAAGCTCACTAACTCTCAGAAGGTGAGTGCTATGTTTTATTCTCATTCTTTTGGATTCACAGCTTATCATTGAGTTGTTCAAAATTCTAAAGTTTTTCAAGGCTATTTTTCTCTATGATGTTATTATCATTGTACAAACTATTCTCCAAGTTCTGCCTATTTTGCTCTGCTTCAATTAATAGAGATCTTCCCCTTTGCCTTATAAATAATCCATTTCATCATATCTAATAGAACAATAATATTCCATTATATTCATCTACCACAATTTGTCATCATTCTCAGTGGGAAGAGAATCTCTTACTTTTGGGGTTATCATAGGAAAGAAATGCTAGAAAATACTTGTCTACTTGTAGTTGTTTTCTCTCCTGCTTTGACATCTTTGGAGTGTAGGTCTAGTGGAAGGATATCTGGATCAATGTTTATATAGAATTTAGTAAATTTCTGAGGCATAGTTTCAAACTGCTTTCCAGAATAAATCACAGCTCCACTAACCATGCATTATTATGCCTGTTTACTCACAGATGCTTCAACATTTGTCTATTCTGTTTTTGTCATCTCTGCCAGACTAACAGGTGTAAGAAGAAACCTCAAAATTGCTTTAATTTGCATTTCTCTAATAATTAGAGATTTGGAGAATTTTGTCATATGGCTGTTGATAACTTGTATTTCTTCCCTTGAAGACTGCCTGTTCATATCCTTATTTAAATTAATTCTTTACATAGATGAGAAATGAGATCTTTATCCAAGAAGTTTGTTGAAAAAACTTTCAGTCACTTCTTTCTACATTAAATTCCATTTGTAAAAGTAAACAAAAATTCAATTTGTGCAAAAACTTTTAAATTTCATAGAATCCAAATTATCATTTTATCTTATGTGGTACTATTATTTGTTTAGGCATTAACTCTCCTACTATCTAGATATCAAATGATCTATGAACTCTTTCCTTATACTTACTCCTCTAATTTGTGATATGATATTTTATATTTAAGGCACATATCTTTTTGGTGCTTATCTTGGTATACAGTGAGAGGTGTTGGCCTAAACCTAATTTTTCTGTCACACTGCTGTCTAGTTTTCTCAAAATATTTTACCCAACACTGAGTGTTTGTTCACCTCCCTATATTATGGTATCTACTCTCTCTCTCTCTCTCTCTCTCTCTCTCTCTCTCTCTCTCTCTCTCTCTCTCTCTCTCTCTCTCTCTCTCTCTCTCTCTCTCTCTCTCTCTCTCTCTCTCTCTCTCTCTCTCTCTCTCTCTCTCTCATAACAAGGTACTTATAAACTTACAGACTTCTTCCTTCTCAAGATTCTTGACTTTTTCCCCATATGAATTTCATTATTATTGTTTTATCTCTATGAAAATTCTTTTGAGAGTTTGATACAGCACTGAATAAGCTAATTTAGATAACACTCATTTTTGTTCTGTTTACTCATCTTACCCATAAATAGTTTATATTTTTCCAAATATTTAGGTCTGTCTTGATTTCTATAATGTTTTATACATTCATGTGTTCTCTGAGTCAACCTTGGGAAACAGACACTGAAATATATTTTACCTTTGGTAGTTATTTTAAAGAGAATTTCTCTTTCAAGCTCATCTTTCTGGATTTTTCTAGGTATATACATACATATCCTCATGTAAATATATATATATACATCTATATAAATCTTATGGATATAGATATATTATATCCTCCAACTTTGCTCAAATATTAATTATTTCAACTAACTTTTATTTAACTCTTTAGAGTTCTCTAAATATACCATCATATTATCTTCAAAAAAATTTACAGGAAAGGCAACTAAGGTTCAAAGATTACATTACTTCATTAGGCTATATAGTCTTGAGGAATCTTTATCTAAGCTATAATAGTGACAAGAAAATTATCCTTTCTCCACTATAGATTATACTTTTCTCATGCCCAAAATTTGAAATTACTCAATTACCAGTAAAGTAAGGATAATAAAACACCTAATATTCATGCTAAAAATGCTATTAATAGTAAGTATATTACTGAATTGTTGTGAGCATTAAATAAGATAATGCATTTGTTATATGTATATATACATACATACATATATATATATGTTCATATATATATATATATATATATATATGAACAATCCTCCCAGCTAAAGGATCTGAAACCTGCCTCTAATGGAGGAATACATGATTAAGATGTTCTAGCTAGCAGGCAAATGAATAACCAGAAAGACATTTTTTTAGGAGTTCTTATTTCAAGTTTGATGAGTAAGACTTCTAATAAAATTAATTAAGGTGAACAACATAATCGATTCAACTGAAGATCATATCCTTCTTATTAACTACATTAAAAGCATTTTACCAAAATGAGATTTTACAAATCAGTATTCTTCAATGTTTTATAGGAGATGATCGGTATAAATAAAAAGCCTATTTTGGGCCAACAAATGATTTAAACCTTATGGAAGATAGAGAAAAATGTTTGCAACTTTGACTTCTTTTGAAAGTTGATAATGATTCTTGAGAAGTAATAATGATGATAATAATAACATTTGTGTAGAACTTGAAGATTTGCAAAATGCATTAAAATTATCTCATTTTATCCTTAAAATAACTGGAAGAATTAGGTTCTGTTATTGTTCTTATTTTACAAATGAGCAAACTAAGGCAGGATGGTTAAGTGACTTGCTCAGGGCCATATAGCTAATAAGTTTCTAAGACTACATTTGAACACAGGTCTTCCTGATTCCAAGTCCAGCATTATTCATAGGACCCCAGAGCTGGTGGTATGGCATAGTAGATAATGAATTGATCCCTCAGCCAGGATAAGCTGGTCCTTAGACCTACTGCTAACACATACTAGCTGTGTAACCCTGCACAAGTCACTTAATATCTTAATATCTTAGTAATTCTCCTCCAGGAAACTCAATAAGGTATAAGCAGGAGCACAGGTAGGTGATTATCTTCATTGGTGGGAGAATTTCCTTCCACTGAAGTTCTCTACACCAATGAAATCAGATTCATTTTATCTTTGTCTCCTGCAAGCTCCAGTCCCCTAAAATAAGTTAACAAAATAGTTTTATCTCTAACTTAGCCACTGTTATTCAAAGGTCTCCATAGAGAAATAGCATTTTCTCAGAGACAGAATTAGGTCTCTTTTGGAGAGGTCACCATGGTTTCAGTTGATAACAAACTTGTCCATTGAATGTCCTTTGCCCTGATCTATTTTTTGAGATCCCTGTTTAATCAAGGATACCCTAACAATATGCCTTTAGGAAAAATGTTCATTTGGTCAGATTACATGATTTTCATTCACTTTCCCTCCTCTTCAGAATAAATACAACAATTTTCATCACTTTTCAAAATTCTAATAAATTATTACTGGAGTATCAGCAACATGCTGGCTCTGAGCAAGGAAAAGAATTATATACCCTTTGTGAGTACAGAGACTGGAAGCATAGTTTTAGTGGAGAATGAAGACTAGACCAATTAGAATTCACAAGCATACTTCCCAACCTTTTCTTGTTATACTGCATCTTGGGGGTCAAAAAGACAAAGAAGGATACCTACAGGTGAAGTTCCTAGAGGAAAGCAACAACTATGGTGAGGGATTTGGAACCTGTTCCATATAGGAATTATTTGCCAGAAATGGAAATGGTTAGTATGGATAAGAAGAGACAGGAGAAACATAAAAGTCTTAAAATATTTGAGAAGACATCATGTAGACGATGGAATAGTCTGTGACAGAATTAGAAACAAAAGATATAGAGCTAGAATTAGGCTCAATATAAGTGCAACATCTATTTCAAAAGCCTCTTCTGAAAAAAATATAGTTACTATTACTGCAGCTGTAAGAAACAGTTAGAATGTTATAGAAATGACACTTTTCATTATCAGTTTGGAGAGAATGTTAAGAATGATAACTTGAGAGAAGCTGAAAAGACATTCTTCTTGTGCTTGGAAAGAAGCTGGATAAAGCAAAGAGAACTATGATGGAGAGGTCATTTTTAAAAGAACTGTGTAAATTGTATCTTGTAAAGTGGATAAAGAGAATTTTGAAAACAGATTTTACTTGATATGTTAAATGAACTAAGTAGTAGGAGACTTTTCAGAAATAATTGTCAATCAATCTACAGTTACAGAGTTGGTTAGAGGGGCATCTGGATATTATCTCTTTCCTAGCTAAAAAACTATAAATCATTTATAATTTTGTATTGTTACTTATAAGTTATATAGTCTATAATTTTAATATCGTTAATCCTCAAAGATTAGAAGTTCTGATACAGAAATAGTAGCAACTGTTTATGGGATGAGAAAAATTAATGTTGGATTGTATTATTTATTAAAAATATTTCCATGTGAATCCTTCCATTTTCTCAGACTCCAACCTCTGAAGGTCAGGCTTGGTGTAACTAAGGTAATTACTCCCAGCCCTCCAAGGCATCTACTGGAACAGAGACCTTTGCTTTTTATTTGTCCTATAAACAAAAACCAGCAGGAACAAAGCTTTCCCTAGCACACAGTCTTTTTGTCCTTTCTATTCCCCTTATCAAGATTTGGGGTGGCCTGTTCTGCAATAGGGGGAATTAGCCAGTGAAAACCTGATTAAGATAGCTTATGGTTTTTCTAGTTAAAGATTTCTAGAGGAAGCTATTTTATAAGCCAACTAGTGTTGTATTTCTTAAGTGCCATAGAGGAGCTGGTCAGCCATTTTTCTTAGGGATGCATTGTCCTAAGCAATAGTCCTTTCCTTGGCAAAGATGAAGTAAAGGAGGAGAAGCAGGCATCTCCAAGCCCACCTCCTCATTAAAATATCTACCAATCAAGACTGCCCTGGAAGTCCAAATAATGCACTGACAGGCCAATCAGAAGGAAGATGTGTCTACATATAAAAGATGCTGTCAGCCCTCACTCTAGCTTTTTAATGCAAATGGAAGCACTCTGTTGACCTGTCCTTTATTAATAGATCATATATGCCTATTAATAAATGGTGTTATACTCAGAGAATGGTCTCATTTTATTTATTGGTTAAAATTCCAGCTGCTTCACTTAACCTCAGTTGCCCACCTCTTACATTTCTTCTGCCTTGGAAGCTATACTTAGTATCAAGTCCAAGACAGAAGATAAAAAAAAAGAAAAAGAAAAAGAAAAACGATTTCAGGTGTTACCAGGAAAGAAGGTTTCTCTCATCTATTAAAAAAAATATCTAATAAGCCCGAGTTTAATCTATGAACAAATTCATTAATTGGTAAGAAAGAAGTTTCAATTTTATTAATCAGTGAGAAAATAGCTAACATATCCCTCAGATTACTTTGGAATTTAGCAGATGAACATGAATACAGTAATGAATCATTTTCAAGCTTTAAGGTGATTGGCAAGTTGAATATGGGAGACTGATAACTTTGCTATAACAGGAAAATACTCTTAACAGTTCGAGCTGTTCAAAAGTCAATTTGCTTTCCTTGATCTTTACTGATTCTCTTTTCACGGATAATATTTAAGTTGAGACTAGATGACCCCAACACAAAGCAGTCCAAAGGGGTGATGGTAGGAAGAAAGACAGAGAGATCAGGCAATGAAAAAATGTAATTCACGCCAAGGACCTGAGGAACATTTATAGAGGCATGGAGACACCAAGAGTGGGTAAGAGGGATCAGAAGCCATATTCATACAGACTGACCAACTAGAGTCAAGAATCCAGGCCCTGAAGGACTAGAGGTCCTGAATACAATTTAAATAGGGATGGACAAGTGGTATCAACAGGAAAAGCACCAGCAACAAGATAGTGAGCTGAGGGGCAGAGACTGTCTCCTCTATCTTGGATTTATGTTTCCTATTTAGCATAGACAAAGGCTAGAAGCCAAAGGGAACTGGGAGTGGTGCTTTATAAGGAAAACAAAAAACAAAAATACCAGGTAGTGTCCATACCATAGATGAACAATTGCTCTTTTCCCTTCCCTCAAATGTGTATTCATTTTTATGTCCCCAGAACTCTTTAATAATTAACAATATGTTAGATTTTGGCTACTGATAGCTAAAAAGTTCTGCCTGGTTTGGACTGGCCATATGTGTTTTCCTTGCAAACACTGATCCAGTCTAGATAGCAAATGATTGCAAATCTGGTCACTATTTGCTTGTATATTTCAATGGACTAAGTTGATTGATTTGTTTCAATTCCTTAGAAACCATTTCTCTATAACAAGCAATCCAGCACTTTTTTCACATCCCATGGAGTAGATTGGAAAAAGTTCAAAGGCAAAGCATAAACTTTTTTTTCAAAGATATTAGTGATTTGGTGCCATATGTTGTAGTTCTGCATGACAAAATTGTGCTGACCACAAGCAGTACCCAAAGAACTAACGCCTACATTTCTCTTGGAGTGACAACCTTGTCTTTACCAAGGACAAAGAACTTGATATTGGTTGCTATGATCTTCAGAGCATTCAAATACTTTAAAATTGGTTGTTTTAGAGCCAATAAATAAAATAATGTTATTACTAATACTCATTAATGACTTTTCTGCTTAGAAATACATGGGTTTTTTTTTCATTTAAGTGTAAAAACCAAAGAAATGCAGATTTTTTTCTCCCTAAAGTGGAGAAAGAATAGAACCTATATTCTGCTTTCTTTGAAAAGTCCTATTGAAAAATCAGAGTTCCTTTGTGTTATTTTGTTTTTGCTTTTTTGGTAAGAAGTTTGTTTGAAATAGGTTTAGGGGTTTAAAGTAATTATTAATATCTCAATACTGCAGTAAAAGTCGATATGCCTACACAATAAATGGCTAACAAATAAGAGAAAGCCTCATATTTTCCAGAGGATGTGAATTCTAGATTATAAAAAGCTCTCCTATTATCAAATGCCTTCCTCTTCACCCATCACTGCTTAAAATTCCAACCTTAGAGATTCTTTGGGGTCTTAAAAGCTCAATGGTAGTGTTGCATGGTAGAGAAAATACCATATTAGTAATGAGAAAAATGAGAAAATTAGAATTTCAATCCCACTTCAAATATTTAGCAATTGAGTTGGGCTAAATATATTATAGCTAATCTGAAATATTGGGAAAATAATATTTATACTGCCTCCTTCAGGGATTTCTTCTGAAGAATTTTTTTAGCAAACCTTAAAACTCTTGCTTTAAGATAGAAATGTATGTTGTTATTATTTAAAGGTAGAGACGTTTTTCAGTGAACTTTCCATCTTCTTGCCTTCCAGGGCCACTTTTGGAAGGTGGAAACTTTTAAGAGATGGAAACACTTTTAGGAGGTGGAAAACCCTTCAGTTATATCAGCTGGGCTCCACATTGGGGAATATAATAACTATATGACTATAGGAATGAAATGTAGATTTGGCCCCTGAAGTTGGTGGAAGGAAAGGTGTCAAGGGAAGGAAGAGGGTGATGAAACTGGGAGAAAGTGGATTATGAGATACTCAGGAAATTACTTTATCATTTTGTTTTGTTTTATAGCCCAGATCTATGATTTCAGTAGTACAAGGAAGTTGAAACAAAGAAACTCCCTCTGGCAATACAGATCAGTACCTTCTCTATAATGTATAGTCCAAGTAAATTTCCTGGGGCACTGAGAGATTTAGTGAATTTCCAGAGGTTAGAGACAGGATATGTCAGAGGTGGGATTTGAACCCAGATCTCCATAATTCTGAGGCTGACTGTATTCACTACATGCTTTCTTTTCCCCAGGAGCAGTATTACCCATCATATTCAAATCAACATCAAACAATGAAAACTTCCCTTCATTGCCAATAGTCAAAATATTGTCCTGCAGATTCTAGAAGGAATTGCTAAAATCATGTTCCAAAAGTATCCTGGTCAGTGACAGCATCATTGCAATATATAGAGAGGCTCTCAAGGTGACAACTTGGAAGGGCAGCCCTCATATTACTCATAGTGAGTTTTATGCATAATCAGTCAAATTGTTTTGTGATTGCACAGTGCACACAGGGTTTCATTCTAAGTATTTATTCACTTATGATAAAGTTGGATTCATTTTAGCCACATAAAATCTCATGAGATCCTTATCCTGGGTATTAGGAGTCACTACCATTCCATTCAACCTTCCTTAGTGCTCTTGTAGCTATATATAATTGACTATAAAGTCAATTGCAACAATATGAGGTTTTTTCAAATATCATGTTCATTTCATCATTAAATCCTGGCAATTTCAAGCCAATACCAGGACCTACCTCAATAGCTTCAGTAATTGAAGGAAAATGCTATTGATGAATCTTCTAATTGAGCTAAGAATTTTCATTCTTTGAACCAATAACTGCTGCTGGTATTTGGTTTCCTGATAGTGTTTCTAGCACTGGGGGCCAAGTTATTGGCTTTTTAATCAGTTTGGAATGGGAGGATCTCAATTATGGATTATTATCATTATTATTGTTACACAAGGGCAGAACAAAACCATATCCACACAACAGTCACGTGAACTCAAGCAATCAGGCTGAATATAAGAATCAAATGAGAGAATGTTTGTAAAGTCCTTTGTAAATCTTAAAGCATATATATAGGGAGGATTGGACTAGATAGCCTCCGATTTCCCTTACAATTCTAAATCTATCAATACTATGACATGTGAGTTTTTACATTTTATAAGAATCACATTATTACTAAGTTGAAGCATATTTCCCCCCAAAGCAATATTTGCTCTCCACAACATGTTTGTTAGATTTTTTGGTACAAATTTCATTAAAGATTGTATTTTTTCTAAGAATAACACTAATTCAGTTCAGTAAACATCTCCAATGTGCCAGGAACTGTGTTAAGGTCTAAGGATTAAAAAGGAGGCAGAAGACAATCCCTACCCTCCTAGGGCTCTCCTTTCCCTTAAGGAAAACAGCATGTGAATGAATATATACAAGACAAGCTATATACAGGATAAATTGGAATTCATTAACAGAGGAAAAGCACCAGAATTAAGAGAGGTTAGGGAAAATGTCCCATGCAGGAGTCATTTAACAGTCATTAGGTAAAGCTGATTAGAACTTTCCCTTTGATTTTAGACATGAAATTAATGACATTTCCTTAACATGAAATAATAGGGATATACCCTAAGAAACCAGGATGTATGTGGCTTCTTACCTGCATTTCCATCTGTTCACTGGGATCCCTATAACCTTGGTCATCTCACTTAATTTGAGTACAAAAGTATTAGAAAGATTAATCAGTTCATCTGCGATGCCAATCGCACTCTCTCCTAGAATCTTTAGAGAGTCGATTTTCTTAAAAGACTTTGAGCTAGGCTGTTTATTCCCAGGGCTAATATTAACTCAAGTTATGACCTAGAGTAAGGATATGACTGTTATCTATTTTATTTCTCCCTCCTTAAAATGTGGCAGATAATTTCTGCCAGATGCTATAAAGGTGAAGGTAGATCTTTTTTTTCATGGAGGCTCTTTGAAGGAGAGTACAGCATTACTGAGGTGGTGTCAGTAAGGTGGCCTGATCAATCCATTTTACCTAGAAAAAGATCATAATTAAATTAGGGCTAGGTATTCTGGAATCCAGGAAACATAAAAATATGATTTGAAGTTGAAAGGGACTATAAGGATCACCTGTTCTAAAACTTCAGTTTCATAGAAATTTTATGGTTTTCAAACAGAGAACTGGAGAGTTTAAATGATTTTTCTAAGGACACACAGATAATGACTGGCAAAGCCAGAACTGGAACCTGTTCTTTCTATGGTACATTCTTGAGGTAATAGCGATATTTGTGATATAAGCTCTGCTAATTTTTCCTTGAAAGTGTGAAGAAAGAATTAAATTCTTTGTTTATTTTAATGTTATCAATCAGCAACCTTGAATTTAATCAATCAAGAATTTGAAGTATCCCTACTTTACACTTAGTTAGTCACTAAGTAAGAGAGTTTACAAGTCACTTACTAGGAAAAAAAATAGTTCACACCACCAAAAGCCACAAGCACTTCCCCCACTTGGGCAGCGCTAGGCAAATTGAGAGGGTGTGATTGGTTCTTGTGAAGTGGGGAGAGATAAGAAGTGATGTAGGAAAAGGGATATAAAAGGCAACACGGAAGAAAAGAAGGCATTCCTTTCTTTCCTCTTTGGTGAGGACTCTGTCTCTTTCTCTGTCTGTCTCTCTCTGTCTCTGTGTCTCTGTCTCTGTCTCTCTCTTTCTCTGTCTCTGTGTCTGTGTCTGTGTCTGTGTCTCTGTCTCTCTCTGTCTCTGTGTCTCTGTCTCTGTCTCTCTCTCTCTTTCTCTGTCTCTGTGTCTCTGTCTCTATCTCTGTCTCTGTCTCTGTCTCTGTCTCTGTCTCTCTCTCGGCTATTCCTGGCTCTTTGGATTTTGGCTTCCTGATTAGGACTTTGGATTCTGGTGAGATTCACTCTTGGATTCACATTTGCAGTCTGGAGGTACTAGGATTAGGAGTTAGGATATTTGTAGCTAGGTAATTTTTTTTTCTACCTCTTTCCTATATTTCCCATTTTAATATCTCCACCTTGTGGTAAATAAAGCTATTAAATCTACTAACATCCTCGTGACATAAGATATAATTTTATAAATGGTGACCACCACAATAATTTTTTAAAATTCTTATATTTTAAAATCCATTTTAATTATTACAAAAGGAACTGAAACTGTTCTTGAGTTTTAATTTACTTAGGGAACTAAGTCTAGGGTTGTTCATCTGACTCTCTGGAAAATACTACAAAAGACCATGAAGAGGCAGGAGGGGATCTCACTCAGGTTTGACCAGCATACCAATGTAGCCAATATAGAAGCAGGAAAGTTATATTCAGCTGAATCAGTGCTGTATCTTTGCTGGATATCCTTTTCATCCTCTATTTGTTAAATATTAGATGGTATATTATTGTATTACTTTGTTCTAATTCTCTCTGATGCACCAGATCAGTCTGAGTCAAGCCTAGATTGTAATATTTCCTTTTTTCAAAATGAATCATTTGTGGTTTGTTTGTTTTAATTTACTATGTATCCAATTTTTGTAAATTCTAGTATACCTGTGGTTTTTAAGATACATGTTTAGAAAATTAAATAATAATTATAATCACTAATACCTTGTACTTGGGCTGTCCTTGGCAATTTTGTTTTTCTTTTGGGGAAGGTGGGAAGAATAGGAGAAATGTGGACCTCTGATTTCAGTGGAGTTCAGCAGGAGTAAACTCAGATGACTAATTGAACTGTAATTTATAGACTTAACTAGCTGCCTAGGGCAGTTGTTATACTCAAAAAACTTCCCTGCAAACAACCAACAACACTACAGAGAACAACCTAAAACAGACTGAATGATAATTGGGATATATTAGAAAATAAAAATGCAATAAAAATAAATAATGTTAATTTATGGTTTTCTGAAGCACTATATGGTCTGTAGAGATAAGTTTCATATATATTATTGAATCTTAACTTCATAATCCACTTGTCTTCCTTACAATTAAAGCAGGACTTCTGGATTAAAGAGAACATCTTACTTAATAGTACTTATGCTCCTTCTGTGGCTGGTATAAAGGAGTGAACCTTCCAGAATGTAATGTTGAAAAGAGATCTTATGTATGCCTGACCAGTCCCCAGGTGGTGTAATCTGATGGACAACATTAATTTCTTTATGGCTTCATTAATTTAGGTATTGCCTTCCAGAAGGGGCCACTGTTAGGATTGATCTGACCTCCATAGTTTACTAAACTCTTCTAAGCAAAATGTTCTAAAAAAGAAACGATTCATATTATAGCACATCCAATAAAATAAAGCTAAATGAAGTAGTACAACATTATTTCACACAACAATTTTTAAAAAGCTCAGGGATTTTAGAGATTAATGATTTTTAATAAGCAAAAACAACCAAAAATTAACAGAAAGATTTCTCTCATTTTATTTTCAGCACTGAAATCTAAAATGTTAAGGACTTGTGGCTACATTGATCTTCTATGGGCTTACATGAAAAGATAAAAAGCAAGCAACTCATGTTTATTAAAAAAAAAAAACACCACCAGCTTGCCTGTATTTCTGAATACTCAGTATGTCATTGCTGTGTTTTATTTTCTATTTCTTAAGCAATACCTCTACCCCTCTTCTCTCTATTATTATGGTCACAGTGACCCATATAAACATTCTAGATTCACATTCCTCCCTTGATAATTGGGAGTAAGAGGGTGGGGGCAGAGTTGTAGCAAATAACTGTACTGCCATCTAATTTCAGCCAAAGCATCCTGGGCTGGCTTCTCATACTCTGCCTGTAGAATTCCTAACCATTGATGAAAAATCCAAAACACATTCTAATTGGACCAATCCAAAAAAGAGATGGAAGAAGATGGCAGAGTAGGGTATGAAACTTCCTTGCTCTACTAACCCTCCCACAAACAATCAAAAACAACTGGACAGAATCAATGCTAAAAGTAGCAAAAACAGATAAGAGTTAGGAGTGAAACTGAGTAGCCAAGGACAGCTAGGGAAGAAGATCTCTGACTTCTCTAGCCTTGGTCTCATAAGACTGCACAAATGCTGAAGCAAATAGCAGCAGAATCAACAAGCAGCAAGTCCTGGGGGCCTGACCAGCAACCCCACCTTGTCTTCTGGACCTGGGCACTTGCATCCCAGTGGCAGATACAAGGCAAGTCAATAGGCAGAGAACTCAGGGAATTGCTGTGATAGCTGTAGCCTCAGCTCCACAGATTTCCACACAAATACAAAGTTACTATAGTCTTTCACTGGTTTTTGTTTATGTCCTTTTCTACTGATCTACCTATTTCCTAGAGGGTACCAGATAGTTTTGATAATTACTTTTGTGTAATGTAATTCATAATCATAATTGTATCACTCACAGTCATACTCCATCACTGGAAGAATATCAGTGTTTAAAAAAATGTCAGTGTTTAAAAAATAATCTTTTTTCTGAAAGAAAATTAATGTCATTAAAAACCTTGATCAATTTTTAAGTCATTCTAATTAATTTCCTACTATCAATTCTAGACCCAGCTCATTTTCCATTTGCTGTATTTGTCTTAGCTAAACATACTGATTGATTGAATACTTCTATTGTTTTTTTTTTTCATTCAATTACACATTGTTTTCTGGATGGTAGGCATACTTGCTCTACTAGTTTGTCTCTAAGGAATAGATAAGCAAAATTCTTTTGAATGATTGTGGATTTGAGGTACAATGTTCTACAACATCAATAGGAAAATCTATCTAAAATAAATTCCTCTTCCATTTGGCTATAGTATTAGATATCCTTCATGATAGTAGCAGAGATGTCCAGTGATCGTAGATGTATCCTTGTTTTATACCTATTCAATGTTAATAATCAGATTTTTCAAACAAAAGGTATTGTTCTTAGTTACATCTTTCAAGGAATCCTATGATTTGACATATGCATGGGAGAGATTATTAGAGGAGAGCGCTTATTGTGGCCTTTTAGCCTACTAAATTGGACTATGTTTTAGTCAACAAATAGTAACTAGAGTATATTCTTAATACTTTTCAGTCAATTATTTGTCTCTAAATATGTGGTCAGCTATTGAATACTATTTGCCAAACTCTGCCTATTTCCATCAAAAAGAATGCTATAGATATTAATGTAGGTTATTCTCATAAAAATTTTAGAATAATGGAATTACAAATATGGGGATCTATAGCAGTGATGGGGAACATTTTAGAGACAGAGTGCCGGGCCCTCCCTCCACCCTATGCCCCCCCCCAGACTGAATGCTGAGTGCCATGCCCCTTCCCTCCCATTAAGCGCCAGGCACACCTACCTCCTATCCTCCTTTAGCCCACACAGGGGAGGAAGAGAGTGATCCCATTAGCCTGCTGGGTGGAAGGGCAAGTGATATGAAAAAAAAATGTCTTCAGCACAGGTGAAGAGGAGGAGGAGAGTAGCCCAAGTGCTCCAATCCCCTCTAGCTCTGCTACCTGTGAGCCATCCACCTTAACCCCTTTGCATTCTCATTGGGCTGCTGTGCAGAGGGGTGGGTGATATGAATAAATGTCATCAGACACAGTGGAGAGGGGGAGGGGAGCAGCTCCGCCGATGTCTCTCTGCCTTTCTAGCAATGAATTGGGGGGAGGGGGTGGCCATGTGTCCACAGAGAGCACTCTGCATGTCATCTTTGGCACCCATGCCATAGGTTCACCATCACGGATCTATAGTTACTGTTATTTCCTTAGGTTGCCTTTAGTAAAAATAAACTTCATTACATTTCTCAAGAATTTGTATCTTCTTTTCTTTCAAATATCTGGAGAATTAATTGCCCAGTGATCTCAAAATTCCATCATCTCTAACATAAAACACCATTAACATAGTCAGCTGTTTTTCTGATCTTAATTTTTGTTACTATCATTTTAACTTTCTCCTTCATCATATTTGAGACTAACGGGTTACAGTCAAAATGTATTGACTCTGCTCTTATTAATGGAGGAAAATAGACATCTTAAAAGTTTGTTCATTTATTTCTACCATTTTAAAATTTTGAGTTCCAAATACTATCCTTCACTCCAGCCCTCTCCCACTCATTGAGAAAGCAACCAATATAATAGAATTTATGCATGTGAAGTCATGCAAAACATATTTCCATATTAGGTTAGTGTAAGAAAAATAAATTTTAAAAAGTATATTCTGAGTTCATTAGCTCTCTCTCTGGAAATCAATAGCATTTTTTCATCAAAGAGCTTTGGAATTGGGGGCAGCTGGATAGCTCAGTGGATTGAGAGCCAGGCCAAGAGATGGGAGGTCCTAGGTTCAAATCTGGCCTCAGACACTTCCTAGCTGTGTAACCCTGGCAAGTCCCTTAACCCCCATTGCTTAGTACTTACCACTCTTCTGCCTTGGAACCAATACACAATATTGATATCAAGATAGAAGGTAAAGGTTTTTAAAAAAAATAAAAGAGCTTTGGAATTGTCTTGGATCATTGTATTGATCAGAGTAGCTAAGTCTTTCATAGTTGATCATCTTTATAATATTGCTATCTCTGTGTATATGTTCTGGTTCTGCTTATTTCACTTTGTATCAGTCATTGAAGTCTTCCCAGGTTGAGAAAAAAAGAAATCTTGATAAATAATTTCCTCTTTTCATCTAACTATTGACTTCCTAATAACTTCTTCCTTAAATGCCTTTGTTGCGATTTTTGTTTTGTTGGATATCTTAAAAATCTTTCTATAAGTTTGTTTTTCCTTCCACTAATTATCATCTCCTATCAACACTCTCATTAAAATATTGTAAATAAGTTCATTTTTTTAAAAGTGGTGTTGTTGACCTTTGATACCATTTCTCACTGTTTGGCAAATGTCTATGGACTGTAATATTTTCTAGGTTCTTTTGGCCTCCTCATTGTGGTAGCTGATCTACATTGGTTAAACTACCTGAGGAAATTATCATAATCTGTATGAATTTTTTCCCTCCATTCCCCACTTCCCAGCTTTTTAAAATAGATCCAGTTGGAGCTGCCTTGATTACACAACATGTCTTTTCATTTTTATTCTAAGTTACTTCCTGCTTTTTATCTTTACACACAAAAGTTGGTAGTCTGATTTCACAAATGATTCAGAAATGACTCTCATGCTAACTAGTCATTTCCTGCAAGAATATAGACACTCATTTTCTGTGATGTTCTGAAATGCTCACCCTAGATGGTACTCCTGATGTCTTCTTGAAAAAAAGTCTTCATAATATATAAGTATAATTCTTACTGATAATTTATAATCTTTGCATTTCTCATTTTTTTAACACATAAACTATGTTTTCAAATTTTTTTCACATCCTTCCCCATGCTTACCTTTGCACTAAGCTTGTTAAAGTATATGTTGATTGAATTTGGAGAGTCCTATTGATTCTTTGTGGAATTTCTCTACTTTCTTGTTCTCTGCAAAAGATTTTCACACATAAGTTGTAATTATCTTCATGGTAGTCTTTTTCAGCAAGTACTTAATCCTGAGCACCATAGCACAGGACACAATAAAGTGTCCAAATGCTTCTTGATGTTTTTGGACAAATGATAAAAACCACCTTTGCCAAATCCTTTGTGTGCCTTTCCATGGAGAACCTGTGAGTCATATATTCATTTACTGCAACTTCCTTATACCTTCAGATTTCATTTATAGCAAAACTGTCAAGATGTATATGATTCAGTTCCACCAGTAGCATGCCCACTAATTGGATGCTAGACAATGATTTCACATTTATAGTTCCAACTGCTAAATTAATGTTTATGGCATGTTTAAAACCAGTTTGATTCTTAGAGTCCTCTACCCTCTTTTTTTTGCCACTTTCCTACTGCAGAATTGTAAAGATACCTCAGAAAACTAGAGATCATTCAATATTTTTCATTGTTTCTTTTTTGACATGGCTAAAAAATACATATCACCTAATGTCCAAACCATTGAAAGTTCATTCCTTTTCAGACTGTACTCCTGACCTTTTCCACATTGCTCCACAAACCATAAGCTCATTTTGCCTTGTAATTCATACATTGGAAGTAGCATTCTTCTATGTGGCTCTCCCTCTGATTGGATATCTCTTCCTAGAACCTCCATTTAAGGAGACATGAGTCAGACCTCATTCCTTTCCAGGCTCTACTTCTGGACTGTCTTCAGATGATCTATTCAATACCCACCTTTCTTTTCAGTTTCTTTTTATGTATTGTCTTCCTCCATTAGAATGCAAGTCTCTCCAGGGCAGGGACTGTTTTTCTACTTGTACTTGTATTCCAATTTCTTAGCATAGTGCCTGGCAGTAAAGTAAAATGTTTGCTTGTTGTCATTTTTAAAGGCATCAAAATCAGAAACAGAAGCCACTAAACCATTCCTGGGGATCTCTGGGTGGCTATACTGACTTAGAAAAACACATATTAACATTTTGTATATCCTATTGTATTTTTATTTATTTTGTCAAATATTTCTCAATTCTGCATTTTATATGATTCAGGCCACTCTCCAGTGCTGTGGCTTCAGGTGTCTGATATCTCTATTTCTAAGAAAAAGGCCCAGTTTTTCTTGTCATCTCAATTCTTATATTTCAAAGATGGCATATTTCAAGGTTACACATTGTAAACATGTAACTAGCTAGGGGTACATTCAATTGAGGAACACTTCTCCTTCCTTTCCACCCTGGCATTGGATTAGTCTTCTTCTAAGTTCTTTTCTTGTCACTAGACTTTGATCAATTTTGATTCCTTAGCCACCATAACAACTTAAGTGGGACATGATAACCGAATAATATTTGGGAAGGAATATAGAGTTAGCTGCAATCGGATTAGAACTTGGGTCTTTTAAAATTTTTATTTTTATTTTTTTAAATCTTTACCTTCTGCCTTAGAATAAATACTATGTGTTAGTTCCGAGGCAGAAGAGTGGTAAGGGCTAGGCAATGGAGGTCAAGTGACTTGCCCAGGGTCACACAGCTAGGAAGTATCTGGGGTTAGATTTGAATCGAGGACCTACCATCTCTAGACCTGGTTCTCAATTCAGCTGCCACCCTGAACATAGGTCTTTTCGACTTCAAATCCAACACTATGCCACCAACCTAGAATAAAAATAGACCAAATACAGATTTCTTGGGCATTATACTAGAAACTTTCCCCCAAGTCAATATCAATCCATTAATTAACTTATGGTTTCTTATCATTTAGCCAATTCCAATTCTACCTAGTAGTACTCTTCTCAGCTTCTATGTCTCCATCTTATTCACAAGAAATATTGAAATCTTCTCTTTTACAAGGGATATTTGAAAGGTAGTCATATGCAAGAGGATGTAATCTGTACTTCATCAGAATTAGAAAAAATAGATAATACAAAGAGATAAGATAACTAGGTGGCACAGTGTAAGGAGTGCCTAGCTTGGAGCCAAGAAATCTCATCTTCCTGAGTTCTAATCTGGCCTCTGACATTTACTATCTGTGTCACCCTGGGCAAGTCACTTACCACTGATTACCTCAGTTTCCTCATTTGTAAAATGAGCCAGAGAAGGTAACCACTCCAGTATCTCTGCCAAGAAAACTCTAAATAGAGTCACAGTGTATCAGACACAACTGAAAAATGACTGAATTGAACAAAGAGATATATTTCCATTGAATCAAAATAAAACTTCCCATTAATTATAACTGTCTAAAAATGGAAAATGCTATTTCTTGTAGAAGCAGGCACCATCATTGGAGGTACAAAAGCAGAGATTAAGTAACAATCTCTTGGGGATATTGAAAAAGGTATTTCTATATTGAATAAGAAGTTATACTAGCTGGCCCCATCTATTCTGTTATTCTATGATTCGGTGTTTCCATTATCTTCTTTAGCCTTGTTCCTAGCCCTACTGGGTAACTGATCCAAAGCTGGTCGTGTTCATGCCAGCATAATCATCTCCTTTGTGTCCTGTGTATGTTCATAGTGGTACTAAAGTCTGCTTTTCTGCTGGAGTCTTAACTTCTCTCCACTTAGAGCCTTTGATAAAGAAATGCATGCTTTGTAATTTTCCCTCATAGGGGCTTAGGTGTAGACAATTTAAGAGCATAGAAACAAGAATCTAATTTATTGACAGCATTATTCTAAACATTTTCCCTACTTGGATGATGATTAGTCACCACAGTATTTGAGTGGCTATTGAATTTCAGAAGTACTGAAATACTGAGTGGGTTTCTTAAAAGGTATTTGCCATATTGTTGCTATATTGAGGTGAGATTGCTCTATTTAGAACCCAGCATTGGTCTTTTCAACTCCATTATGGCATTTTGTGTAACACATAGAGTCCATGCTGATTCTGATTACCACAGCCAGAGAAGAGCAACCTTTTCACAAAGTGATCTATTTTTCACCCAGGCCGGGTGCTGTGTGGACAGTTCCACAGAGGGCACCACTTGACAGGAGGTTATCACAGATGGAGGGGGAGATTAAAAGAAGCACAGTAGGGGTGTCCATAGCTAGCTGTTCTTCAGGGGCCATTGACCACTGCTAATGCTTTCCTATGTAACTGTTCAATGCAGACTTCACAGAGCTGGCAAGTTGGCCAACCAATTAATTGCTTGTGGTCAGAATTCCTGTTGTGACTTGCTTTAGGCCATTTTTCCATCAATAATACATTCTTTAAAAGAGATATTCCCAATGATATTGGCCCAACACTTTTGTACACTGGTCCTAAAATTGGTTGACAGAGCCCAGTGATTTTGAAAAACATACCAGCATTTTAGTTGTGTGTATATAGGTAATCCTTTTTTTAAAAAGAGCATTGTTTTATTGATGTCTTTGTTTTTATACCACAGTCATTTTCCCTTATGCTACCCCCCTAATCATCCCCACCCACTTCTGGATTGAACCTGCAAACAAAGAAAAAGACTTAAGCAAAACTAACTGGTGCGATGCTTAGACTGATCAGCAAATATCATGTTCCACATCTGCAATCTCCCACCTCTATACTGAGAGAAAGAAGGTGTGTTTCATCATCAGCTCTCTGGAATTCATATTGGTCATTAAAATTAAGCACAGTTTAACTGTCTTTTAGTGATATTTTTATTTACAGCATTATCATCATTGTATATTAGGGAAAGAAATGACAAGCTACTCCAGTATCTTTGCCAGGAAAACCCCAAATAGGGTTACAAAGAGCCAGCCTTGACTGAAAGGACTGAACAACAATCATTGCATGTATTTTTTTTAAGTATCACTCTTGGTCAAAAAAAGTAAAAAAATAGGGATTCGGCATTGGTTCCAAGATTTTCTGGATACTTAGCATGGCAAAATAACCTTTTCTCTTCTACTCTTAAAATAATTCAAGCAGTGTGGAGCTTTTATCCTATTCTGCATATCATTGTGGATTGGACCTAATACCATCCCCTACTAGTTTAGATCTTGTACTGGAATATAGTTACCTAGCCATAACCCAGAAAGGGCATTCAACAATGATATTTAGTGAAGACATCATATTGATTCAACAGAGCACAGCTTTTCAACATTAGTCATTCCTTGGCCTCAAAGATCTGAATATCTTAGTGAGTTTTTCTAATTAGCTGACAAGGAAATCTCATCAACAACTTGAGCCTATCTCCTTAGTCAATCAAATTTCAGAGACAATTTCAAAACCACTTTAAGAAAAGAACTAATTTTCCCCTCTTGGATAGAGCTTTAGGAAGAGTTAGCCCAGCCTACAGGCCATGAGAAATATTATTCTTATCATAAGCCCTTCTGTATTTTCAAGAGAAAAAGAAGATTATACCCAGATTAAGCAAAGAATTATCCCCTTAAACCAGTATGAAGATAACACAGAGGTAGCAACAATTTACAAGATGATCTCTGGGCACATTCACCACTATCTACTTGCCAGTTCCATCCCACTCCTGTCCTGCAATCCAGCCAAGTGCTGGTCAGTCTTCAGCTACAAAAGTATGCAAATGTTTAGTACCACATCCAAACCTAGAAAGGGAGAATTCTACTCTTACTATGAATTCTTAGAAGAAACCTTTCAGCAGCCTTAATACAGCCTGACCTGCACCTTCATGGTGTAAAACCAAGTCCCAGGGCCTAATCAATACATAAAATTGAACCATTAGCATAATCTAAGTGAGAAATGTCACTTGAGTCAGTCCTGTAGTACTGTTTTAAGTACAAGCTGAAATCAAACAGTTAAGATATCTCTCAGCAAACCAATCCAACAAAAACCTCTTTCTTTCTTTTAGCATGTTACATAAAGCTTCTCTGTCTGGTCTAGGAGTCAGATCTGCCCTCCAGTGGCATCTGAAAGCTCTTTTCTCCCAGACTAATCATAGCACAAATCTTTTCTATCAATCAGTTACCTATTGGAGATCTTTCTCTGCTGGCATCCGGGTTTTGTCTTGACACTGTGACATGGATGCACATGTCAGTCCTTCAAATCAGTCAGTAAAACAAACATTCATCAAACATTTACTTTGTGCCAGGCATTATGCTAAATGCCAGAGCAATAGACAGGCAAAAACAATTCATGACTTTCAGGAGTTCACAGACTAATGGCAAAGGCATTCTTAACAAAGTACAAGCACACTATATAACCCAAGAGGAAATAGAGAGTTAATTAAATTCAAGAAACATTTACTAAATACCAACAATGTGAAAGGCACCCCACCAGTTTTCAGGTATACAAAGACAAGGGTAAAGAAAGACCTGCACTCATGGAGATTATATTTTACTAGAAAATAGAAAATATTTTAATTAAAATTAGATCTCCATTTTTTTTTCCATTTCTATCACAAAATACTATGAGGTCAAAGGAATGTGTGTTGCTTTTTTTCTTTTTAAATCAAGTTTTTCTTATAGATTTTTAATGTAAGCTAGAAGATTAGAGGTAGGATTTGATGACTACCAGGTATCAAGTCATTTCTTGGGCCCTAACTGAATGTTTGACTGCCCTAAGAGGGAACAGAGCATTGGCAGGATTTCAACTGGCCTCATCAATCTATCAGGCAATTTGGCATTGTGGAAAGAGCCCTGGCTCTGTAATCAAAGGATCTAGGTTCAAATCCCATATCTGATTATTACTATATGTGTGACTTTGGATGAGTCACTTAATTCCACTGGGCTCCAGGTTCCTTGTATATAAAATGAGGGGATTTGATGAGATGACTTCTAAGATCCCCTTCTCATTTAGATCAATTGTCTGGTGATGAATCAGTCAACAGCATTCAATTAATCACCTACTTTGTGCCTAGTACTATTTTAGGAACTGAAGATTTTATATATATATATACATACACACATACATGATATTGAATCAGATCCCTAGTCTAATGCTCTCCAACATCCAGGCAAGAAGGAAATCCTGTAATCTGGCCCCACCATGGTATAAAGGTTGTCAAGAAAGGACTTGAATAGGGAGTCATGGTGAAGAAGAGAAGCAGCAGAACAAAAAGAAGAACATTATCTTGATACAAGTGCTCACATGTCTCCCTTATGGAGCCCAACCCCTCAATACAGGAAGATGCATGAGAGCCAAAGAAAAGAATCTCTGACCACTTCTCCAACACCTGCAGTTCTCTCTTTCCTTTAGGGTAGATGACTCATCTTCTTTGCCTCGGCACATCCTGACCTCTGCATGTTCCAATTTTCCTAGTTCTTCTCATTATGCTGAGTTTTACTTGTTACCTCATTTCATCCCCAATTTATTAATCCCCAGCCCCAGTCACATAGCTTATTAATGTCTGAGGCCAGATTTGAACTCAGCAAGATGAGTTCTTGACTTGGAGCCACCTAGCTGCCAAATTACTAATTATAGGGAACACATTAATGGAAAAAATAACACCTTTTCTGCCCTAGCTTTTAGTCTACTTGGGACTCCATGTTTTCCATCAGAATGGCTACTGCCTCCACAGATCCAGATCATAACACCTCCTCATTCTACTAAATAGTCTCTATGGCAGGGAATTTCATCAACTTTTGACCAATTAATGAGTCTGTTAATGAGCCTCTCTGGTCTTAGATCTTTTAGTTCTATGGTTACAGGCAAAGAACTGTTTGAGTTTGAAGTCCCCCTGGCAAAGGCTTTGAGAATCTAGGGTGACCCCTATGACATAATGGAGAATCAGAGTAAAACTTTGGTAAAAGGGGACAGAAGAGAACAAATATTTATTAAGCTACTAATCTGAGCCAGAAACTATGTTGTGCACTTTACAAATGTTATCTAATTTTAGCTTCACTACAATCATGTGAAGGATGTGCTATTATTATCCCCATTTTACAGCTGGGGTAACTGAGACAAATAGTGGTTCAGTGTCTTGTCTAGGGTCACACAGTTAGTATATGTCTGAAACCAGATTTCAATTCAGGTCTTCCTGAGTAGAAGGAAGCTTCCAAGCTGAGTAGAAGATACTTGAGAGGGGAAATTCCTTATTTAAAAAATTATGAGTATAAGGAGACCCCTAACCTCACTTCTTTGCAGAAGTAGAAGACTATAGATATGGAATATTAGAACTAATGTCAGTTGTTTTTATATATTGGTTAATCATCCTGAAATTTTGCTGAAATGTTTTGTTTTGGGGTTCTTTTTCCCTGTCTTATTCTTTGTTATAAAGCATTGGCTTCTGGGAAGAAAAAAGAGAGGGCTAGACTGGGAAAGAATGTGATGTAAAAATAAAGGATATTAATAAAAATCTGCCTCAAATTTTAAAATGGCCTATGAGGAGGAGTAAAAAGAATTTATATAGTGTTTTAAAGTTTGAATTATTTCACTGAAAACTTAAATTTATGAGGTACACAATATAGGTATTATTTCCAATTTGAAGATAGGGGAACTAATATCCAGAGAAGTCTAAGACTCACCCACAGCATTGAAGAAAATAAATATTAGAGCCAGAACTCAAACCCAAGGTCTTCTGTATCCAAATGACTCCAAGTGACACCTGTCTTTGCCATACATGAACATTACACACACTTTTGAGGGGTTGTTCATCAATGGGGGAATGGTGAACAAGTGGTAATATATAGTGATGGAATACTTATGCTATAAGAAATGGAAAACGGGATGATTTCAAAAAAATCTGGGAAAACTTACATGAACTGATGCAAAGTAAAGTGAGCAGAACCAGAACAACATTTTACATGGTGACAGCAATATTTCTTGATGAAAAACTGTGAATGAACTAGTTATTTTCAACAATGTAGTGATCCAACACAGTCCCAGAGACTCATAATGAAAGATGCCATCTGCCCTCTGAGAAAGTCTGAAGGCAGACTTATCTATTTCATTTTATTTCTTCTTTTTCTTCTCTTTTGAGATCTCCACAAAACAACTAATATTAAAAATGTTTTACATGATTACACATGTAAAATCTATATCAAATTGCTTACTATCTCAGGAAAAGGGGAAGACAGGAAGGGAATGAGGGATGGAGAGTTAGAAGAAAAGAGAGAATTTGGAGCTCCAAACTTAAAAAAAAAAGAATGTTAAGAAGTTGTTTTTACATAATAGAGGAAAAATTAAATTTTTTAAAGAGTACACACATTTTTATAACCTCCTCCAAATTTTCTTCATACCACATAATACATATTGTGGTTATTTAATCTACAATATTCATATAGATACTTTATTCTTGGCAAAAAAAAAGATATCCAGTCATACTGAAGCTTTGAAAAAGAGAAATGTAAGATCAGGTAAGTTAAGCAAGTGAAATGTTATAACCCAAGTATGAATTTGACCTGAACATGTTCTTTTCCTTCTCGGCTATTCCTCCTTTATGACTCCTCCTAACCATTCTAAATGAAGCTTCAGGATTTCATCAATCCTTTTCTTTTAAAACTCTTATCTTAGAATCTATACTAAATGTTGGTTCCAAGGTAGAAGATCAGCAAAGACCAGGCAATTGGAGTTAAGTGACTTGCTCAGAGTCACACAGCTAGGAAATATTTGAGGCCAGATATGAACCCTAAAGGATCTGCCTCCAATCCTGGCTCTTTATCCACTGAGCCACCTAGCGGCTCCCTCATCAATCCTTCTATAGATCACTCCATTGACTCCTAGGCTACTAGAGTAAATAGAATGCTGGGCCTGTAGTGAGGGGCACCTGAATTTCAATTCAATCTGAAATACTTACTAGATGTGGGATCCTGAGCAAATATCAATCTCTGCTTGCCTCAGTTTCTTCAATTGTAGCATATGTATAATATCAGCACCTATTTCACAGGGTTGTTGTGAGGATCAAATGAGAGAATATTTGTAAAGCACTTAGTACAGTGTTCAGGCTATATACATGCTTATTCTCTTTCCTTCTTCCCTCCCTCCTTTTCTAAGCCCCTCAGCCATACAATGTTATTCACACTCCTTCACACTGGCTTCTCCCCATGTAATTTTGCCTGGACCTCATTACTGCTTCCAGCGGGCTGGTTCCAAATGTCCTTTATTCATCTTCATGTTTTCCCCTAAGAGCATAAGACTGGAATAACAACTAAAAAGAGAGATAAATCCTTCCCTTGAACATTTCACTGTATGGGGAAGAGGAGAAGAACAGAGACCAATAAGAACCCAGAAGTGACGACAAGGAAAGCTTCTCTCTGCCAATTTAATAAGTCTTCTTCAGGTTATCTGCATAGAAAAAATGCTGGAGATGGAGTCCCATAATTTGTGTTCAAAGTCCAGTTCTTTTACTTTCCATCTATGTGACCTTGGAAAAGTCACAACCTCTCTGGGTCTCAGTTTTCTCATTTGTAAAGTGAGGGAGTTGAACAAAATGACTTCTAAAATACTTCCCAGCTATAAATCTTTGATCCTACAATCTTCCAGCTTCCAATATTCCCATCCACTCAGTCCTTCATATAGTGCCCTGTGCATAGGAGCATTGAACAAGTGGTTTCCCCCTGTTGATTCAGACTCATATCATTGACTTTTGCAGTGAGAGCCAAAGGACCTTTATTGACATTGAGTCAATATCATTTGCTGGAGGAAAAATACATTTGAAAAGAAATGTTTCAGGTTGTAAGGTGGGGATGTTTACAGCAATAATCCATCTGTCCTGTTGAAAGATGATATAGGAAAACAAGAGCAGCTGTGTTTTTTTTTTAATTCTTGGTTCTTGACAAAGATCATATAGATTTCCTCATTTGATAAACTATAGAAAAATGAATATAATTACCATTTAATGGCTAGAACCTCTTCCTGGCATTGACTCCTCCTCACCTGTGTCTACTGTAAATATACACACAGGAAAGATATATTTGCAGATGAAAAGTTAAGTGACATCCCCAGGGGCACAATGTGAGATTTTTGCCAGATGGTTAAACTGATGAATCCCAATTTGAGCTGCCTGAATGCTTTCTGAGAAGGAAGAAGACAATTTTCTCATGTCTGCCACAAGCTGTGTGTCTGAGTGTTTCTTGACACTAGTTATTTACATATTCAGGCTGATTCCTCCAGTCTTTTTGCTCAAAAAGGAAAAATTAAAGACATAAAAGATATTTGGTAATTATTACATTAATTATTAGTATTCACGTATTCTTTTTGAAGAATTGACTCATTTCCAGAAAGCTGATTATGTAAAGTCTTATCTAGAAGGTAGTGAGGATGAATATCAAGGCTGACAACGATTGCTCACTATTTGACTACTATCTATAGAATGTAAGCTCCTTGAGGACATCGACTAGGTTCATTTGGAATTTTATATCCTTCTCTGGCACATAATAGACACTTAATAAATACCAGATTTAATTGAATTTCTAGAAGTAGAATTTAAATCCTTAAACTCCTTTCCTTTATTCAGCTGATTCTTGGCAATTTATAAGCACATTACAGATTGTACTTGCTGCTGCCAAATACTTAAACTGCTGCTATGCCAGTTATCTCCATGACTCTTTCTTTTCATGACTTCCCCTTCTCAGACACCTTCATTAGTTTCCTAAAACCTTCGCCCTGCACCATAGGCACATGATTTTATAGGAACTAAAAACCAGGGCACTTCTTTCTGACCCATCCTTGAAACTTGAAGACATAGCAAATGCAGTCTTTACTTTGGATGTGTCTCTTACACTGTTAAAAATCCCATGGAAGTTATCTACTAATTAAAATGTTTATATTAATGGATATATCAATAAATATTTATTGAGAAGATAGCAAATATGAGACAATCTATTAGGTGTTATAATTTCTGAAAAGTGTAGCAGATGAATTAATATGTTGCCTGGTTGGTGATTCTTTTTCAACTGTCTCCAAACAATTACAAATTCTATTCATTTGACTCCTCTGTGTATTACTTTTTGATAGCTTATTAGTGATCCATATAATGCTTCTGAGTCTGTCAATGAGGTAAAAGGTTTTGTAAATACTGGATAGGAAATTAATTGATATAGTTTTTTAAGGTATAGTCATCTTCATGTCTCAGGAGTTAACCACAGAGAATCAGAATCTTCCTACTGATGAATATCCTATGACGGGACATATTAAGTTCCCATTGACAACTGGGCTTCTAATTAGTTGGCTTGACATCCAAACTGGGTTTACAGTGATTTAAGATGGTTCAAGTGACAGATGCTAAATTTGATCCCTGCCCTCAGCAAGTCAATCTAGGCCTAGTTCACTCCAACTCATACAGATCCAGTCTATCTTTTCACCCAAGAAAAGGATTAGTGAAAATCCTTCTAATTGCTTTACACAAAGATGGGGAGCAGTTTAATTCTATCTAATCACATTCATGTTCAAGTCATCCAAGTTCAAACCAAACAAGAATTCCTAGTTGAGCTAAAGAAAGATATAAAAGTAGTAGAAGAAAAATCTAGGAAAGAAATGAAAGTGATGCTAAAAAATTATTCAAAGAGAATTAACAACCAGGTAAAAGAGATACAAAAAATATTGAAGAAAATAAACTTTAAAGCACAGGCTAAATGGTAAATGAGGCACAACATTTATCCAAAGGAAAAAAGTCCTTAAAAATAGATTTAGTCAAACAGAAAAGGAGATACAAAAATTCACTCTAGGAAAGAACTCCTTTTAAAAAATGGCCAAATGGAAAAAGCTATAGAAAACCTTACTGAAGAAAATAATTCCTTAAAAATTAGAAGTGGGCAAGTGAAAACTAATGACCTCATGAAACACCAGGAAATAATAAAACAATATTAAAAGAATGAAAAAGTAGAAAAAATTGAAATATCTCTTTTGGAAAACAACTGATACAGGAATCAATTGAGTATTATTGGACTGCCTCAAAGCCAGGATAAAAAAAAATAGAGCTTAGACAACAGATTCTAAGAAATTATTAAGGAAAATATCCCTGATATCCTAGAACCAGAAGGAAAAATAGAAATTGAAAGAATCCACTGATCACATCCTGGAAGAGATCCCAAAATGAGAACTCCAAAATGTATAAAATTTATGGATAGTATTGTATAATATCAACATATTTTACCTTTTAATGCCATAAAATAATTTTATATAGTTAAAATAAGTAAAAAGTTAGTTTATGAAAAGAGCACAAAAGTGAGCAGATGAACACAAAGACTAGAAATGTAAAGAGATCTTTAAAAGTTTAATAACTCATAAATGTATTTAAGATACTATAAACACCCCATGAAAGAAAAGGAAAAAAACTCAGATTTCTTCTCTGGTACTAAATAAGGCCCAAAAAATTTACATGGATTTTTCAGATCACTAGGGTACCACATCCCTAAACCCGCCCTATGATGTGGATGAGATATTTGTATTAATTAAATATGTTAACATAAGGGGCATAAATCAAAATGCTGGTGACATGCTTCAAATATAAAAAGGAGAGAAAAATAAAATAAACTGAAAAAGTATATTGCACATGGAAGAAAAATATAATAAAAGTTTTAAAAATAAAAATATAGCTTATCATCATTGACACTGTGTCAGCTAAGAAAATATATAATGCAAACCTTTCTCACCAAAAATGAGATCCATTTCCTCTTCATATCTGGCCATGATCCACTGTAAGTATGAGCAAATGAATTGAACAAGGTGACATTTTTCATTTTTAAAGAACAGTATTATAAATATGTAGATATCAATATCCCCAAAATTCTCAATAGCCCAGTTAATTACAATAGCAAACAAACACACTATCATATTTCACATAAGTTGCTGTATGACATTATGGAGCCTATGAATTGATGGATATTTGTCATAATTTTTTACAAATGTAGCAAATCTTTCCACCTTGGTAATAAACACTTTTAAACAAAGTAAAACTCATCTTGGATTAAGAACATAATCAAGAAATATAGATATCATTCTAGTGGAAGTAAAGTAGTGAGCTGAAGAGTATAAATGAGGGATGCTCCTTTTTTGGAGGCTTTTTAGGGATACAAATGCCCTGAGATTAACTGCCCCAATTTCCATTTACATATGTAGAAATGCGGAAAGTTTGGGGGTTATAAAATGTATTTCACTTCAGCTACTAGGCAGGCAAAATAACCAGAGATTGTTAAAAAAAATTCCAAAAATCATGTTTAAAAAAATCCTTACAATCAGTTGAGATATTTAGCACACTAAATTTTCCAAAGGTTGTATAGCAATTGTAACCAGTTCTGATGAAGTCCATCTATCCTCTATGTGACAATTTACAAAGTCAAAATAGGAAAGCTGTTTTTCATAATGGGCTTAATTACAATGATATTTGTTCAATATGGTTATAGGGGAAAAGCAACAGAATATAACAGTTAAACTCAGTACATTAAAATGATTCAGTGTAACAAAATAATATTGAATGCAGTAATATATGAACTTAAAATCACAAAATTAAACCTTAAACAAAGCAAACAGTAAAATGGAATAGAAATACAGAGATTTGTATAAACCATTGGAGTCTGAAATGCCCTAAAATATATAACCTCCAGTCTCTTTAAAGTTCTTTAGGTTTTTTTTTTAAATTATCCATTTAGATGTCTATTGTCCCAAGGCAAAGTGGTAAGGGGTAGGCAATGGGGGTTAAGGGGCCCATCCAGGGCCACACAGCTGGGAAGTATCTGAGGACAGATTTGAACCCAGGACCTCCATCTCTAGGCCTGGCTCTCAGTCCACTGAGACACCCAGCTGCCTCCCCAGAGTTAGCTAAAGGGTTATAGGAAGCTGAATTTTCTTCAGGTGAAGTCAATAAAAGGATCAATGCAATTAAAAGATATCCTTGTAAAGTAGTCATGTTTTTAAGTTCCTGTTCGTGTCTCTTCTCTCCCTTTTTCTCTCTCCCCTCTGATACCACCTCCTGCCCCAGTCCATGTGGCTAATCTTAGCCTAAGGGAAAATTACCCCATCTTTACCAGCTGGTAGAAATGAGTCCTGGGCCTGAGTCAGGATTGCTGGGGCAGGAGGTCCATCTGGGTCAGGATTGCAGGCAGCAGGGCAGGGAGCCAGAGCACCAGGTGAGAATGGAGAAAGGCCAGGAGCAGGAGCCAGAGCTGGAGCGGTCAGCCAGGGTGGGCAGGGCTGGGACCAGGTGAGCAATATTGAATCAAGAAAGTCTGAAGCAGATGGCTGCCGGCAGGAGCTCATCAAGATGGTTTTCTTAAAAAGCATCTTGGAGAAACGTGGCTTAGAAATCATTATCTAGGCTATCTTTCCTTTAAAAAAATTTTTTTGAGAAGTTCTCATCCAATCTAGTGGTCACCATAACTGTAAAGATTAAAATTTGGGGGGAAGCTGGAGCAAGGTAGAAATTTGTTTCTCTCTGCAAGGAGTATTATATTTTTAGAGGTTTATTAAAGGTTAAGGATTAAAGAAAAATACAGAATAAGAAAGCACATGTCTAGGCCCAGAGAGGCCTAGACAACCTCACCTACATCATGAAAAGACCTGTCTGCTCTGAAGCGGAAATAGGAAAGAGCGCACGTAGCCTTTACAATGAGGTTAAATAACTCATCTCGCTCTTGGCCCAGGTGAGGTTACAAGGCATTTTGGGAAGTGAGCAAGGACTTCTGGGGAATGGAGTCCTGGATGCAAGTCTCCATTTTTACACCACTCAATGTGTGAAATGGGGTGTTTGCATCTTTGGTGATTAAATCTAAAAATGGGCAGATCTCCTACTCAACTTTAAGTATCATGCTCTAAAAATAGCCAGGGATTACAATTTAATCTTCACAATTAAGGGAAAGTTAAGTATTTTCATTGTTATAATCAGGGGAGTGTTAAATTTAATCTTCACACTTCTAAGGTAGAAGAATGGCAAGGGCTAGGTGGTAGGGATATTAGGTGACTTGCCAGGGTTCTACAGATAAGACATGCCCAAGGTCAAGTTTGAACCCAGGACCTCTCATTTCCAGGTCTGGCTCTCTGTCCACTGAGATATTTAGCTTCCCCTACCTGATTATATTTGTAATGGGCTTCAAAATCTTATTTGTTAGTTATATGCCCTTGTGGTACAAAAAGGTGATGAGTCATGGTTGCAAAGAGTTATATGTAAGCTCAACTTAAAAAAAATCCTTCATAATAAGAGAATGGGAGCCATCAAAAAATTAAATGGTACTGCCTCAGGAAATACTGAGTCTTTTGAAATCCTTTTTAAAATTATGATTTTAAAAACATTATCTAAAGTTTTAGGACAAACTCATAACAAAATTAGTATTCAGAGGCATGACTAGTCAATTAGTCCATCTCTTAAAATAAAAGAAACATCCCATAGAATCCCTAATGACAAAGATGAAAGGAACTTTAGTAAGTTGCTTAGTTATTTTGAATACAGGTTGGACAAGACCAAGGGTGTACTAGATTGAGCCAGCTCTAAAAGGCTTATACTATTCTGTTTTCATTGGGAACATTTACACATCAGAAAAGGATCATCACAATAAATTAAGTTTTGATTTATTGTGGTTGGTGTATAAACTTAAGAAAGGTTAAAAATTTCAGATTAAATTTAAAAGTACATATCTATACTTTTTTCCTGTAGGACCAAGGTTGTCAAAAATTTCCCAACATACTCTCATACTTTTCTATAAACATTAAGTTCAGCAGGAGTGCAATAGAAGCTCAGAGAATGAAGTCATCAACAAACTGGACATCTGGTCTATAGTATATATATAGTATAGTCTACTCCTCCTCCTCCTCCTCTTCTTCCTCCTCCTCCTACTACTACTACTAATAATAATAATAAGGATATGCTTTAAGGTTTTTAGAGTGCTTAATTTCTTTTACCTCATTTGAGCCTCCTAATGCATCGATGTGGATCCCTGTGGGGTTAAAATGTTTGATTTGGAAAACTACAAATTAGCATTATCTATAACATTTCCTAATTGCATCTTAATCTTATTGGAGGCACCAAGTTTGATACATCTGACCTAGTGCACCTTGGCTGTAGGTCTGCCCTCTCTACTCTATACATTCTCTCTACTCCCTCAACCAGTTACTCCAATACCAAGTCAACCCCGACACCTAGCTCTCACAGAGCTACTTGAGTGCAAGTGGCATTTACTTTGGCAGATGTTTCTACAACTCACCCCCATTCATTTGTTGCTAGGCACAAGAATGGCTCAGGATGCAAAAAGTTAGCAGCCTGTACATGTTCGGCATCCCCTACCACAACGACAGGAATGTTGAAGGCAGCATCCCCACCCTCAGCTTTTGTGTTCTTGGCAAAACTTCACTCTGAGCACATGTGCTTCTGTGCTCTAATAGGATGCAGTTTCTAGCAGCTGTCCAGGCCCTATGGCTTGGGGGTCTGTGGAGGTCCCATGTTAGAGAGGGAGACACATCTACACATCTCCTGGAGTCTAATTAGCTGACGTCGAATTGGATATCTGCTTCTAGGCTTTCCGAACCCACCTTGACACTCTCTTGATTTACTCACTCATTTGTTCCAGACATAGTGAGAGGAGACACATCTAGACAAAACAGAAGTTTCAAATAGTAGCATAATAAAAGAAGAGACTAGTCATATAAAACTTGGGGAAGACTACCAAAAGAGTTATTTTGTTATCTTATGCAGTTATTGGTACTTGAAAGTGTGTGAGGAGTCTATGAATTATTCTTTCCAGATGTAGAAGGTGAGCTGTCTAGTGCCTGAAAACCAATTTCTTTGAGATCATTATGTTCATTTTAGAACATTTTATCTTATTGAAAATACAAATGCTGTACCATGGTAAAAGCTGCAGGATGATGAAGCCCTTTTTATTGGTTTAAAGTCCATTTGTTGGTTCCTGGAACTGATTTTAAGTGACTTGTGGTCTTTTCATATACTGCTAACCACCAAAACAATGTGCTGGATTTGGGACTGCTTTTGTTTTTGTTTTTGTTTTTGTTTTTTTACTATTTATTCCTGTGAACTGTAGGACTAAGTCAAATTGATATTGAGCAAGTGAATAAACTGAAGTTGTCCATGCTTTGAATATTCAAAACTTTGGGTTCCTTTTAGGTGTTTTGTCTTTAGTTGAATGGATTCAGGAAAGGTCTCTTCATTTTTGCTCTGATTGTGCCTTAAATTAAAATAGGATCTTGCCAGGAACTTGAGCAGAATATATTCGTGAAAGGTTAGGTTCTCACAGTATCTCCTGTGAGTCAGTGGCAATACTCATAAGGGTTTAAAATTTCATAGACAAGAAAATTAAAGTTGGATTGGGTCTTACAAATCATCCATTTGTAACCCTCTCCTCTAACTCAGCTCAGCTCCTAATTCACCAGACTGCTTTGCTACCTCTACCCAAAAAGAGATGCCTCCATTCTGGAGGTTTTATTCTCTGATTGGTTAGTTACACTTTCAAATTTCCATTTAAGGTGATACCCATCCATCCATTCTCACTTCTAACTTGGTTCATCCCTTGATTATCTGATTGTTTTCCTTTTTTATTATCTTCCCTATCAAAATTTGAGCTCTTTAAGAAAAGGGACTATCTTTTTGTTTATATTCATATTTCCAGAGTTTAGAGTAGTGCCTGGTATATAGTAAATGCTAAATAAGTGCTTTATCTAAGGTAATCTTCATTTTACAGATGTAGGAACAGAAGCCTAAAAAAGGAGAAATAGTTTATTTACTAAGAGCTCAAATTTGCAAAGGAATTCAACTAATTTGCAATTCATGGGAGCTACTATATTTTCTTCCCAAGACTTCTATTAAGACTCACCCACCACTTGTCCCTGACAAGATCCTATCACTATTTGTGTATCAGCCTGTTGAGCTCATGTTCTTTTCTAGATCTTTGTCAGAATGTCCTATCATATCTGGAGCACAGGCGGCAATGAAGGTGGGAAAGTTCAGAGACTTGATTTTAGTCAGCCTCAGAGGGTAGGGCAGAGACTGCAATTCTAAACACAGGAGAAAAGCCAGATGATTTTTGCATATTCTAGGTATGCAGCAGTCCAAAATATGAATCTTATGCTAGGAGATCAGTTCAAAGACAAAGGCAAAGTGAGAGATGGGTCACTTGAGCCAAGTGAGTACCAAGCACAATCAAAGAGCTACTCTGAGGATATCTAAGGGTACAAAGACAAGACAGATGATGAGGAAAGGTACAAATAATGTGCAAGTGGTGGAGGAACAGAGGAGATAAGCACTTAAACATCTGTAACATTTAGCAGCAAATGTTAGAAACCCAGTCTCTGGGGTTCATGAATGGAAAATTCAGACACTGGAGATGGGGGACAAGGATGGCAAGAGCTTTTATAAAACTTTATATAAAACTTTATATAAAAAATATTAAAAAAAATGAAACAACATTTAGTCCAATTCTAGACACATAAATGCTTAATTAATGCTCTGTCTAATCTATTCTCTCTCTATTTATTTATCTATCTTTCTTTCCACATTGGTTTACCATAGAGCAGAAACTTTTACTGATTGTTGAACTTTGCAGTTACTGCGGTAAGGTTTTCATATCTAATCCCCTTTCCTCATTCTCTTCTTCCTCACATTATTGTGGAGTCTATCTTCTAAATAAATTGTAAGCTCCCGAAGGGCAGGAACTGTATGGGTTGGTTTTGTTTTTTTCATTTTTGTATTCTTCCATTTAATATGATGCCTTGGGAGTAGGGGGCTCATAATAGATAGTTTCTAAATTTAATTGCCTAAGGGCAGAATCATTCCTCAAGTTTGACAACCTCTGTAGGGAGTTTATGGGTGGAGGTTAATTCAGCATGTTAGACAGTGTTAAACACAGGAACAAGAGTTCTGACATTCTTACAGATCTTTATAACCCCCTTCCTGATAGATGTATACTGATTTGAGGTTGTCTGTTTCTGTTTTCTGTCTATCTTTCTGTATCTGTCTTTCTTTGTCTCTCTAGGTATCTCTGTCTCTTTCACATTATCTTGCTCTTTTACTTTTTTCTTGCTCTTGCTCTTATTCTCACTCTCGCTTTCATTAACCAGCAAAATTCATAATGATATCCTTTCTTATTATTAGCTAAAAACATCCACGGGGTTAGTAGCATACCCATTTCTTCTTCCTCAACTATGATTCTGCTTTCATTCTCCTCCCATTTGTATATTATATATACATATATAATTAGACACACTGACAAGTGGTCAAAATTGATTGTGATAAAAGAATTGATATCCTGGTGCTCTTAACCTCATGTCTGTGAACTTTCTAAAAATTTTGAGGTCCCAAAACTCTCCATTCTTCCCTTCACTCCATTGGCCCTGAAAATGGCAAGCAATTTCATAGGGCTTTTATATGTACAATTATATAAAACATATTTCTAGATTAGTCATGTTGTGAAATAAAATTAAGACCAGAAAAAAAGAAAAACATGAAAAAATAAAGTAAAATAATGTATGATTCAATCTGCATTCAGACTCTAGGAAACTGGATTGGATTTTTCAGCATAACTCCTTTGAAATCGTCTTGGATCATAGCTAAGTCATTCACAGTAGATCATCATTACAATATTGCTATTACTATGTACAATGTTTCCCAGTTCTGTTCACTTAATTTTTATATCAGTTCATATAAACATTACCAGGTTTTTCTGAAAGTATCCTATTCATTATTTCTTATAGCCCAAAAGTATTCCATCACAACCATATGCCACAACTTGTTCAGTCATTCCCCAAATATCCTTTCAGTTTCTAATTCTTTGACACCAGTAAAAGAGCTGACACAAATATTTTTGTACACATATATCCTTTAACTTTTTTTAATCTCTTTGGAATATAGACTTAGTAGTAGTATTACTGGGTCAAAGGATATGCACAATTTAATAATCCTTTGGGCATAGTTCTAAATTGTTCTCCAGAATGGTTGATTCAGTTTGCAATTCCAACAACAGTTCATTAGTGTATCAATTTTTCCACATCCCCTACAACATTTGTGATTTTCTTTTTCTGTCATATTGACCAATCTAACAGGTGTGAGGTTGTAACCCAGAGTTTTAATTTGTCTGTAATCAGTATTGACTTAAGGTATTTTAATATGACTTAGATGGCTTTGATTTCTTCATCTGATAACTGCCTGCTCATATCCTTTCACTATGTATCATTTGGGGAATAAGTTTTATTTTATAAATTTGACTCAGTTCTCTATCTATTTGAAAAATGAGGACTTTATCAGAGAAACTTTCTATTAAAAACGTTTTCCCCAATTTTCTGTTTTCCTTCTGATCTTAGCTATATTGGTATTACTTGTTCAAAATCTTTTTTTTTTAATTTAATTTAATTCTTCCCATAGATCTGATAGGTAAACTATTTTATGATCTCCTAATTTGCTTATAGTATTACCCTTTATGTCTAATCTAGTCTTGAGATACAGTGTGAAATATTTATCTATACCTTGTTTCTGCCAAACTCCTTTCTAGTTTTCCCAACAATTTTTGTCAATTAGTAAGTTCTTGTCAAGCTGGGATCTTTGCATTTATCCTTTCAATTGCCTGGGATGGATTCTGGCTTTTTTCCTGGGGTGCCAAATTTTAATAGCAAGGGGGACTTAGAAGAGGGAAGGAACCACTGAACAGCTATTTGGGAACTGATATTATGTGGTGCTTCCTCTTTCTTTCACTGAGCTGGGTTGTTATCAATGGAATCAGGCAGTTTAGACTACAGGGTAAGTCTGTTCTCTCCCACAGCCTCCTTCTTAACTGATAGATTGAAATTCCCCTCTGACTACATAAACTCTGAATCAATCTCTGGTATAACTCAAGGTGTCTAATTTATTGGAGTATAGGGTTGTTGAAAGAAGAGGAAAGGAAGGAAAAGGCAGAGGGAAAGAGGAAGGTCCCTAATAATTCCTTTCATAATATAACTCTTGAGGATTTGATCAAGGAGAATTCTTCAGGGCTAAGCTCTGGATTCCCCTAAGGGAAAAAAGAGTCATTATCCCAAAATTAGCTTCCGTAGATAATTGAGACCTTCATTCAATTAATTCAAGCAAAGGATTTTGAGATTGGTACTTCTCCCACCTAGCTCCACAGAGTCCAAGATAAGAAGGTTTTCTCTCTGGCTCTAACTGCTAACTGAACCTTGATGGAATTCTCCCATCCCCCACGGGTCTTGTGAAGGTTCCATTGGCTCTTCTTCTGAAGCATCTCTTCAAACTTCATATTTCTCTTTGCTCTTGGTCATCTTCTTATTTATAGTTCTTGTCCCATAAGCTGGGATCTTTGCATTATGCAGTAGATACTATGATAATTATTTACTGTGTATTATGTATCCAGTCTATTCTATTGATCTGCCATTCTGTTTCTTAGTACTAGATTGTTTTATAATTACCACTTTTTAATACAGTTTGAAATCTGGTATGACTAGGATACTTTCTATCACATTTTCCCACTAATTCTCAATATTCTTGACCTTTTGTTCTTCTAGTTCAATTTTATTATTCTTTCTAGCTCTATGAAATTATTTTTAGTGGTTTGATTGGTAGGGCAATGATTAATTCAGGTAGAATTGTCATTTTTATTATGTTGTTTCAGCCTACCCACAAGCAATTAATATTGTTCCAGTTATTCAGATCTGACTTAATTTTTGTGAAGTATTTTGTAATTATGTACATGATTCCTGGGTTTCTCTTGGCAAGTGGACTCCCAAGTATTTTATATCGTCTATAGTTGTTCTGAATGAAATGTATCTTCCTATCTCTTACTGTTGGACATTGTTGGTAATATATACAAATGTTTATTATTTATGTGGATTTATCTAATATCCTACAACTTTGTTAAAGTTATTAATTATTTCAGCTAGTTTTAGTTGATTATATAAGTATACCATCATATTTTCTGCAAAATGATAGTTTTGGTTCTTCATTGCCAATTCTAATTCCTTCAATTTCTCTTTCTTCTCTTATTGCTATAGCTAACATTTCTAGCACAATATTGAATAATAGTGGTGATAATGGACATCCTTGCTTCACCCCTAACCTTATTTTAAAACTTTCTAGCTTATCTGCATTATAGATAACATTTGCTGAAGCCTTCAGATAGATACTGCTCATCCTTTTAAGGAAGCTTCCATGTATTCCTATTCCTTCTAGTGTTTTCAATGGGAATAAGTGTTGCATTTCATAAAAAAAAAATTTTCTGCATCTACTTAGATAAATCATATGACTTTTTTGTTTTTATTGATATAATCAATTATGCTAATAGATTTCCTAATATTGATCCAGCCATGCCTTTCCAGTACAAATCCTACCTGGTTATAATGTATGATCTTTGTGACATATTGGTATTGTCTCCTTACTAGGATTTTATTTAAAATTTTTGCATCAATAGTCATTATGGAAATTGGTCTATAGTTTTCTTTCTGTGCTTCTGTTTATCTTGATTTAGTTATCAGTACCATATTTGTGTCATAAAATGAATTTGGTAAGGCTCCTCAAATATTTCCAAATAGTTTATATACTATTGGGATTAATTATTCTTTAAAAGTTTTGTAGAATTAACTTCTGAATTAATCTGGCCCTGGGAATTTTTTCTTAGGGAGTTTATAAATGGCTTGTTCAATTTCTTTTTCTAAGGTAGGATTATTAAAATATTATGTTTCTTCTGTTAATCTATGCAATTTAAAATTTTTGTAAATGCTCATCCATTTCACTTAGATTATCAGATTAAGCTCCTGATAATTACTTTAACTTCCTTTTCATTGGTGCTGAATTACTCTTTTCATTTTTGATACAGTAAATTGGTTTTCTTCTTTTCTTTAATCAAATTATCCAATGGTTTATCTGTTTTATTGTCTTTCCAACAAAGAAAGCTCTTAGTTTTAATCAGTTCAATTTTTTTATTACTTCTGATTTCATTAACATCTCCTTTGATATTCAGGATTTCCAATTTTATGTTTAATAGTGTGAGATTTAAAATAGTGAAGGTCTTAAACTGTAGTGATTAAAATAGTGGAAGATATAAATTGTGATAGATATAAGAGAAGGTGAGTAAATTTGACTGCAGAAAATATGTTTCACTACAGTGTCTTGGTTTTAAATCAAATATAATGTGGTCGCCAGGGAAATATTCCCAATTATTCAAATACCCAAGTCAACTGGGTTTTATAGAGATTTTAATTAATACAAATGTGGAATTAAAGAAAAGAGAGAAAGAGAGAAAAAGGAACTAAGTATGAAGGGCCTTAAGCCAACATGACCTAGACCTGAGTCTTAAGAGAGAGAGAGAGAGATCAGTCAGTCAGTCTTTTAACACTCACCACAAGGTCTGCCTAAGCAAGGATTCTAGTGACACCAGGCCAGCATCATCTCAGCTGCTTTCACCAGCTCCCTCCTCCATCTAATGTTTCAGAATCAGTCCTTCCTCAATCTGAATGATTCAGAATGAGTCCTCCTCAATCTGAATGTTTCAGAATGACTTTTCAGCTCTTCTCTGAGCTGTTATTTTTAAGGGCAAAATCTCCTATGTCACCTCCCCTAAGTTCTTCCATCTACCAATCACTGTAGATGTTTTCCAAAAGACAGCCCATTTTGAATTCACAGCTGAGTAGATTAATCTCTTTAGTAAGTCAGAAAAAAAATGCTGCTATGTCGACTAATTTCATTAAGAGAAAACCTCTGAGTAAGTTTTCACCTTTTAGGTCTAAGTAGTTTACAAGTTGCCCCACCTTTAGAGGCACCTAGCATCCCATTGTATCAATTCCAAAAACAGGCATGGCTCAAAGAACTCCTTTCCTTTATATGTATGGTTTTCAAGTAATTTCATTGTTTAGCAAGGAGTTTTCTGCCCTAAAGCATTTCTTAAGTATGGGTGGAATAGAGGTCCTCCCATAGCAAGGAGTTTTCTCCCCTAAAGCAGTCCCAAGTAGGGATGGGGTAGAGATCCTCCCATAGCAAGGAGTTTTCACATTCAAGTAGAGTTCTCACTATCTGGTAGGGAATTATTTCAAGTAGGGAATTGGAGGATTCCTCAATGTGGAGTAAAATTTTTAACATTCATAAGTCTGTGAAATTTTAAGGTTTACAATAGGAGATTTTAAAAAATTGCTCTTTTCTAGGTTTTTTAATTGCATTCCCAATTTATTTATATATTATTTCTTGATTTTATTGATTTGCCCTTAAATATAGTTTGGGTTGCATCCCATAAATTTTGGCATGTGGTCTCATTATTGTCATTCTCTTGAATTAAATTATTGATTATTTCTATGATTTGAACTTTGACCTACTCATTCATTAGGGATATATTTCATCATTCAAATAATTGGGGTATACCTACTAAAACAAACTCAGCAACTATATGAACACAATTGCAAAACACTCTTCACACAAATAAAATATCAGATTTAAACAAATGGGAAAAATTAATTGCTCATGGATAGACTTAGCCAAAATAATGAAAATGAAATCCTTCCTAAATTAATTTACCTACTCAATGCCATACCAATCAAACTAACCAGAAATTATTTCATAGAGCTAGAAAAAAAGACAACAAAGGTCATGGGGCCTTCCTGCACAGACACAGGGCTGGAGAGAGAGGTGAAGAGAGAGAGGAAAAGATGCTGGTAAAATAGAGACATGTAGTCTGAGAACTTAAAGTAGGGAAGAGATTTAAATCTATGCTTATCTACCTTTTCTATTAATAACCTTTATGAAAAATAATAACTGGTAGAGATATTAATTTTAATTATAACAGTTGGCTAACCTCTTCAGTTTTAAAAGTATCCTTAATTTCCTTCTGAGACTTAGTGCTTGGAATAGCTTAGGGAATTTTATCTCGTCTGCTCCCCTATGCTGGACACACTTTGGCCAAGACAGAGAAACAGTAGTTTTCCTTTTCATGCCTGTTTTCCTGGATCATATCAGTGAGACCTTCCCTCCCACATGGCTTTCCCTGCCACCCTCCCCCACATTTCTTTTGGCTTAAATATGGGTGGGGCAGTTAAGAAAGAAGACCAAGTGTTTTGCGCAGATGGGACCCAGCCCAGCCCAGTGTCTGCCTGACTTTCCCTGGCACAAAAACACTGGCTTCTAACTGCCACGAGCACAGTGCATGGGGGGCTATGAGCATAAGTGGAGAGTGGATTGGAGAAGGGAGGCCCTAAGACCCAGCACCCCCACCCCACCACTTTTCAACTTGAAAGTGAGGGGATGGAGCACTGGCTGAGATGTTGGTGATGCCTGTGCTGCATTTTAAACCCTGTTTTCATTTAGGGGGAGTGAGGTGACTTAGTGGATTAACATCCAGACCTGTATATGGGAGATCCTGGGTTAAAAATCTGGTACTGATTAAGTGAGTCACCAGCAGATAGGAGCTCCCTACCCAGTGCCCACAACTATGAAAATACATGGCTTCAAGTCTGGGAGTGGGGAAAAGACTGCACTTTCACAAGGAAGTTCTCTTTTGAATTTTCTTTCCTCCCTTCCCCCCTGGAACATTCCTTCAGACTGCTAAGCTTATCAAAAGACACATTGTTTTTTATCTCTTCCTTTATCTTCTTGTTTTTTAGATAAGACCTAAACCCTCAAGTATCTTACCCTCTATATGCAGTTATAGTGCCGCCCTGTGGTGAGAAGTAAAACTGCAGGAAATTTAAAAGAAAATTCCTTTCCTACTACTAATCCTCCTAGTGATCCAAAATAATAACATTAAATTGAATACATTTGAATACAAGGATTATTAATAATATTGAATTAAAATTAAAACAAAATTTCTAAAATTGAACAAAGCCAAAAATTAAAATAAATTAATTAAATGAAATATTAAGGAATGATTTCAGGACATAATAGTATTAATAATATTATCAATGACAATAATTATTAGTTTCCCAAAACAATTATTTGTCACTACCAACTATTATTATTAATAATTATTATTATTGATAAATTATACTTGTTATTACGCTTATTTGCTATTAATAATTATTAATAACAACAATTATAATAAATATTAATAACAATTATAATAAATATTAATAACAACAATAATTATACAAAATACACATTCATTATTAGTACTGTTGCTGCTCAACAATTATTTACTTCCTTCCATTAGCTTATTATTTAAACATACTGTCATTGCCTTCCACAATAACACTGAAGAAATTTGTGTCTCCATTTTTTTGTGTTTTAGGAACTTTTTATTGTATAAACTGACCATTTAGCAATACTCAGACTAGATTAAATAGGCAGATTAAGTCAGACAGACTAGCCACAATGGGAAATATTCCAACAAATCAAGGGAAATCAGGAAATATTCTTTCAGAATCACCCCTGCACAAACTTTTTAATTGTTGGGGGTGATCCTAATCTTCCTAAGGAGAATTGGATTACAAAAAAAGGAAGCAAAAAATTTTTGCAAGGCCTGGATGAAAAAAATCTTTTATATGGCCAAAATATTGATCCTTTGACTTCAAGCTCTTAAAGTATTTGAAGTTATCCATAAAATATAAAGATAGAAAAGATAATAAATACTGGCTCTTGTGGGAATATAATGCTGATAAATCAACCATCCCCTCCAGTGAGGAAACAATTCTTTCTTTGGAACCAGACTATTCTGGCTTAACTCGTTCACTTCCTCCTCTTGAACCCTTGATTAGAACTAGCAAGAAACACACCCTATCATCCCACCTGGACTGTGAGGATGTTTCTCCTCATTATAACTCAAATCAGGACTTGAACCCTTCAGTTCCTCTCCCTATCAGACCTTGCTCATTTCTCACTCCTCCCTTCTCCTTTCCTCCAAATCTACCTCTCTACCCTTATTTACTATCCCATTACTCAAACCCTTAAGAATTTCCTCCTTCTCACTACCCAGTTGCCACCCATTTTCCCTATAGCTACCTGAACAATTCCTATCCTTATTTTCTTGGCCATCCTTTTCCCTCCCCTCCTTCCCTTGACCGATCCCACCCACCTTACCATGACTCCTCCTCTAGACCTCACCCATCATAATCCTCTCCTCCCCAACCCCACCTCCATTCCTCTCCACCCAGCCCTCAGCCCCACCCACTTTCTTCTCTTCCCCTCCCCCATCCCCATCCCCATTCCTCTCCTCCCTGGCCCCAATCCTATCCTCAATCTTTTCACCCTGCCTCCCCACCCCCTGACCAACCCTTCCCATTCCATTCACCCACTACCCCTTCCCTACTAACTTCACTACTACCTATTCCATTGAAATCCAGAAAACAGACCAAGCAACAGTTACTACAGATAATTCAAATAAAGTCCTTTTCCCTCTCAGAGATGTTCCTACTTATAAAAGACATAGAGATTAATAAATATTAGACACCATACACCTTTCTCTCCATAAAACATTGAGAGATTCAAAGAAAAAACACCTTCCTTTGAATCTGAGCCTACACTGATTATAAATAATGTTGAAAATATTTTCTGTACATATAATCCCACATGGATTGATGTGGAAGATTTGCTCCAGACCTTGCCAACAAAAAGGGAAAGGAATAAGATCCTTTATCTTGTTAATCAGGCCCAGGGAGAGGGAACAACTCATTGGCCATCTGAAGATCACAAATTGGACCCAAATTCAACGCAAGGCTACTTACAAATATGCCAGGATAGAAATGCATTACTAAAAACTATGAGAGTTTGTTCTGATAGCCCTGGTAAATGGACTAAATTCAAATATCTTAAACAAGAAGACAATGAAAACCCCTCTCAATTTATGGATAGGCTTATTGAGCTGAAAGGAAGGTACATAAAACTGGATCTTGATAGGGAAAGGGATATGAGACAAATTTGAATACAATTTGCAAAAAAACAAACAAACAAACAAACAGTTGTAAAGTATTTAAGAATTATTTTATGACTAACTGCCCAAATTGGCCTAATATGGACCTCAAAGAATTGAAAAGAATTGTAATTTATGCTTTTGAGGGACATAAGGAAAAGGAGAAATAGAACACTGATTTAATGGAAACATTAAAGAATGAAATAAAGGAATTAACTGCTAAACAAGGAGAGGAGGTTAAAGACAAAGCTACTTTACTGGAGTCATTAAGGAAGGAAATAAAAGAATTACCTGAAACAGTTGGAAATGCAAAGCAAGGAGAGATAATAGATCCCTTACAAGAATACACAAAACAACTACTAACACGTTATTTTTGTGGAAATATTGATCATGTAATTATGGAGTGCAGAAAGAGAAATCAGGTAAATAGAAATAGAAGCTTCAGGAATAATGTAAATAATAGGAGAAATAGCAATACGAATGAGGCAACTCATAACTCACACCACAACCCCTGTATTCAGTGTAGAGGAACCCAGAGAAATAGCCAGGAATCTTTCTGATGTTGTGAGGGGAGAGGGAATGCTCTAGAGTTAGAGGTTGAAACCTTCGACTCCCCACACCCTGATGTGTTAATGCCTATTATCCCCATGCATTCCTCTCTCCAAAATAAAGAACCTCATGTGACCCTGAACGTTGAGAACATGTATTATGATTGCCTGTTAGACACTGGAGCATCAAGGTCAGTTTTAATGAGTAAGCCTGATTCTGTATGTTATCTTATCAGCTCTTTGAATGTAATAGGTGTATCGAGAGTACCTCTAAAGTTTCAAAAGTTTTCCCCTTGAATGGTGTCTGTGGGACCCCCTCAGTGGAACATTCTTCCCTTTTAAAGCCAGATTCCCCTACAAATTTGCTACAGAGAGATCTTTTATGCAAACTTAGAGCCACAATAACATGATCTCTATATGGTGCTGTGAAACTAGAATTGCCTGAGGAATGCTTAAAATTATTTTCTGTACTTCTTTCAGACAATCAGGATGTGGGAGAACACTTCACCTTTGAAATCCCAGATGATATACCTGAGTGTCTATAGGCTACATCTTCTTCTGATGTTGGCCTACTTAAGTCAGCTGATCCCATTCAGATTAAGATGAAAAATTCCCCATCCCTCTCAAAAGAGGCAATTGAGGGTAATTCCCTAATGATAGAATCATTAATAAAATAAGGAATAATAATCCCATACAAATCTGAATATGATACACCTATTTTCACTATGAAAAAGCCAAAACTATGCCCTGATGGAAAATGTGTATATAGATTTGTACAAGATTTGAGGACTGTGAATAATCATGTCATAAAAAGATATCCTGTGCTTGCAAACCCAAACATAATAATTTCTTCTAGTCCCAGCACAGCCACATACTTTACTGTAGTGGATTTGTGCTCAGTTTTTTCTCGATACCAATTCATGCAGATTCCAGGCATATATTTGCTTTTACCTGAAAAGATTCTCAGGGGATATGGTGTCATCTGCCCCTAAGGGCACATGGAATGTCCCACCCTCTTTGCACAAATTTTGGTACAAGATTACAGATGATATTCAATTTAATTCAATTCAATTCAATTTAAACATAATTGCTTAATTAAATACATAGATGATTTACTCTTGGCTTCATCAAATGTGGCAGCATGCCAAGAAGATAGAAAACATCTTCTGTTAGAACTATATAAGAGAGACCACAAACTCTCAAAGGCAAAGGTTCAATGGTGTCTCCCCAAAGTAGAATATTTAGTGTTCATTTTAACTGCTGCTTCCTTTTCTATTTCTCCTAAGTGCATTGAAGATATTAAAAAATTAAGTACTCCCACTACTAAGAAACTTTTGAGAGCAATATTATGGGCAACAGGGTTTTGTAGACAATGATTCCTTGCTATGGGGAAATCACAAAACCCTTTATAGTGCTAACAAAAGATTCGGTCGCTGAACCTCTTTGATTGGACTCAGAATACTTGTCAGCCCTATCAGGTTTAAAACAAGCTATCTTATCTGCCCCTAGTCTAAGTATCCCACATTATGATAAACCATTCACTTTATATGAGTATGAACATAAAGGGGCAGCTTCATGTGTTTTAACCCAAAATCTAGGACCGGCTCAGTGTCTGGTTGCTTATTAATTGGCCCAGCTGAACCCAGTAGCTTTGGGAGCACCACCATGCCTTAGAGATGTAGCTTCCACAGCTTTATTGGCAACTAAGGTGACTGACTTAGTATTGGGATGTCCATTAACAATTATGTGTCCATATCAAGTAGAAGCATTGTTGCTCAGACATAAGACATAGGCATTCTCTGATCAAAGACTCATGAGATATGGAATAACCTTATTAAACAACAAAAATATAATTTTAAAAAGCAACACACTCTTAACCCTGCCACCTTGCTTCCTGATTTGCCAGTCTCATAAGAACTATTACATAGCTGTGAAACTTTAGTGTCCATGGCTAAAAAACCTTAGGAAGATCTCCTGGACATTCCTTTAGACATTCCAGTTCTAGCCTTATTTACTGATGGTTCTTCTTTCATAAAGGATGGCATACATTACACTGGAGCTGCTATAGTCACATAATTTGTTACTGTGTGGTCAGCTTCACTGCCCTCAAACTTAAGTGCTTAAGGTACAGAACTAATAGCCCTAAAACATGCCTGTATAATTGACAAGGGTAAGGAAGCAACAATTTATACTGACTTGAGATATGCATTTGGAATTTTTCATGCAGTGTGTTATAGCTTCAGAGAGGATTTTTAAACTCAGCTGGAAAAACCATAGCAAATGCAGAAATTATTAATGAAGTTCTTTTTGCTGTACAGCTACCTGAAGCCCTAGCTGGTGTTCATTGCTCTGCCCATAAAGGTGGAATTGCTCCTATCTCTAAGGGAAATAACCAGGCAGATGCCGCTGCAAAGTTAGCAGCTGTAGAAGGACCTGAATTAATTTTAACATTAACAACAAATAATGAATCAGATTTGTCACTTTCCTATAATGAAAAGGAAGTGGAAAATGGAAGCAACAATTTAAGATAAAACCGATAAATGGAATATGAGTGTCCTCTGAAGGAAAACCCCTGCTCCCTAGAAGGTTTTATCACCAAATGTGCTTATTTATTATAAGAGCAGTCACTTTGGCACTCAGGATATTGTAGACTCTGTTAAGAAGGTATGGATAGCCTTTGGTATAACTACCATAGCCTCTAACATGTGTGCAGCCTGTTTCACTTGCAAGGCATAGAACAAACATGCTTTTTGAGGCAAGGCTTTTGGTGGGCATTCTTTGGCTTACACACCTTTTGAGCATCTACAAATCGACTTTATTACAATGCCTAAAGCTGGACATTACAAAGTTTGCCTGGTCATACTGGATCATCTGACCAGATGGCCAGAGGTTTTTCCTAGGCCCAAGCCACAGCAGCTTTTATTGCTAAAAGTACTTTTAAGAGAAATTATCCCTCACTTTGGCATGCCAGCATGAATTGATTCAGACAGGGGAACCCATTTTACTGATTCTATTTTGTCCCAGATTTATTTTTGTCTGGGGATCACTCCCCAATTCCATGTACCATGTCACCCCCAGAGCTCAGGCCAAGTTGAGAGAATGAATAGAGAAATTAAGACCATGATTGGAAAATTGTGCATGGATATTCACTTAAAATGGCCTGAAGTCCTCCCCTTAGCTTTGTTTTATCTTCATAGCAGACCTAGGGGAGATTTACATATCTCACCATTTGAGATGCTTTTTGGACATCCACTAATGCAGGCTAAACCTTTATCTCCTGTATACACATCATTACTAAGTGAGGACACTTCCATTGCTTCTTATATACAGGATTTACAGGTCTGATTGTGAGAACTCCATGAATCTGGAGCTTTAGTACAAGCAGGACCTCTAGATTTCTTGCTCCATAACTTACATCCAGGAGACAAAGTGTACATAAAGAACTTCTAGCCTGCTGGAGTGACTCAACCTGCCTGGGAAGGTCCATTTCAGGTACTGTTATCCACTCCTACAGCTATTAAAATTGGAGAAAAGGACTCCTAGATTCATTGATTCCATATAAAATGGGTACCTTCTATTGATATTAAATGATTGTAGCCCGTCACATTTATTGTATTTACTGATTATTTTAAGATTTATTTTTGTTTTTAAACTCACATGTTAATCTAGTATATCATACTTCATTTTACTATGTTACCCTCAATTACTTTGTTTTGGTTATTAGCTATGTATTCTTTTATGTTGTCTTTTTTTTGTAACCTCCCCCTTGTGACTGGACTGGTGATGAAACTACTATAAAACTCCATAGATAAGTTGAAAAAACTCTTTTCCGGGGAAAAGCCATTGATCTTCACAGGAGCTGGGTGTATCACCAGATCCATCAGAGCTATGTTGTGTCATGGGCAACCATTCCAGTCCATAGTAATGAGACATTACAACAATTTGCAACACATGGCCTTTTGCTCCTTTTTCTTTTGATAACTGTCACATTAATGATGATGGGTGGACACCATCAAAATAGTTATGACCTATGTCAGTGACATTTAAAAATTTTGATGAGTTAAAAATCTCAATTAATTTTAATGGGTCTTCAGAAGTAATTTTCAGATATCTAGGAGCACAACTACCTGTGACTGATCATTTGATCACCTTTGACTTATGTGTAAGAAAAGGTAAGGGTTCATTGAGTAGTAGTAAGTACATGGGAGACAAGGTGCAGTGCCAATATACTATTGCATTCCCTACCTCCACATTAACTGTGCTAGAATACAGCTTAAAAATTAAACGAATGAGACATTTAAATACTTGCCTTTTACAGCTATTACAATCTCATCCAAGAGGAGGGAGGATTTCACATGGGGTTTGGTCACCCCTGGACAGTTCTTTATTTGTCACTCCTAGATTACTCTACACTTACAACAGAATGATATGGTACTTGAGGTTTGGCCTGTTATTTCACCTATATTCATACATGATCAAGATGTTGACTGGATAGACAAATCAACAGGCAGGATTCTAGGTTCTGGCTGGCCTTCTAGACCCAAGAATTCAAGCCCAAATTCTGTAGCCTCTTCATCAGCAGGACAGTTGTTTTATCCCAGCCTGACATCTCTGGACATGGTCTATAGTCAATACCTCTCTCTCTCCTAATGTTAGGCAGGGACAACTTTATGCCCATTCTCAGCTCTGAAGAAGTTTCAGAAGACTCTGAGACCATCATCCCTTTTCTCTTATATATTAGGACTGGGGTGAGATGACATGGGCACTGTACACCCCAGAACCCCAGGCAAACTATTATCAGGGAAGCTCCCTTGCCTTTGCATCCTCATGACTCTGAACTTAGAAACACCCAATGACCCCCCTAGGGTCCTGAGATGTTTAACCTTTTTGATAGTCCTCTAGATTTTGGAATGATGGCAGTAATAGACTCTGTTAGGAATATCTCAGCTGAGCTTGAAAGATTGGCTCAAGACACAGCTCAAGCCATCTCACAAACTACTAAAGCAATCTTTTATCTACAGGAGTAGATTGACTCCTTAGCAAAAGGAGTCTTACTCACTTAAAATGACCTGAAGTCCTCCCCTTAGCTTTGTTTTATCTTCATAGCACACCTAGGGGAGATTTACATATCTCACCATTTGAGATGCTTTTTGGACATCCACTAATGCAGGCTAAGCCTTTATCTTCCATATACACATCAACATGCTCACAGCCACATTGGGAGGTGGTTGTGCATTTATTAATCAATCTTGTTATTCTTATGTAAATAAGTCTGGAGAATTTGTGACAAATATCCATGAGCTTAAAAGGCTTTTAAATGATACACAGCAAGTAGCTGTAGAGACTCATGTGAATACTAATGATAGCTGGTGGAACCTCTCATGGCTGCAAGGAAGAAGTTTGTTTGCATTTGTCCTAATGTGGGCTCTTATAATTTTGTGAATTTTGGTACTTCTTAGAATCCTTATTAGTTGGTGTACTACTGTTTTTAAAAGACTTTTACCTGGTGAAAACATCATGTATACTCACACTGTGAATCCTGGCCAAGTTAAAAGAGAATTAGATCTCATTTTTGACTGAGCAAACTTTGTGTTGTAACTCTGCTTGGCTAACACATTATCACATGGGATGTGAACTATAAATGTGTGATTTTTTTATTGCTAGTATTATTTTTATTGCTTTTTCTTTCTTTATATTGCAATAGGATATTTGATTATTTTCTCTTTCTTTTTTCCTATCCTTGGTAGTATTTGAAGTACATGAAATCAGTATTAATGTTTTTTTTTAATTTGAAGGATAAAGTTTACAGTATAAGTTTACAGTATCTGTTAGCCCTAATTAGGCATACCCAAAATCTTTAGACCATAGAAACCTGCCATTTATTGATAAATGTTATGGTACTGTGTTTAATGATTGTGCCTGATTTCAAGAGAAGGGAACAAAAGAGCCACTGTACAGTGCCAAGTAGCACAAGATCAAAAAGTACCAAGCCAATCCAGGGAGGATTGTTGAACTTCTATACCAATGAAAAAAGACGTGAACCTAGAGTGAGACTCGATGTTGCAGTGCTTGACATATGTTAAGATGCAGGACTCCTTGTAGCACACTCCTTGTGTAATAATATTCTCAGACAAGTACCTCTGTTTGGGAACCTGGCTCTCCCTATCTCTGACAGTGAAGGTACAATCAGACCAGGGAATGATTTCTTCCCACTTGCTGCTAAAATCTAGTTCTTTCCCCCTTATAGTTTGGCAATTTTCTGTAGTCCTGGCTGAAAATGGATAAAGTGCTTTATCACTGCAATTGTCTTACAGGCTTGTGGGAAATAAATCACTTTAATAGGGCTTTGCTACTGATTCAAGGTCCTATTACAGATCTGCTTTTTACTCAGGATTTTATACACATAAGAGTTTTAATTTTATCGTTTCTCTACTTATAATTATTTTCATACAGAATTTTTGCTCTTTTTAGTTGAGATTTGAGGGGATTTGTTTTTTTCTTTGGAAAATTCTTTCATATAACTTGTAATAAGGAAAAGGGGTTGATTTTAAAAGGGTTGGACTCAATTATTTAAAAGTGTGGTCACCAGGAATTTATATTAATTCCAAAGAGATTTATTTATAATTTATTTACAAAATGTAGGAAAAGTGAAGTAAGAAAATCAGAGAGAGGATAGGGTAATATATCTAGCTTAAGCACTAAGTAATTTACTCATAGCCCCAAGCAGGGAGAGTTAGTCTTTAGGCCTCAGCAAAAGCCTAGGACCTTGGGAAGTCTTTTCAGAAAAATCCAGCAGTTAAGAGTCTGCTTTTTCACTCACTGCGTATCAGTTCAAAGGAAGAGATTTTAGAATAGCCTCACCAGGAAACAGTATCTCAGGTCCAGTCAGTACATTCTTTACCAGCCTTCACTTCAAAGAATGAAGAACTACCAGTAGTGCCCCTTCAGGAAGTCTTAACTCCCTTTTAAAAACACTTTCTCTTACATCACTTCCTATGCCTGCCCCTAATTCTATATCTACCAATCACAGTTGAAGTCCTGCTGTAGGACTGCCAAGGAGGCAGTCAGTCAACCCACTATTACACAAATGGGTCACAGACCTCTTCCACTCAAGTGTGAATGGGGTGTTTACACCTTTGGTGATTAAATCTAAATCTAAATCTAAAAATGGGCAGATCTTCCTACTCAACTTTTAAGTAGGGTATTCTAAAAATAGGCAGGAGTTACAATTTAATCTTCCCAATCAAGGGAGACTTAATTAATTTCATTTTTACAATCAGGGGAGAGTTAAATTTAATCTTCATAATCTCATAACTCAGCCATGTATCCCAGGATGATTCAGATGTTGGTCAATACCTTCGTCAGGGGGGTGATTGTGTAATTATCCTAAATTCTGAGGTTTAAAATTTTTTGGAGAAATTTCAGGAAAAGAAACTTCCCAACATCCCAAATCAAGAAAGAGGATCCTTTTGGAGAAGGTGTTATAAACATGCCTGAAGAAGCCACACACTGCATCAAAAGATCCAAAATGAACTTTAGGATATAATGAACTGAACTGAATGTGGTTGAATGTACTTATTCTGAATGTAAACTCTTATGTCAAAGGGGACTGCCCTCTAATTGTCATTTTGTCAATACATCTATCAATCAGTTTTTGTATTTTTCTCCTCATACTTACCTCTCATCTCTAACTATTGTAACTTCTTCTTAGAAAGTGTAATATTGTATGTACTTTTACCTTGAAAGTATTGAGAGGTTTAAAATAGTGATTTTAAATGGTATATTGGGGAGACTGGTCTCCCAAAGGATCACAGGGAGAAAATTGTGGCAAGGGAAGTTCATCCCCTTCCCCTCCTGGGTTGCTGACCTGTCCGTCAACATTCTTCACATACTAGCGTTTTCATACTTGAACATTCATGAACTTCCTGTATGTCAATAAAAGAAAGGGGGCAGGAACTCACAGGGCCTTCCTGCACAGACACAGGGCAGGAGAGAGAGGCAAGGGGAGAGAAAAAGATGCTGGTAGAATAGAGACATATGGTCTGAGAACTTAGAGTAGGGAAGAGATTTAAATCTATGTTTATCTACCTTTTCTATTAATAAACTTTATGAAAAATAATAACTGGTACAGATATTAATTTCAATTATAACCAGCACCTCTGAATTCCTAGTATAAAACCTATCTAAAAGTGATATATGATTCTTGTGATCTAATTTTGTAATCTTCTTGTTAGTATTTTGTTTTAAAATTCTACATCAATGTTAATTAGAGAGATTGGCCTATAGTTTTCCTTCACTTTTAGCTCTTTCTTCTTTAGGTATCAATATCATATTTGTGTTATAAAAAGAGTTCAGAAAGATTCCCTCTTACTCTGTTTTTCTAAATGGATTATGCAGTATTGTTCTTTGAATTTTGGTAGAATTCACTTGTGAATTCATCTGGACCTGGGGCCTTTTTCTCTTGAAATTATTTGATGGTTTGTTCATTTTTTTTTCTTTCATGGAGTTAAGTATTCTATTTCCTCTTTTGCTGATCTGGATAGATTATATTTTTTAAAGTATTCACTTACTTCACTTAGATTGTCAAATTTATTGGCATGTAGTAAGGCAAAATGACTTCTAATAATTGCTTTAATGACAACTTCATTGGTTTTGATTTTGCCTTTTTAAAGTTTGATACTGGTAATTTGGTTTTCTTCTTTCTTTTCTTAATCAAGTTAACTAATGACTTATCTTTTTTTCATAAAACTAAGACCTTGCCTTATTTATTAGTACAAAAGCTTTCTTATTTTCAATGTTATTATTCTATTCCTTAATTTTCAAGATTTCCAATCTGATATGTAATTGGGGATTTAAAATTTGTTATTCTAATTTTTTTAGTTGCATATCAATTCATTTATTTGTTCTTTCTCTATGTTATTAATGTAAGCATTTATAGATATCAATTTTCCCCTAAGTACCACTTTAGCTACATCATATGAATTTTAATATATTGTCTCCTCATTATCATTTCATTCTATGATTTATATGTACTTTGACACAATCATTCTTTAGAATGAGATTATTTAGTTTCCAATTAATATGTGGCCTTTTTGCTGCCCTTTTTTGAGTGTAATTTTTTAATTATAGTTTAAAAAGTAGACATTCATTATTTCTGCTTGTCTACATTAGGATGTGATGTTTTTATGCCCAAATGTATGGTCAGTTTTTGAGAAGGCACCAGGTTCTGCTGAGAAAAAATGGTAAATTCCTTTCTATTTCTATTTGGTTTTCTCCAGAGGTCTATCATATCCAACTTTTCTAAAGTTTTATTTACCTCCTTAACTTCTAAGTTGTCTTGGGATGGAAAATGGTATTACCCTGGTCTTTTGTTGGTTCTGCTACTCCATAATGCATTTTGAAATGTCATAATAAATATTTTAGAGGGAAATTTGAAAAAGCTCAAGGGAGTCCTTTCCTTTACTCTGCCATTTTGACTCTGCCCCAGTCTATGGACTTTTTTTTAGAATTGAAAAGTTTTATTTAAATAATTGATTTAGAATATTTTTTCATGGTTACATGTTTCAAGTTCTTTTCTTCCACTCCTCCACCATCCCCCATAGCCAACAAGTAATTCTACTGGGTTTTACATATGTCATTAATGAAGACCTATTTCCATATTATTAATATTTACATTAGGATGATCTCTTAGAGTCTACATCCCAATCATATCCCCATCAACCCATGTGATCAAGTAGTTGTTTTTCTTCTGTGTTTCTACTCCTACAGTTCTTTCTCTGGATGTGAATAGCATTCCTTTTCATAAATCCCTCAAAATTGTCCTGGATTATTGCATTACTGCTAATAGAGAAGTCCATTACATTGGATTGTGCCACAGTGTATCCATCTCAGTGTATAAGGTTCTCCTGTGTTAACTCTGAAATACTTCCTGGAGCTCGTTCTAGTTCACATGGAATTCCTTCAATTCATTATTCCTTATAGTACAATAGTATTCCATCTCCAACAGATACCACAATTTGTTCAACCATTCTCAAATTGAAGGGCATCCCCTAACTTTCCAATTTTTTGCCTCCACAAAGAGTGAGGCTATAAATATTTGTGTACAAGTCTAAAGTTGTTGATTATTTCTACTAGCTTTTTAGTTTTTTCTCTTGGATTCTTTAAGTAGACCATCATATCATCTGCAAAGAATGATAGCTTGGTCTCCTCATTGTTTATTTTAATAACTTCAATTTATTTTTCTGCTCCAATTGCTACTGCTAGTGTTTCTAGTACAATGTTAAATAATAGAGGTGATAATGGGCATCCTTGTTTCACTCCTGATCTTATTGAGAATACCTCTAATTTACCCCCATTGCAGATGATGCTTGCTGATGGTTTAAGATATATACTGTTTATTATTTATAGGAAAGGCCCTTCTATGCCTATGCTTTCTCATGTTTTCAATAGGAATGAGTGTTGTGTTTTGTCAAAGGCTTTTTCTGCATCTATTGAGATAATCATGTGATTTTTGTGGGTTTACTAGTTGTGTGGTCAATTATGTGAATGGATTTCCTAATATTGAACCAACTTTGCATTCCTGGTATAAATCCCACCTAATCCTAGTAAATAACCCTCATGGTCACTTGCTGGAGTCTTTTTGTTAGTATTCTATTTAGGATTTTTGCACCTATGTTCATTAAGGAGATTGATCTATAGTTTTCTTTCTCTGTTTTTGGTCTGCCTGGCTTTGGAATGAGTAGCATATTTGTGTCATAAAAGGAATTTTGTAGAATTCCTTCTTTGCTTATTATGTTAAATAGTTTGTATCATATTAGGATTAGTTGTTCTTTGAATGTTTGATAGAATTCACTTGTGAATCCATCAGGCCCTGGGGATTTTTTCTTAAAGAGTTCTTTGATGACTTGTTCAAATTCTTTTTCTGATATGGGATTATTTAAGTATTATATTTCTCCTTCTGTTAATCTAGGCAATTTATATTTTTGTAAATATTCATCCATATCACCTAGATTGCCATATTTATTATCATTTAATTGGGCAAAATAATTTTAATGATTGTCTTAATTTCCTCTTCATTAGAGGTGAGATCTCCCTTTTTATCTCTGATACTGTTGATTTGGTTTTATTCTTTCCTTTTTTATTAAATTGATCAGTACTTCATCTACTTTATTTGCTTTTTTCAAAGTACCAGCTTCTAGTCTCATTTATTAATTTAATAGTTTTTTACTATCAGTTTTACTAATTTCTCCTTTAATTTTTAGGATCTCAAATTTAGTTTTCATCTGGGAATTTTAAATTTGTTCAATTTCTAGTTGTTTTTTTAATTTGCATGCCTATTTCATTGACCTCTGCCCTCCCTAATTTGTTAATATGTGCACTCAAGGTTATAAATTTTTAGATCAATTGGGGAGATGATCAATTGAATGATCAACTAAATGATCAATTGGGGAGACTAGTCTCCCAAAATGGTTATTAAGGAGGAATGTATAATTGAAAATCTGTTAACCTAAAAACTACATTTCCTGGTAGCTGACTGACTTCCCATTGTTACGTACTTCCTATAGATAGGGGATAAATTCAGTGGGCATTCCTGCTCTGGCCTCTTTACGTTCTGTTGGCCACTATAGTGGTAAGCTGGGATTTTGAACAGACTGATTAGCCATGGACACGTGCTTGTTTGTTTTTTTAATTTTGTTACCTTTTTAATCCTTTACTTCTAGTGATCATTAATAAATCTCTTAAAATATATTTTGTATATTTGACATTAATTTTAATTTTTTATGTCCACTCTGCTATTTGCTTCCATTTATGGGTGAGTTCATCCCATTCACATTCAGAATTATGATTGCCACCTGTGTATTCACCAACATTTTGATTTCCTCTCCTTGTCCTGCCCTTTTCGCTATTTCCTTCTACACCAGTATTTTGTTTTTAATCAGTTCCTCTAATCCTCAGCCTTATTTAATTCCCTTTTCCTACCTCCCTTCTTATTCTCCTCTTATTTTTCTTTAGGGTTTTTTTAAGCTACCCCTCACACTCTCCCTTCCTAGTATTACTTCTCTTCCCACCTTCCCTTTCCATCCCCACCCTTTTTATTCCCCTTTTATTTTTTTAGGATCTATTAAATTTCCTCCCCCCTCTCTTTCCCTCCCATTTTTCTCCCTACCCCACCTTACTTTCCTTTCTCAACTTCCCTATATGGTAACATAGAATTCAATACCCCAATGGATCTAGATGCTCTTTCCTCTTAGGAACTGATTCCACTGAGAGTAAGGTTTGAGTATTATCTATTAGGACTTGTAATAGATAATAATAAGGGAGTATTTTTGGTTGTTAATTGATAATTAATAGATCAGGCAGTTATCCTATTTCTCCTGTCTTTCCTCCTCCCTCTATACCTCCCTTCCTCCCTTCAACCTCACTCTTGCCTCCCCCCTTTTGGTTCTCTAAATCAATCAAGATGAATATATGATGTTCAATGAAACTACTTTTCTCTTCTTTATCTTAAGTAAGGGTTTTCTTGGGGAAGACAGGAAAAGATGGAGAATGGAGGTAAGAGGGTTAAGGATTTCCGAAGACTACAGGCTGGCCTCCAATTGGAGGATATTAGGATAGAGTTCAACTTGAAAGGAATGATTGCTAGGTCTGGCAGCTCAGTCACTATCATAAACAAAGCAAGCCAAAAAGATTATCCAAGTCCAAAAGATAAATCATCTCCTCCTTCCCTGGTATATGACAACCAGCAGAAGCAGCTCCTCAGAGTTCAGCCACAATTGGCTTTTGTCTTCAACTGTTTCCCGGTAACATTTCACATGGAACCTTGGTTTGACTGACAGGTCACCACTCAGCCACTGCTTCTTCCTTTTGCATGCTTTTCCAATTCCTCTTTCTCACACTCTCTTCCTCTCCTTCTTATAATAGTATTCTTCTCCTCTCCCTCCCATGTGCCTCTTTGTGTGGTATGGATTATCCTAATTTTCTTATTCCTTCAAGTTTCTCTTGGTGTCATCTCATATTCCTTCCTTTTTTGCATATCATTTTGAACCACTTAGTACCCCAATCTTTACCTATAATTCTTCTAACTACTATAATAATAAATACAGTTTTTTCCCAGAGGAGCTTCATTTTTTTTTAAAAAAAATTATTGAGTCAATTTAGAACATTATTCCTTGGTTACAAGAATCATATTCTTTCCCTCACTCCCCTCCCCCAACCATTCCCATAGCCAATGCACAATTCCATTGGGTATTACATGTGTCCTTGATCAGAACCTATTTCCATGTTGTTGATGTTTGCACTAGGATGTTCATTTAGAGTCTATCCCCAATCATATTCCCCTTGACCCATGTGATCAAGCAGTTGTTTTCCTTCTGTGTTTCTACTCCCACAGTTTTTACTCTTTTATGTGGATAGTGTTCTTTCTCATAAAACCCTCTGAGTTGTTCAAGATCACTGCATTGCCACTAATGGAGAAGTCCACTACATTTGATTGTAACACAGTGTATCAGTCTCAGTGTACAACATTCTCCTGGTTTTGCTCCTTTCACTCTACATCAATTCCTGGAGGTCATTCCAGTTCATATGGAATTCCTCCAGTTTATTATTTCTTTGAGCACAATAGTATTCCATCCCCAACATATACCACAATTTATTCAGCCATTCCCCAATTGAAGGGCATCCCCTAACTTTCCAATTTTTTGCCACCACAAAGAGTGCAGTTATGAATATTCTTATATGTATCTTTTTCCTTATTATCTCTTTGGGGTACAAACCCAACAGTGCTATGGCTGGATCAAAGGGCAGATAGTCTTTTAGCGCCCTTTGGACATAGTTCCAAATTGCTCTCCAGAATGTTTGGATCAATTCACAACTCCATCAGCAATGCATTAATATCTGAACTTTGCCACATTCCCCTCCATCATTCATTACTTTCCATTGTTGATTATTTCTACTAGCTTTTTAGTCTCTAGGATTATTTAAATAGACCATCATGTCATCTGCAAAGAGTGATAGCTTGGTCTCCTCATTGCCTATTTGAATACTTCAATTTCTTTTTCTTCACTAATTGCTTCTGCTAATGTTTCTAGTACAATGTTAAATAATAAAGGTGATAATGGGCATCCTTGTTTCACTCCTGATCTTATTGGGAAGGCTTCTAGTTTATCCCCATTGCAGATGATGTTTGCTGATAGTTTTAGATATATACTGTTTATTATTTTTAGGAAAGGCCCTTATATTCCTATGTTTTCTAGTCTTTTTAGTAGGAATGAGTGTTGTATTTTGTCAAAGGTTTTTTTCTGCATCTATTGAGATAATCATGTGGTTCTTGTTGGTTTGCTTGTTGATATGGTCAATTATGTGGATGGTTTTCCTGATATTGAACCATCCTTGCATTCCTGGTATAAATGCTACCTGGTCATAATGAATAATCCTTGTGATGACTTGCTGGAGTCTTTTTGCTAGTATCCTATTTAAGATTTTTGCATCTATATTCATTAAGAAGATTGGTCTATAGTTTTCTTTCTCTGTTTATGACTTGCCTGGCTTTGGACTGAGTATCATATTTGTGTCATAAAAGGAATTTGGTAGAACTCTTTCTTTTCTTGCACTTCTTTGTGACATATAAATTTACCCCATTTTGTTTCTTTTCCCATTTCTCTTAGTATTAGTCTCTTTTTTAGCTCTAATTGCATATACATATATATATTTATGCATAGATATATCAATTTACATATTTATGTCTTGGCATTTTATCCTATACAGTTTGTCACTATTCCCTTCTAAGTATAATTCTCCTAGCTACCCAGGTGATAATAATATTACCAATATCCTCTTTTCTTATAGGGATACATATCATTTTAACTTATTTGATCCTTTTAAAAATGTTTGGGTTTTGTTTTGTTAAAAACAAAAACCCCTTTCTTAATTAACTTTTGATGATTCTCTTGGGGTCTGTGTTTGGGCATCAAATTTTCTGTTCAGGTCTGGTCTTTTCTTTACAAATGCTTGGAATTCTTCTATTTTATTAAATGACCATACTTTCTGCTGTAAGAATATAGTCAGTTTTTCTGGGTAATTGATTCTTGGTTGTAAACCTAATTCCCTTGCTTTCTAGAATATCATATTCCATGCCTTTTAGTCCTTCAGTGTAGATGCAACCAGATCTTTTGTTATCCTCACTGTAGTTCCATGGTATCTGAATGACTTCTTCTTAGCAGCTTATAATATTTTTCCTTAGTCTGATAGTTCTTGAATTTGGCTATAACATTACTAGGTGTTGTCAGTTGGGGATTAAGTACAGGAGGCAATCTGTGGATTCTTTAAGTCTCCACTTTTCCCTCTTGTTCTAGAATGTTGGGGAAGTTTTCTTGGATAATTTCCTGTAGAATTATGTCCAGGATTTTTCTTTTATCATAGTCTTCTGGTAGACCAATGATTCTTATGTTGTCTCTCCTGGAACAATTTTCTAAATCTTTTGTTTTGTGAATGAAGTGTTTCATATTTTCCTCAATTTTTTCATTCTTTTGATTTTGTTTTATAGCTTCCTTATGTCTTGTGAAGTTGCTTTCTTCTAAATGTTGTATTCTGGTTTTTAAAGACTGAATTTTATCCCTGGCTTTTTGGCCATCCTTCTCCTTCTGCTCTGATTTTCTTTGGAGGTCATCTTTCATCTTCTTTGCCTCATCTTTCATCTCCTTTGCCTCATTTTCAAGCTGATTAATTTTGGCTTTCGAGACACTATTTTCTGTTTCTAGATGAAGTATCTTGCTTTTTAAGTTCTTTCCCAGTTGTCTTTAGCCTCTCTTAATTGTGTTTTCAATTGTATTTTGAGTTCTTCCAAAGCCTGTGTCTTTTTTGCTAGAGTTTCTCTCTTTTTGCTTGGTATTCCTTGTTCCTCCTCTGTTACATTTGCTCTTTGTTTATTGTGTGGTTAGAAGCTGTCAATTGTAATTTCTCTTTTATTTTTCTGTTATTTGCTCATATTTGCCCCCTCCCCCCCCCCTGTAGTTGCCTGCATTCTTGCGCCTTTCATTATGTGTTGGATCTGTGGGTTTGGGTTTTTTTGTCAACCTTCAATCTTGGAGCTTAGGAAGTCTCTCAGAGCAGTCTGTGGGGAAGGGGTGTTGGAGCTTGAGCTTCCCTGCCCTCTGAAGCCTTGATCAGATTAAGCCCAGTGGAGTTGAATTTGCAGAGCTGGATGTACCCTGAGACCAAAACCTCAGGAAGTGGGAGGCAATATGAAGTGTCTCAGCTGTGACTAGGCTGCCTGCTCTGAGCTTCTTCTCCAACTGTTTCCCCACTGCCTGTGTTCAAAGCCCTGAGCATGCCACAGCTTTGCCTGCAAGGTATTCCCTCCAGAGTAGTTCCCTTGCCTACCCAGAGATTCCAGCCACTGATGGAGGCTCAGTATTGTAGGTGGGGGAGGGGTCCTGGGACCTTCCTTCTTCTTTCCCCTTAAACCCAAGTGTTCTTGAATTCAGGCTTTTAGGGAGCATACCTTTTAAGTTGAGCCCAACAGGAGGGTTCCTTGGCTCTGTCCTGTTGTTAGGTTTGGTTTTCAGTTCCCTAGGAGCATTTGGTTTTTAATCAGTAAAGGTTTTCAGAGGTTTGAACTTTCACAGCATCTATGCCGCCACCTTGACTCTTATTCTGAATAAAATTTTTGAGAGTTACAAATAACATTTTTTTCATGTAGGAATATAAATAATTTGACCTTTTTTGAAGCCCTTAAAGAAGGAAATAAAAGGAAAACATTTTCCCCTCTCTTTCTTGTTTACCTTTTCATGTTTCTCTTAGTTTTGTATTTGGATATCAAACTTTCCATCTAGTTCTGGTCTTTTCTTTACAAATATTTGGAAGTCTTCTATTTTGTTGAAAGTCCATACTTTTGCCTGGAAGTATATAGTCAATTTTGATGGGAAGGTGATTCTTGGTTGTAGACCCAATTCTCTTGCCTTTCTGGATATCATAGTATAAGCCTTGCAGTCCTTTAGTGAGGAGGCTGCCAGATTCTGTGTAATCCTGATTGGTGATCCTTGTCATCTGAGTTGTCTCTTTCTGGCTTCTTGTAATATTTTTCTCTTTAGCTTGGAAGCTTCTGCCCCCTCTCTGCCCAATCTCTGAGTTTCCTCAGCCTTTTGGGGTCCCAAGTCTCATTTCTTTTTGGGGGTAAGTCTGTGTTGATCTCAGCCAGTCACCTTCCAAGAACCTAGTAGTTGTCCTGCACTGTCTCCAACTCTGGCTCCTTAGGTGGAGTGGGGGAAGGGATGATGAGCTCGCCCCTTAGTGGGAATAATTTCTTCCCCTTTTAGTGTGAAAATGCTCACCTACCTTCCATGCTGCGGTCTACTGTGGATCTCCTTCACTCATCTGACTTTGGTTTTGTTCTTTTGAGGCACCGTATCTCAGTCAGTGGAAAGGAGAGGGAGAACCCTGCTTTTTAAAAAATATGTCAATAATTATGTTAGTTTCCTTTGAAATCCCTGTAGATTTCAGAAGAGGTCTGTAGATTTTATCAGAATGCCCAAACAATCTATGACACACACATAAGCACCCCTTCAATAGATGTCTTCTGGGTGGCTCAGTGGATTGAGAACCAGGCCTAGAGATGGGAGCTCTTAAGTTCAAATGTGGCCTCAGACACTTCTTGACTGTGTGACCCTGGACAAGTCACTTTTCCCCCATTGCCTAGCCCTTCCCACTCTTTTGCCTTAGAACCAATACATAATTTTGATTCTAAAATGGGAGGTAAGGGTTTTAAAAAAAGAACCCCTTTTTTTGTGCAACATACTTAACAATGGTCATCTAGACTTTACTCAAAGTGATGGGGAGACTAATACCTCCTTAAGTAGCTGTATAATTGAAAATCTGTTACACTAAAAAAACGATATTTTCTGGGAGCCCACTGATTTCCTGTCTTACATAATTCCTGTAGACAGGGGACAAATTCAGTGGGCATTCTTGCTCTGCCCTTTTTGGCTTTTTGTCTGAAAGCATACTGGTGGTAAGCATGGGGATCTTTGAAAAGTTTGATTAACCATGGACACATGATTTTATTTTGTATCCCTTTTATTCCTTTATTTCTAATGATCATTAATAAATCCCTTAAAATATAATATTTTTATTATTTGACATTAATTTTAATTTTTACATTGATGGCAACCACTTGGAGAAGGAAATCATTTTTTAAGATATCCTAGAAAAAAATTTAAACCACATTTCTCCTGCCACAACTTTTGCCCCCTGCCCCCCAAAAAATGTAAGGGTTCATTATAAAAGGTTGGACTACATTATTTAGGAGTAGGGTCATCAGTAATTTAGTCAAATTCTAATGAGATTTATTTTAACAATTTATTTATAAAATATGGAAAGAGTGAAAGTAAGAAAATCTGAGCGAAAATAGCCTACACACTAAGTATTTTGCTCTGGTCTCAGGCTCAACTTAGGCAAGGCTAATTAGCCCTTAGCTGGAGGGACCTCAGCCTTTAGCTGAGGACCTGAGGATGCAGGGAGCCTCTCTCAAGAGGGTAGGTCTCTCCTGAGGCTAGTCCCTTCAGAAAATTCAGGAAAGGAGTCAGCCTTTTTCACTCACCCCATGTGGTAGTTTTAAGGAAAGGAGAAGTAGTCAGAGATCCTCAGTCAGAGCTCCTCCAAAGTCAATTTGAAGACAAAAGACTGAAAAAAGATTCTTACAGGAAGTTCTTGACTTTTTTAAAGATCATTCCTTTTCATCACTTCCTGTGACTTTCTTCTATTTTACGTGTACCAATTACAGCTAAAGCTTTGCTTAGGACTGCTGGGGGGGGGGACCATCAGTTGATTCTGATTTGTCACTCACTATAACACATGTAGGTCACAGACCTCCCCCACTCAAGTGTAAGTGGGGTGTATACCCTTCTGGTGATTAAATCTAAAAATGGGCAGGGTCGAGTTAATTTAATCTTCACATAGCACATTCTCTTTTGGGGTAATTTTAGTGCTTAAGAACTTTTTATGCATATGTAACCTATAATTTGCCCTCTGCCACATATCTTTCTTTTTTGTCCTCTTGGGCCAAAAAATAAATTTAATTCCTCCTCCCCATTATAATCCTTCACATACTTGAGAATAGTTATCATATGTTTCCTGAGCTATCTCTTCTTCAGGTTTAACATCACTGATTCCTTCAGCCAGGCTTCATGTAGTATGTTCTTTATTTTTTTCTTATTATTCCTAATATTTACAATCCCAAACAAAACAAGTATTTTCGTAAAGAAAAAGAAGATATACAAATGAAATCATAGATTTCCTCTATATTTAACTTACTATTCTTCATATCAGATCCATTCACTAGTGTCCCAACCCTTCCCCACCCTCCACATATCACATAGGATATTGTCATGGAAGCCAGTATGTTCATATAAATTAAGTCTTTCATGTTTTATCTTTCTGTTCATTTTTTTGGAGGTAACACTCTCAGATTATTCTTCTAGGATTAGTTCTCTGGCTATGTATAATATTTTCCTGGTTCTACTCATTCACTCTTCATTATCTGGTATAGTTCTTTCCAGGTTTTCAAAACATCTCTTCATCACTTCTTATGGCATAGGAATATTCCATCACAATCATATATCACAATTTTTAGCCATTCCCCAATTGATGAATATCTTCTCAGTTTCCAATTCTTTGCCACCACAAAGAGAGCTGCTGTGAATATTTTGGAATATATGGGTTGTTTTCCTCTTACCCTAATCTCCTTGGGAAACAGACCCAACAATATCAAAGGGTATACACAGTTTTATAATTCTCTAGGTATAATTCAAATTGCTCTCCAAAATGGTTGGATCAGTTCAAAGCTCCACCAACAATACATTAGTGTCCCATTTTCCCACATCCCCTCCAATATTTGTCACTTTGTTATTTAGTCATTCTAGCCAGTCTAGTGGTCTAAGGTCATATCTTAGAATTTTCTTGATTTGCATTTCTCTAATAAGTAGTGATCTAAAGTATTTCTTAATATTCCTAAATATGACTTTGATTTCTTCATCTGAAAATTATCTTTCCATATCTTTTACCCATTTATCCATTGAAGGGATGGCTCTTATCCTTATGAATTTGAGAAAATTCACTATATATTCTAGATATGAGACCTTTATCTGAGGGGCTAACTATAAAAAAATTTCCTACTTTTCTGCTTTCCTTCTAATCTTGGCAACATTTATTTTATTAGTACAAAAACTTTTCAATTTAATGTATTCAAAATTATCTATTTTACATTTCACAATGATCTCCATCTCTTATTGACTCATAAATTCATCTCCTCTTCATAAATCTTATAGGTTTGCTCCCTGATATTCGATCTTACTTATGGTATCTTCTTTTATAGCTATATCATGTATCTGTTTTGATCTTTTCTTAGGAAATGGTGTAAGATATTGGTCTATACCTAGTTTCTGCCAAACTAGTTTCCAGGTATCCCATTGTTTTTTCCAAGCAATGATTTGTTATCTCAACTCATGTGCTACATTCTTTTTTTCTTAAACCCTTACCTTCTGTCTTGGAGCCAATACTGTGCAGAAGAGTGGAAAGGGCTAGGCAATGGGGGGTCAAGTGATTTGCCCAGGGTCACACAGCTGGGAAGTGTCTGAGGCCAGATTTGTCATGTGGTACATTCTTAAACACTATGACTTTCTGCTCTCCAGCTTGTCCCGATATCCATGATATAAGAAGTACAATGTATAGTAGGATTATCCTCATCATCTTAGGTGTTGGTATTTTGCCTCTCTTAATGGAGAGTAAGATGGCATTATCATATCAGTAGGCTTTCAATAATGACTTGCATTGAATTTACAGTCCTAAAGAATTGACCCCTAGGTCTTCTTCATTTCATTTTTATCTATTCATACAATGCATTGTGTGCCTTCTGCTATTTATTTTCTTCACTTGATCTCATTTTTTGTTGCAGAATATAATGCCAGGAAGGCAAATCCTCCCATTCATCATAATCTACTTTTATATGTCATGGAGTATTAATTAAATATCTCTGTCTATTCTCTAACCACAACTAATCCATGAATGCAGAAATTAAGAGGAATTCATGATGAGTAATAAAGTATTATCAGAAATGATGCCAACATAAAATTTCTAAGCTTTTTGGCTTTAGGTCACCTTATAGAAGTTGCAGTATAATTTATAGAAAACATGAAAAATTGATTTGGTGACCATGAACTTAGTCACCTCAATCCTCTTTTGACATGAATTATTTTAATAGTTTCTTTGAAGGCTATGAGCCTAATGACTATATATGTGATGGCACCAAGTGATCCTTAGCCTATTCACCTATAAATAAAAACATAAAGTGAAAACCTGTCATAGTGACCCATCCGTTTTACAGCAAGATATTAACATTAACACTTTGGGACATGATCTGCCCTTGTGAATGAATGAAAAATATTTTTAAGTACTTTCTATAGGTCAAGCACTGTACTAAGAGCTAGAGATATAAATTTTTAAAAACATGGTCCTGGTCTTAAAAGGGCTCACATTCTTAGAGGTTAAGAAAACACATTACGATGTAGTGGCCAAGAGAGATAGCCTTGATCCTGAGAGTCACAGGGATAAAAATTGATGCATAAGGTAATCATTTAACACACAAAATCCAGAATAATGATATATCTGATTTGATTAATGTGCCAGTAGCAAGAGATGGTCAAAGTCTGGTATTAACGGTGCTGACTTAGATGAAGAAAAGCAAGGTAGCTATGGCAGACACATAAAATGTTCAAGGTAGATGGCTAGATAGCTAGATAAGATAAAAAGGTGAAGCATGGTCCAGTTCTAAGACAAATAGTAGGTAAATGTCCTTATCGATCTAGTTTACACTCAGTCACCAATAAGCTGGGTTGGGGCTCTAGGACTAGAGCACCAGAAATGAATGAACTGACTCCCCCAGAGACTTATGGACATGAATACTGGTAGCAAAAAGGTTAGGTCTGGTACGGAAAGTACAGCAAAACAGCAATAGCATGGCTCATTGAGTTGGGAAGATGAGTTTATTCTGAAATATTTTTCTTTGTTTGTTTGTTTTTGTAACTGGGACCTGGGAAGGCTAGATAGAACATTGGGCAGAACATTTGGATTTGCTGCCAGAAGAGCTGAATTTTAGCTCTGTTCTACTCACTCCCTGTGTGCCAATTGGGCAAATCTGTTCACGTGCCCAGGCCTCATCTTTCTCATTAGTAAAATGAGTGGAGTTGGGCTATATGACCTATAAAATCTCTTTCTTCCCTTAATCCTGAAAGTTAAGTATATTAAGAAGGGTAATTGACTTCTGAATGCTCTCAGCTTGGTTCTTTATAGTAATATTTAACTATTTACTTTGAAATACCAGAATATCTAATATACCATGGTAAAAAAAATTAAATAGCCATTAAATAGCCATTCATTGATCTAGCTAGCTAGATTTTTTTCTGATTTTGTTTGTTTTGAGGTCAGCAGTCATCTTTAAGAAATTTAGTGTAAAGAAACAATATAAGATTATCCAGGGCCTAAATTGTAGGATAGAGAGAAAACTCCTGGCATATAAATTCTGTAACACAAAGACAATTTTTATTTCCATCTGAGGTGTCCTTTGGAAAAGCCATAAAGAGTAAGCAGGCAAAAGGCGAGAGCTCTAACCAATAGGCATTTCCTGAGAGAAATTTAAAACCATCTATCTTGACTCCAGAGTTAGGAGACTTCTCTAACATTAGAAAAGAATATTGAGATAACAGCTATCTTTAATGTTTTAGTTAGGAAGAATATTGGGGAAATTATATCAGTCAATAACTAAAGCTAAATACTGGGAAAGTCACGTAGATGAGTCAGAAATGTAGAAAAGCTCTGTTTGATAACAGCAATATTTAGTGATATAGGTTCTGGGGTTACTTTTAGCTTTGCTCTATTGTGTGTATTATATTATTAGTAAGTAGAAATGAGGGTTTAAAATTAAAAATCAAATCACCAACATTTATTTTCTTCACTTTTAGATGTGCCAGACTCCAAATAATAGTGGCATATACAAGTGGAAAATCCAGCATTTTGAAATGCAGAATATAATATCAGAACCATAAAAGCGGTCCTGAGAGTAATTCACATAGAAGTAATCGTCAAAACTATGAGAGTACATGGTTTCTCTAGGAAAAAGAACAGAAAAAAGAGAAGATGTCTAAAGATTAAGACTTAAGGAACTCCTACATTTAAGTTGAAAAAGGAATATTTGCTATCAAAGGAGATGGAGAAGTTGAAAATTTGGATGGTTTGCCGTCCTAAAAGTTGGAAGAGAGGATCTCAAGAAAGAGGGGGAAGTCAACAGTTTCAGATGACTCAGAGAGGTAAAAATATAAAGAAAGACAGAAAAACCCATTGACTTTGGCAATTAGGAAGTCATTGTTGACATTTAATGGAATAGTTTCAATTAAAAAGAGGGAGGAGAATTAGACTTTAAAGAGGAAATAAGTGGTCACTGAGGAAGACAGGTGGGGAAAAGGAGGCTCCCTAGGAAAGGGAATGGCATGCCATGTCTTAAGGGGAAATTTCTATTAGGGCAAGATAATCATAAATGTAGAACTGGGAGATGTTTTCTATTTAACATAGATATCATCTAGTATAAATCCAATATTTTATAGATGAGGAAACTGAGACCTAGGGAGCAGTCTCATTGCCCAGTGCACATAGATAATGAGCACCTGAGGCAGCATTTCAAATCTTAGGGAAGAGAGTATAAGATAATGTATGCAAAGCACATTGAAAATCTTAAAGCATTAGGTATATGTCAGTAGTTTTGATTATTATTAATGCATTAATAATTTAAATTTTAGAGAATGTCATTAATGTAATTCATATCATAATTCATATGTCTCAGTTATTCAGGCCTGAGGCATGCTTAAATCTGAATTCTACTCCCTTTTCTCAACTGAAACTGAAATCTTTAAAAACTAAAGTGCACACATACCCTAATTTACAATGAGAAAACTGAGGCTTAGTGAGATCAAATGACTTTCAGAGGAGGAGCCAAGACTCAGCTGTCCCGTTCCTTTCCTGTCAGAAATCCCAATCTCTCTATCCATGTTGTCTGGGAGCCACATTTAATCATTTAGATGACACATGTTTTATAGACAACTGAATTGAATTAAAAGAAAACCAAGACTTTTGGTTTCGTAGTTGAAGCACTGAGTTCTAGTTTTACAAATGTTGAGTTCAAGTTGCCTATGGGAAATATAGATAGAGATATCCATTCAGAGGTTATATTAAAGTTAAATATATAGGTTTGGGAGGTACCTATATAAAGAAGATAATTGAATCTTTGGGAGTTTAATAAGAGAGATGAGTGTAAAGAAAAAGGAGAAAAGAGGATCCAGGACAGGACCTTAGGAAACACCCATAATTAAGGGATAATGATCTAACAAAGCCTGAGTAGTCAGAGGGGTAGTAGGAGAACCAAGGGAGAACCAAGAGAGCCAAGGGGGTAAGGAACATCAAGAATTAGTTACAGTCAACTTTTCTTTTTTTTCATTATTAATTTATTTGTTTCTTTTTTACATTGCATCTCACCCCTTCCTTAATCTCCCTGCCCCATAGAAAGCATCACTTGGGGTATGGGGGTGGGAATGCATATATAAATTATGTCTTTCTGGATCTATTTGCCAGTTTTTTTCTCTGGAAGTGGACATTCACAAGTTATTCTTCAAATATTAAATTCTGTGGTTGTGACTAATGTTTTCTTAGTTCTACTAATTTTACTGTTCATTATTTCATGAAGGTCGTTCCAAAACTTAAAAAAAATTAATCTGCTCATTATTTCTTACAGTGCAATAGTATCTCATCACAATCATAGACCATGTTCAGCCATTCCCTAATTGATAAATAACCCCTTGATTTCTAGTCCTTTGACACTACAAAGAGAGCTGCTAAAAATATTTTGTATCATATAGGTTCTTTTCCTTTTCCTCTGATCTCCTTGAAAATTGACCTAACAGTGGTATTTCTAAGGGTACACACAGTTTTATAATACTCTGGGCTCAGTTCCATTTTCCTTTCCAAAATAGTTGAATTAGTTTGCAGTTCCACCAACAATGTACTATGTTCCCTCAGCTTTTCTTTATGATCATTACATATTGCTTTTATATTATCAGATTCACAGAACCACTGAATATCAGAGCTAAAGGACAGTTTGGAAATCTTCTAGTCTAACTCTCATTTTATAGACCAATTAACTATTCACTTAGCAAGCATTTATTTGCATCCCCCATGCTTAGCATGAAAAGGTTCATCTGCCTAATGAATAGCAGAGACAGGATTAGAACCTAGAACCTGGATCTTTTCATCTAAAATACAATGGTCTTTCTCCAGTAGCCCAATGACACTCATATTTTTTTTAACTTGAAGAATTGCATGCGACAAATTGCATAAGGTGAAGATCTGACCCAGTCTTTGTGCATACAAGAAAATTATGACAGTATAGTCAAGTTAGTGACTCCATGTTTTACAGTCATTTAATGGCAAACCTGGGAAAAGAAGCTTATAAGACTTGTAACCCAGCAGTTGAAAGGGAGTATAGGACTAGAAATATAAACTTTCTTTCCTACTCTATCACTATTCTTCCTTAACTTATCATTTAGCTTCCTGTGTCTCAACTTCTGAATCTTTATCAACAAAATAGTGATGTCCCCCCTTCCCTTTCCAATCTAAAAAGCATTGAAATTATATATTTTTGTGTGTGTTTGTTTTTCACTCCAAGGTATGAAATATGGTCTCTATTTGATGATATCATCTACTGCTTCTCTTCATTGGTTTCAGTGTTCAACCTATTGTTTGAAAAAAGCTTGTTTTCATAATTATATATATTATAAACAAGCTGTGGCATATAAGGGTGATAAAATACTACTGTGCCATAAGAAATGATGAGCAGGTTAGTTAAAAAAAAACATGGAAAAGGAGGTAGATAAATGCCTCACTAGATAGAGAGCCCATGCTGGAGGATCTGGGTTCAAGTCACTTAACACCAATTGCTTAGCCCTTACTATTCTTCTACCTTGGATTTATTGTTACTTCTAAGACAGAAGATAAGTTTATTTGCTTGTTTGTTTTTAATGGAAGAACTTACATGAAATTATGAAGAAGGAAACAATCAGAACCAACAGAACATCATATATAGCAACAGAATTATGGTTTGAAAAATAACTTGTGTATGTCTGCCTCCAGGGAAGGAGAGAGATACCTGGGAACTTTTTATGTAACAAACAAATTTAAAAAACAATTACATTGTTATCATTTATAAACCCCAAGATTCTCAGAAATATTTTCTCTTAGTAATTCTATGTAGCTAGTAGATTGTTGTTAGTTTGGAAGCATTAAATTAAACCCAATAGTTACCATTTGGGGGTATAATTGTAGTTTAATGTATCACAGTGGGATCATCAATCTTGCTTGATGCTATACCCCTACAAAGCTGCCTTTTGTTTTCTATTTATGTTGACTATTTTAAAAGTGTGATATTGTCCATGATACTTAAGAAACTGTATTAAACAGGCAGAATTTTTAAGCATTGTGTCAAATTTTCCTTGAAAGTAGCATGTTCTCACGAGAGACTGGCTTGAAAATTTCCGCCCTACCTAGTGCTGCTACAAGCAAGCCTGGTGTCTCTGCCTGGTACAATTTCCCAGCTGCCTACCCTTGTGTGATAATAGTTGAAACTGTGTCACAGGGTGCTCAAAAGCATTCCTTCAATCCATCTTCCCCATAGTGGCATGTTTTCAGCTTACCATCTCTTTGAGTACCCAGCTGTCTTCTCATCTCCATTCACATTCAGTCCAACAGTGTTCCTGCAGGCATGTTGCTACAGTATTGCTAGCCTGGCATTTTCCAGGACCTTGTAGCTGATTGGTTCAGTTGGTTAGTGAACTTTTCTATTGTGGTCAAGATTATGAGTTCAAACCCTAAATGGGTAAGTTAGTTTCCTCCATGAAATTAAAAAAAAAATTTTTTTTGTTCCATGGCCTCCAACTACATCTCTTACTCTGGCTAATTATCTAGTAAATATAGATGCTTATTGAACCTGTCGCAATAGGATCCAGAAAATAGGATATAAATGACTTGATATATACAATAGAGGAAAATATTCACATTTTAGTAGGGGACATTAGATCAGCAGTAGTTTCCCTGTCGATATAATGGATCATAAGAGTTAAGGCAGGACATAAGCATTTATTAACATATTATAGGCATGGTGATAAGTACTTTATAAATATTATCTCATTTGATCCTCCCAACAACCCTAGGAGGATGGTGCTATTATTATTCCCATGTTACAGTTGAGGGAACTGAGGCAACATAAGTTAAGTGTCATATCCACAGCCAAAGAGTGAGTTAGTTTCTGAGGTTGCCTTTGAATTCTGGACTTCCTCACTCTGGATTCAATGCTCTATTTCTTGTGTCACCTTACTGTTCATTTAAGGCTGAATGGGACATTAGAGATCATTTCATTCAATCCTCATCTCTCAGGCAAAGAAGTCAAGCCTCCTAGAGGTCAACATCATCCAAAAAGTCCCACACATAGCAAATTCTGGATCTGAACTCACATCTTTGGATTGTTTCCAGTTGGCTTTTTTCACAGAACCAGAAGCAAAAGGAAGGCACATAAATATCACAAAATAGAAGTACATAAAGTTCTTTGTTTATTATAAGTAATCATTTATATAATCAAGGACAGGTATGAATAGAAAACGTGATCTAGCTATGTAACAAGAATGAGGAATAAGAGATGGACAGCCCCAGTGTTGCACTGTTACCCACACTTCATGAATAAGATCAATACATCTGGTAGATACTCTGTACAGAATTTATAGAAAGAAGTAGGTGAGAATCACATACCATGGAAAGGCTTGAAGAAGTTGCTATCTGCTCAAAGTATTAATACTGATGAGATTTGGTAACCATCAAAGTAGAGGGGAAGATTGGCAACTGTAAAGGGTGAAATTATGGTTAAGACTGAAAAAATTTTAAATTTAAGTGTTCATCAAGGGAAATCCCAAATAATAAAATACCCAAGTCAGCTGCCAAACTTTATGGTGATTTAATTGATATAGTAGAGAAGATTTTAAGAAGGAGGAAGGAAAGGGCTAGTACTGGGCAGGAAGATAGGAGATCTAGAAAGTAAGGTTTTGAGTGTGGAGGAAAGAATCAACCTGACCTCCAAAGAGGCTTAGCTAAGATGCCCAAACCTGAAATCAGCTCCAGGGCAAAACTTACTACCCAACACTCCAAGATGTCGGAACGCTTAGCACATTGCCAGCCAGAGTTGTCTCTCCAGGGAAAGAGAAAGAGGCAGATACTGACGTGCCTCATATAGATGTTTTTACATCACTTTTCTGCGTGTCATCTGTACCAATGAGGACTTAGCTTGACTTAGGATAGCCCAGAGGTCTGTCCTTTTTTTGCGCATGTCTGTTGAAGGCCATTTCCTCAGATAATTAAATCTTGAGTTTGATGCAGACCTTTCAATATCTTGTTAAATTGAGTAGGGTGGAAAATGTGGAGTTTCCAAGACCTGATTCTGTTATTCCAAATACTTACACTGTTATTGATCAGGAAATAGCTAAATCAGATCTTCAAAAGAATGGTTTGATTAGGGTGGAATAGTTTTAAAATTCACACAACCTAATTGCCTATTATTTAATACAGTGTCCTGTACACCATACCATACTCAAGGAATATTTCTTGTTGTGGATAAAAAGTCATTAGACTTTTTAGTCAAAAGGCATTAGAAATGTCATACTCCAAGGAGAAGGCAGTATTTGAAGGGAAGTTTATTCAGCAATAAAATATATATATGTATATTATTAGATTAGATTAAGAGGTATTATTAAATGTTAAATAAATTATTATATTAAATATAATTGGAAATAAAATGCTCCCATTAAAAAGTTTCCATGTATTTGATATCAAGTTTGTTTTTATTTAATTTTTTCTTTGGAATTAATTTTTAAAAAGAAGAAAATAGCTTGACAACCGTATTGCATGAAAATTAAAAGCTGTTTTTACATTCTTGGAATTTAAAAAAAGACTTGCATGGCCAACCTGAAAATATGACCTCTTTTTAGAAAAAAAAATGATTTGTCATTTCAATATGTTTACATACACATTAGTGATTTCGGTTAGAATCAGATTGAAATGTACTTCAAAGTGACAACCAAGTTAAAAATCCTGAATGGTTTTAATGGAAATGTTGGCACATGCTAAGGAGTGTAGCTATGGAAATTGTAAGGCAAAACAAAACTTCAGGTGAATTTTGGGTAAGGTCTACAAAGGAATAGTTTGAAGGCTCTGAGTGGAAAGAGGGCCTGAAAAGCATCTTCTTTTGGTAAAAGATTGCTTCCTTTAGGTCCTGAAATGAAAGGCTCGGAAAAACAGTAAAGCTTCTGGGGGCAAGATATGGAGTCATCATTCCCATTCCTGTCTCTGCCACAGTCCTCACTACCTGACCTTGGCCAAACTTTCATAGCCAGTAACTGCATCTTTAATTTAATTTTATTTAATTTATTTAATAAGTTCCCAAATGCCTAAGCTTTCTACAGCCTCCCCAGACATAAGATTGAATGAAATAACACTTGGAGAACATGGGTCACACAAGCATCTCTTGCTCTCCTTCTAACATGCTGGGATGATAGCAAAGCACTGTGCAATTTGAGTGTCCCAGGAATATTGGAGTAGGTTTAAGCTTTAACACCTTAAAAGTGAGTCCAGGTGACTCAAGTTGGACTTTTCAGCTTTAAGTTTTTAGAGTTTTCAACTGTTCTAAGACTTTTGGGACACCCTGTATACATGTACTAATCTTAATCTTAGTATACGGTCCTTACCTTTGGATAGTGATATAATAATAAAGTCATTAGCATTTACTAATAGCTAGCATTTATTTTTTAATTTATATTTCATTATAAAGTATGTTTCTTTATATTACGAGTTCCAAATTTTCTCCTTTTTTTCTTCCTCTCTTCCTCCCTCCTTGATTCAATAAGCAAAATAAAATCGAGTTTACATGTGCAATCATGTAAAACATTTTTCCATATTAGCCATTTTGTAGAAGAGATGTCAAATAAAAAAAGAAGAAAAATAAAGTGAAATGTGATATGTTTTGGTCTTATTCAGACTCCATCAATTCTTTCTCTGGAGGTGGATGGCATTTTTCATTGTGAGACTCTAGGATTGTCTTGGATCACTGTATTGCTGAGAATGACTAGATTATTCACAGTTGTTCTTCAAAAAATTATTGCTGTTACTGTGTACAACGTTCTGGCTCTGTTCATTTCATTTTGCATAAGTTCATGTAAGTCTTTCTAGGTTTTCCCAAAATCTTCTTGCTCCTCATTTCTTATAGCATTATCACATTCATAATTTTTTCAGCCATTCTCCAATTAAGAGATAACCTCTCAATTTCCAGTTCTTTGCCATCACAAAGAGAGCTCCAGTAAATACTGTTGTACAAATATGCCCTTTTCCTTTTTTTATGTCTTTGGTTCTCTTGACCTAGAATAGCTAGCATTTATATAGTACTTTAAAGTATTCAGTTGAACTCATTTGTTCCTCACAACTCTGGTTGTTATTTTATCTCTATTTTAAAGATAAGGAAACTGAGACACTGAGGGGTTATGTGATTTGCTAAGAGTCACATAGCTAGTAAGTGTCTGAGAAAGGACTTCTTGACTCCAAGTCCCATGATCTATCCACCACAGGGCCCAAGAGCCTATAAATCTTCATACCCTAACAGCTTGAAGACCTCTGAATGGATGTATTTGGTCACAGTGTCTGCACCACAAAAGCCCAAAATCTCTCTTACCCCTTGGCAAACAATTGTAACTAGAAACTAAGACTTGAGGAGACTCCACAAGGAGAACACCACTCCTTGGGAAGGTCTAAGGAAAGCAGAAGAGCTTTCAACTCAGACCTTCTCTCTGCTTCTCTGATTTCCGAGTTTCTAGCATTTCTTATTTCTCTTGCCTTTCTGAAAGAGAACTTTATACAAAGAAATTATGCCACCCTTGGTGCTAAAGAAGGTCCTGTAAGCCTACATTCTCATTTCGTTTGTATTCCCCCAATGAGATATGATTTCAGGAATTTGCTTAAAGTATTGCTCGCCATGCAAATTCTGAGTTAAATCTCTATCAGTAGGCGCAGCCACCTAGCTTAAATATTTTAAATCGTGGGTATCCACCGCCCCTCCCCCATTGATGAACTGATCCCCTTTGAAAATTAGTCTGTGAGCTCTTGAGAAGATGCCACTCTAATGTACAGAGATGGAGACTGGGGTGGGGTGGGGAACGCTCCCGCCCCTGTAAGGTTGCTTCCTCCTCCATCCACAAAACCCAGAGCCTCAGGGTCACTGGGCTGGAGGGAGCTTTGCTCCTAGATGCCTGGGGTGGAGCAGGTGAAGCTGTGGGGTCGGAGTAAGGAGTGAATCTGCCAGTGACGTTTTGGTTTCCAGCAACCTTAAAGTAGAAGATTGTGTGAGTGTGAGTGTGTACGTGTGTGAGAGCCCAAGGAGGAGCTGCTGTGCTGTTGCTGCAGCAAGAACAGTGTCAGGGTATCCAAAACAGGCAGCGGAGGGACGGAAGAGAGGAGAGAGGAAAGAAGAGAGGAGAGAAAAAAGAAGAGAGAGGAAAGAAGAGAGGAGAGAAAAGAGAAGAGAGAGGAGAGAAGAATAAGAGAGCTGAGAGAGAAGAGGGAGGGAGGGAGAGAGAGAGAGAGAGAGAGAGAGAGAGAGAGAGAGAGAGAGAGAGAGAGAGAGAGAGAGAGAGAGAGAGAGAGAGAGAGAGAGAGAGAGAGAGAGAGAGAGAGAGAGACGCGAGAAGCTCCCACACTCACACTTCTACAAGAAGGAGTGGTTGTGTTGAAAATAGGGAAAGGAGAGGGACTCCTGCTTCAGCCGGCTCCAGGATGTAGGCAATCAGCAGAAGAGCTCCTGCAGGCAGACGGGCTCATCATGAAGAAACATTCAGCCAGGGTAGCCCCTCTCAGCGCTTGCAACAGTCCGGTCCTTACTCTAACCAAAGTGGAAGGTAATGCATGTATCCCACTGCTGGGGGGGAGGGGGAGGATGAGGGAAGAGTTCAGATAGATGGAAATCCTCACGCTCTCCGCAGATATTTAGGGGAGTCTCCAGTGGGGAGCTGCTATATCTCACTCAGCTAGACCTGACCCGCTGTGGCCTGAGCCATGCCTTCCTTGGGTCCTCTGGGAGCAGGTGGGTGGCTGGGGCTGGGAATATAAAATCTGCTCCATTGACGGAGATCCGAGTCTGCAGTGCAATGCGTGGGACCGTGTGGGGTGGATCAGTTGGCACCAGCTGCTGCTGTTGCTGCTGCCGCCCCAAGGCTCCCCCGCACTCAGACTTCAGGATCAGCCGAATGAATTTGCTGCAGTGATTTGGGAGAAGTGTTAGCTTCTGGGGTGCACACTAAACTGCAGTTCCTTGACTTTCTCCTGGGATTCGGAAAAGGGAGCCTTTGCTTTAGAACTAGCCCATTCTACTCCATGTCTTTACAAATGTTCTTGCGCCCCTCTGGTAGGCTGACCTGCCCCCTGCTTGCCCTGTGCTACCAGCCTTCGGAAGAGCAGGTAATCACTCAGAGAAGTTCCCCCTTTAAGTTGCCATTAAGTTTGAAACATCCACACTATGGTAGACCAGGAAACATTTGTCAGAAAGCACTGGGGGCTGGGGTGTCAGAGATACTGCAGTGGAATCAGATGGTTGGGAATTTTTGTCTACACTGGTGTCATTCCCAACAGATGCTAAACTCTGCAGGAATAGGCAAGGCAATGAGAGTAATTGGCTTCCCTCCAAGTTGGATTTTATTTGGCATCTTTGAGGCTAATCTGCCTTTATGGCCCCTTTCTTCTTCTGAACTCTGCCTCCCCCCCACCTTCTCAGCATCCTCTGTGTGCATAGGGGCTGACAGGGTACCTACCCTTTGTTATGTGACTCTGTCAGCAGTGTTGGCCTTCATGTATGGAATGCAGCCGTTCTTCGCAGCGTTGGGCATGTGTACATGAGGGAAAAGAGGAAGGGAGAGCACGAAAGCATCCTCTGAATCCCTGAAGAGTTTTGTCTCACTCAGATTCCTCTCTCATCTTGCTAAAGCAAGGGGAGCAATTGCATTCAGGAGACTAAAAGTGGTCAAATACCAGTTTTCTTTAACTCTTTCCACCCTATGGTCTTACAAGGAAATGGGCTGTCTCCTACAAGACACAACTATAATTAGCTCTTCATGGTTCAGAACTCATTCACATAGGAAGATTGGCAGGTATCCTTTCTTTGTCCTGTAAGCAACAATCCAGTTTTTATCCCTGTATTAGTTGTGGGCACCATTTGCACAGAGATTTCCCTCATCCTCTGCCATCTACTCCAGGAAGGATAGTTTCCTGTAAGTAGGCCTAGAGAGGAAACCTCCTTTAGAAGCTTTGGTATTCATGATATTTGCAAATCAGTAGCCAAGAAGCTAGTAAATTGCTACCCCAACCCCCTCCAAAGAGCCTTGAAAGCAAATCAGTCCCGAGTCAAGTTCAGGATGAGCATTTGTAGAAAAAGTTGCTATAGGCTCCCAACAAAAACTTGGGATGAAACTATTCAGAAAAAAAAAATCAGTCTTGGGAATGGAAGGGACTTTAGAGGCAATCTATCCAATGTGTACCTGAACAAAAATCTCTATAATATCTATTTTGTTTTTAACCCTGGTCTTCTGTCTTAGAATCAATACCATGTATTGGTTCTAAAGCAGAAGATCAGTATGGGCTAGGCAATGTAGGCTAAGTAATTTGTCCAGGGTCACACAGCTAGAAAATATCTGGAGTCAGATTCAAACTCAAGGCCTCCCACCTCTGAGCCTGACTCTCTATTCTCTGAGCCACCTAACTTCCCCCTCTATAATATCTCTGAAGAGTCATCATCCAACCTATGCTTAAATAATTCCAGTGAAGAGGAAGCTGGTTCTTTCCAAGACTTTCTAATCCATTTTTTGACAGCTGTAATTGTTAGGAAATTTTCCCTTACATTGAGCCTAAGTTGGCTTTTCTACAGATTCTATTCATTTACTCCTAATTCTTCCCTCTGGGGCCAAAGAAAGCCAGTCTAATTCCTCTTCCACATGACAGCACTTAAAATACTTTTGAAAAAATTTTTTTCAAAAGAGGCATTATGACCATCCTAAGTCTTCTTGTCTTCATTCTAAACATCTCTAGCTCCCCTAAATGATCCTCATATCAATAAATGCTTATTGAGAGTAGCATGGTCTATAGTCCCCTCAGTATCCTGATGGGCTTCTTCTAGGTATGTTACAGCTTGTCTATGCCCTTCTTTTTTCCATTGCCACCCAAGATCCAAATTAATTCATTAAGATTGTGTAGAATGAACACAACTTCTAATTAGCCCAACTTCCTATCTTTGTAGATTATTGCTGCTGATGAGGAAAAACCATTTTATTTCCAAAATATATCTGTTTTATGGTAACAAAGCAGAGATACCCCTCTCTAGGGGATGTTGGACAATGAAGGTACATAGTCTGCAGTAGATACACCACTTCCTGGCCACTCCAAGTTCCTACATGCTCTCAATCCCAACTACCAATTCATGCACAAGTCAAGACATTACCCCATGATATCATTGGTCTTCTTCAAAATGAAGGCTATATAGCAACTATATATATGCTTCAGGAATCTCCTCTCTGCCTACATCTTATCTGCTTGGCTTTCAGTCAGAAGTTTGCCACTCCCAAGAATTTTTGATTCTTTAATATGCATTCACTGAATTTATGACAACTGAGTTTTTACAGACAACTCAATCATCTATCCATCTCCCAAACCTAGCTGGAAATAAATGTTCCTCATTAGCTTACTCATGGTACCTAGTACTCAGAGTCTTGCTCATGTGCAATGGAAGCCCCTTTCCTATTCCTGATAATTTTCTGTCCTTGAGAAATTGACTTAGGGAGCAAGCACCTAACCTTTAGTCACACAGGAATAAGGAAAGATGTGAATTGTGATATCTGAAACAAAGGTGCACATGCCCATGCAATTTGGATTTTATCTATGATGGGTTAGCCATTTTGTGACTTGTAGGGAACAAAACATTTATATCTGAATCCATCCTACTAGGCTGTAAGCTTTATGATAGTAGAGACTCCATCCCAGGAATGAACCAGCCTTTCACTAAGTACTATTATGTCAAATGCTATGCTGGGTACTTGAGATGCAAATATAAAATACAGTTTATGCTCCTAAGGATCTTATCTTCTTGCCAGGACAGGAGGCTAAAAATCAATAAAAATGATGGCTGAGGAATTGACTCTGTGCCTAAGGAGTGGAGTTGGTGAATGTTCCTATAGATCGGGTAATTCATGCCCATTCCAGAAACAGTGGTAGTTTCAATTTGATGATTATTGATGACGATGACAACGACAATGATGATGATGATGATGATGATAGAAAGGCAGAGGAACATAGGCAGCCACAGGAGACACATGATGTCTATGGCAGAGGTTGCTCTGCACACAGTAGTGCTCTATAAATATTTGTTGAATTAAACTGAATTGAAATTCTATGTGGCAGTGACCCTGGCCTAAGGGGAAGAGCTTAGAACTGCCGACACTGGTGGCCAACCTTCTCTTCCTCACCCCTGTAAAGAATATGTATGGAGTCTACTCTGCAAGGCCAGCACTAGGTAAAGTTATGAAGTAAGTGAAGTTTGCCTTTTATGACCATTTTCCTACTCCCCATCCCCACCCTGTATCATTCTAGATGCCCAAAGCTTTCTTTATCTATCACCATCTGCCCCTATCAAAATTGGAACTTTGAAAGAATCTGATAGCTGCCATTTGCATTTGAATGCAAATTAATTAGTTCATTACCTTTCATAGATCACTTTGCTAAAGTAATTTTAAGACTCAGGGAATAAATGAGGAAGAGAGTGGAGGGGAGGGACTCCCAAAATTATACCCTATAAAGAACCCTCTACCTTGCCCCATATGTGAGACCAGAGAGATATGTGTTATAATAATTATATAGATATATATTATATACATTATAATATATGCTATATTATACATATAATATATGTGTAATTAGAATTTTGTACCCCAGGACTCCATTTCCCAGAATCCCACTTTTGTCCCCATGCTACATCCTTGCATTTTGGAGATAAAGTTTCTGTAACCCCACTCTCTCTTGCTCTTCTGCTAATGGGGTTGGGAAAACTTCTCTTTACTCAGGCTTTTACTTTTGTTCTTCTTATTTCCTCTATTTCAAGTGATTATTAATAAATCTTATAAAATATAATACTTGGAGTTATTGGATATTCATTTTAATCTTACATAATATACTATATAATAATACAATATAATAAAACTATAATGGTTATATAGACATATGTGTTGTATTATAACAATTATATGTTATAATAGTTCTATAGACATGTTTTATAATACTTATATATGCTGTAATCATTATATAGACAAATCTGTATTTATATAAATTATTGATCTAACAATATAGTTTTTATATATCTCTCTATATAACTATATTTAAACATAATTGGTTTGACTTCTAATTCTGTATATTTTATTTTTGTATTTGAAAGCGAGATTTAGAGGAGGAATTTATAGGCTTCACCAGACTGCCACCAAAGGGGTCCATGACCTAAACCTGGTTAAGAACCCCTAACCTACAGGGTAGAGTACTAGACTTGGAGTCAGGAAGATCTGGCCTTGAATCTTGCTTCTGCCACTTCTTAGTTCTGTGACTATTGGTAATTTAGTTAACCTTTTCCAGGCCTCAATTTCCTAATTTGTAAAATGGGGATAATAATACCTGGAGGTCCTTCACAAGGTGATTGTGATGTTCCAAGGAGACAATGTCCATATCATACTTACCAGACCTTACAGTATGCCATAAATGTCAGCTATTGCCATCATCCCCCTGCTCTAATGCTTAGACCCATCTAAGGCCTGAGGTTATGAAATGTGGCCTCCTCTCCCTCACTTTGTGAACAGGTGCTTCAAATCCTGAGACAAGCAGGGAATGAGGCTGGACATGGAGTTGTTAAACAGGCCTGAGCTGAGCAGTGTGGCCGTAGATGTGCCGTGTGACAAGCGCTTGAGTGGTGAGTGAGGTACCAACAGTGGAGTTGCTTCCATTTGGGCACATCCTGAAGCTCTCCCTTACTAGAAGTTCTGGAATTTAGGAATACCTTGAAGGAGCAAGCTTTGTCCATTGACAGAGTGAACTTTTAAAAAATATCCATATGGCAAAGAAAAGGAATAAAAATGAAAATGATTATTTCAAAGCAAAATGATAATGAAATTTGTATGTCAATTGATGTGCCTGGTCCTTCAAGTGGTAATTAATTAAAATGTTTCTGTAAAGGCCCATTGATGACTTGGGGGGCTGGGGAACCTCTCCCAGTAAAGTGCCCAATCTCTGAGCTCACATACAGACCGGGTTCAGATATGGGAGAAGCTAACCTCATAAGGACAGAGGTTAGATGGTTTCTCATTGTTTCTGGCTCATCAGACCCCCAGCCCAGAGCAGAACTATGAAGACAATGGCTTAAATAAAGCTTAGGTTTGGCTCATGCAAAATGGCCTCCCCAAAAGGGATTAGGAAGGTACTCATCATACAGAGTAGGTTTGGTATAGGGCAGTTATTTATTCCCTCAACTACAACAGAAATGCTTAAAACACAAAAATTCAAAAGCATGTATTAAAAAAGATTTAAAACATGAAACAGTAACCCATAACTCCTATTATATGCTTCTAGAGAGCCAACACTTAAAACATAAAAATATGCAATATTTTATAGAACAGCTGAATAACCACTTCACCTTCTCCTCAAGCCTGCACTCTAAAAAACTCCCTTAAGGCTCATGTTTTTGTATAAACCAGTTTATGGCTTGAATCCATCCTCTTCCTTAACATCAGGAAAAGAAATACAAAGCAGAAGAGGCATCCAGAGTCTTATTCAGTCCTTATGTTCTTCAAGCCTGCACATATGGTTAGTGCCATGTACAAGCAGTTGTCATGGTTCTCAGCCTAGGGTTGTGAAGAGGTACCCTTTCCTCACTGATCGCTCCAGAGAGAATTCCAAGCCACACATTCAGGAAATGAGAAGAAAGCAAGAGCAGGTGTCATCTCTCTCTTTTAAGCCAAAGAATAGGTGGCTTTCCTTGGCATAATGGTGATTTCTTTTTAATGAAACCCTTCTGCCCCATCTCTAGCCTAATCATGGGGACCAAGGAATGCCTTCATGATCCCCAAATCCATTCTTTCTAAGTACGTGTATCCCTGAAAGTGAAGGAGGGAGCTATCAGTTCTGCATCATTCATATTCCATTGGTTATTATGCTCTACCTCCAATGTATGTTTCTTTTTCTTATTTTTTTAAACCCTTACCTTCCATCTTGGAATCAATACTGTGTATTGGCTCCAAGGCAGAAGAGTGGGAAGGGCTAGACAATGGGGGTTAAGTGACTTACCCAGGGTCACACAGCTGGGAAGTGTCTGAAGCCAGATTTGAACATAAGACCTCCCATCTCTAGGCCTGGCTCTCAATCCACTGAGCGACCCAGCTGTCCACCCCCCACCCCCATGTATGTTTCTAAATAATCTTAACATAGCTATGTCTAGATTTCTATTATAATTCCCATTATGGCCAATAAACCTGTAGTTCACCAGGAATCCTATGTAAGAACTGATTTCTTTTATAAATTATTTTTTAAAATATGTAAATATTTAAAATATGTAAATATTTAAAATTTTTAAATATTTAAATATTTTTAAAATAATAAAAAGATTTTTCCATGTTTACTTGATTTATTTTCTTTCCCTCTTCTGTTCCCTCCCCCCTCCCAGAGTCAATAAGCCCTTCTATTTGGTTATAATGTGTTATGACTTGTACCTATTTCTATATTATTCATTTTTATAATAAAGCAATCTTTTAAAACAAAAGCCCCAAATAATACACCCACATAAAGAAGTGATCAATCATATATTTTTCTTGTTTCTACTCCCACAGTTTTTCCCTTGATATGGATAGCATTCTTTTTCATAAGTCCTTCCAGATTGTCTTGTAGTGGTAAAGTCCATTACATTGGATTGAAAAACTGATATCTTGAATCATATTTCAACACAGTATCTGTCTTACCAAATTCTGCTTCATACTCAAAGATGACGCAAATGAGGTATCAATTTGGGCTGGGTATGCTTCTGCACACACTCAGAGTGTTGCTTATGAGCAGCTAGGGAGTGCAGTGGATAGAAAACTGGATCTGGAGTCAGGAAGACATGAGTTCAGATACGGTATCAGATACTTATTAGCTGTGAGATATTGGATAAGTCACTCAACAGTTCTCAACCTCAGTTTCCTCAACTGTAAAATAAAGATCACCTACTTCTCAGGGTTTTTGTGAGGATCAAATGAAATAATACTGTAAAGCATTTAGCCTATAGTAGTGCTTAATAAATATTTATTTTCCTTCCTTTCTTTTAGTGTGAAAGCAAAGAGGTCTAATCCCCTTTTCTTATAGTAGTCCAAGACCCATTTTCCAATATCTCAAGCCTATAATGTGAGAGGGGGAAGAGGAGGGAGAAGTGGATTTTAGGTCCTATCTACTCTTCCAGTGGTAAACCCAGTGCCCACGTACATTCTTTATCTCTGACTCTTTCTTCTTGCTGTTTCATGTTGAGTTTGGCTTTTGTTCTTTTTTTAAAAAATAATTTGCATTTTATGCACTTGTTTTGGAAGCAGTGAATCATTTTGTTTTGCCTTGGATGCTTGATGTGAGGTAGTCCCCATATTGTGATGTTTCTGTTTGGATGAGAGACAAGGCCATAGTGAGGGAATTCAGCTCACAGGGACTATTTATCAGACGGCACTGACTCTCCCATTGTACGTCATGAAGGCACCATCATGTGGACATACGAAACCAAATTTAGAAACTAAATCTTCATTTACTTTAAACAGTGGAACATCAGAGTGAAGCCCTGAATGAATCAAAGGAGAATGGATGAGGTGATTATTATCCTCTCACCTCTGGCTTCCATTTCAGGGATTCTCTGTGATCCCCTGGCAGGGAGGGAATAAGGCTTTTACAAAACCAATAGGTACCTAGATCATTCATGTTTAACATCTCTCATTCATATTCAAACAAAATCCAAATAATGAGGGAACATAGCCTTCTAATCAGGAATATCTAGGCTCAAGTCCTATTATTCAAACATACACTGGTTATTTAACTCTAAGCATGACCCTTAATCTCTCAGTGCCCTTGACAACTCTCTAATGCTGTAATGCATTTGGTAGTTCCTATAGGAGAAAGGAATATGCATTTATTTAGCTCTTACTATGTACCAGGCACTTTGCACTTTTTACAAATATTCCATTTGATACTCTCAACAAACCTGCAAAGTCAGTGCTATTATTATTCTCTTTTATAGTTGAGGAAACTGTGGTTAAGTGACTTGTCCAGTGGCATACAATTAGTAAGGGTCTGAGTCTGAATTTGAACTCAGGTCTTCCTGGCTTCAGGCCAGTACTCTATCCACTATCCTAGCTGCCTCTACCAATATGAACAGAAATATGACATACCTCCCCCTGTTCCCATCAAAGGTCATTCTTGTGTTAAGTAATAATGATAGGTAATAAAAATGACTACCAATCATACTCAGGGAAAGGTTGGCCATTTGTTCAGGATGGTAAACACTTTGAAGGGTTTATTACTATTTGCAAGTGCTTCTTAGACTCCTCCTGTAGCTTTTGCTCCAGCAGGACTGCTCTGTCTCAGCTCCAAGTGAGGGTAGTCTGTCTGCTATTGTTGCTCTTGTGAACATACCCTATCTTGATGCTACTGCCTTCTTTTCCTTCCTGTATTATCAACAGAGCCAGCCCTACTTGACATGCCATAAGATTTTAAGGACAGGACCTGGACCCATAAATCTCATTGGTATAGGCAACATCTGAGTATGAAAACTTTCTCTAATAAAAGTCGGTACCTTCATTGAAACAGTCTTAGAGAGTCACCTACAGCACTGAGAAGTTGAGCAGCTTGTTGAAGGTCACACAGCCAGTTAGTGGTCGTGTTGTTGTTGTTATTGGTAGAGGTGGTGGTGTGGTGATGGACCAATGACATGTTTCAGAGGCAAGACTTAAACCTAGGTTTTTCAAGCCTTGAGACCAAGCTCCCTATTTGCTGTGCTTTATAATAATTTTAGAACCACGCCTTAAAAGCTCTTATGGTTTAACGTATCTCTCCAACTGATTTGCTGCCAAATTTGGAGTTCCCACCATTATATTCACTCTTTAGGTACTTGGGAGGGAAAATGTAATAATTATATTATATATATAATATATATATGTACATGTATATATAATAAAACTAGCTAGTGAAGAAAACACAAGGAAAGGAGGCAGAGAACAGAGAAATCTGCATGTGTATTGGGCTTACCAAGTTGCAGATTTCATAACATCTTAAATTTGTAACCATCTTTGTTTGGACATAGAAAAAGATCCTTGAAGAAAGGACCCTGCTTTGGATTAGAAAGAAAAAAATTAGGATGTTTTTTCTTTGCCCTATTTGCCAAGATTAGTTTGCCTTATTAGAACCCATTGTCCTACATCTGAGAGCAGGGTAGTGAGGTGATAGGATATAAAATGGAAAAGTTTTATAATAATAATAATGACTAACATTTATTTATTGCCTCCTATGTATCAGACACTGTACTAAACTATTTATAATTATTATCTCATATGATACTCAAAATCTCCTGCAGGTAGTGCTGTTATTGTATCCATCTTATAGCTGAGGAAACTGAGGCAAGCAGAAATTAAGTGACTTGATCAGAATCATTTAGCTAGTAAGTATCTGAGGCTAGATTTGAATTCAGATTGAAGACATGGTTCTTCCTGACTAGAGACCTCATGCTCTATTCACTGTGCCACCCAGCTATGGAAAATGAGTTATTCAAGACCAAGTATATGGGGCGATACTCAAACTCATGTCTGATGCTACCTTTTAGAGCAATGCCAAGGATTACTTAAGCAGCATTGAGACAGATGAAATCATTGAGCACTTGAGATATTTGGCATATAAGTCCTTTCATGACAGATCCCAAACTACCTTTCCAGCTTTATTATATGGAATTTGTCTTCGTGTCTAACCAAATTGACACTTCTCCCATCTCTGGTGTTTTTTGCACAAGGCTGCTCCCCAATCTATAATATATTCCCTCCTCACCTCCTCTTCCTCTTGGAATAACTAGTTTCTTTCCAAATGCAACTCATGTACTAGCTTCTATATATAGACTTTCCTCATAATGCTCACTTACTCTTACCGCTCTATGCTAAAAATCTTAACCTTTTGTTTTTATTTTGTTTATCTTTACCTATGGGCATGTTGTTGTTTAATCATCTTTTCAGTTGTGTCTGACTGACTTTTTATGACCCATTTGGGATTTTCTTGGCAAAGATCCTAGAGTAGTTTGCCATTTCCTTCTCCAGCTCATTTTAGAGATAAGGAAACAGACAAACTGTGTGACTTGCCTAGGTCACACAGTAAGTATCTGAGGTCATATTTGAACTCAGGAAGATGAGTTTTCTTGATTCCAAGCCCAGTGTTCTATCTACTGAGGCACCTGTCTGCCTCCATGTGCACATTATTTCTCCCAATAGAATGCAAGTTATTTTAGAACGAGGACTATTTCTTTCTTTTTTTTATCTTTGTATTCCTGACACCTACCCTAGTACACTCAGCACACCGTAGGTGTCTAATAAATATTTCTTGATTGATTAAAACAGATACACAAAAAAAGATTGGGACCAGGAAAGATTTTTTGCCAGCCACAAACCTTTCCTACTAAATGGTTTTATTTTGATTTGTCCTGGTTATGAATGTTTTATAGTAAAACTAAGCTCAACACTAACTCCAAAATACATCTTTATTATGAAATGCAAGATGGCAATATGGCAAGTTGGCCATAAAAGATAAAAAACAACCCCTTTTTAAGAAATGTGAGTTCAATTACAAGCTTATTGACACTCAGTTCTAGTATCAGTTTGAGGTAGAGGGAATGGAGGGGGCGCAGAGAATGTTTTTGAAGACAGAATTTTTATCACAACAACCATGGGAGGTAATACTATTATTATCCTCATTTTACCAGTGAGGAAACTGAAGCAGATAAATGTTAATTTTGCCTTGCCCAGGGTCACAGAACTATTAAATAGCTGAGGTAAGATTTGAATTCAGATCTTGACTCAAGATCCAAAAGTGTATCCACTGTGCCACCTCTATAGACTTTGAGTTGAATGGGATCTTAGAGGTCATTGAGTTCAGTCCCATTATTTGCAGATGGAGAAACAAGTTCAGAGAAGTTAAGTAACTTTTACTCAGAGTTATACAGCTAGTAAACATTTGAGGGTAGGATTTGAACTCTGGTATTCTTATTTTAAGAATTCCTATTTTTATTCCAAGTTTATTTTTCTCAGATCCTTTGCTCTAATTCTAACTGGAAAGTCTCCCCAGTTTGAATAGATCACTGAGCTGTGACTGACTAACAGCCCATATATTCTTGCTGAGTATGTTCACTACTGCTTTGTGAAAAGATCCTGGTTAGAGCACATCTGTCCTGAGAGGAATAGCCAACCTCTCAAGCCATTAGACACTTGCCAGTGGTAGAAATGAAGTATGCTAAACCTGCTCTCCTCATAGGAAATCCTTATATGCTCTCCCTCTTCTCTATAAATATATTACTCCTATGAAATGCCCCTTTTTATCCAAATCCCTTTGGGTTACCAAGAGCCCAGACTCTGATCCATAGGTCAGATCTTTAGGTCAATTCTGGCTTTGAAACTTAACCTGGGAAATGGGGATTCTGTGTGTGCATGTGTGTGCACGCATGTGTGTATGCACTGTGACATGTACTGTGGTGTGTGTTTATAGCCCCTAAAGACATTAAAACACCAAACAACATTTATTGGATACCTGCTGTGTGCAATGCAAGCAGGTTTAAAACAAATTCCTTTAGTTTAGTTTAAATTTATTATTCAGGCCAGGGATCAGGATACAGAATTCAACTCTTTCTCGCAAGAAATGGTCCCCTGACTCTTTTGGCATTATTTAAAGTTTAATCCACATTTATTCAGTTTTTCATGGGCCAATAATCCATGTCTTTCAACATGTGCTACACAAAAGTTGTCTTAATCTCAGTAAATGAAAGCATGCTCTTTGAACATTTGGAAGTCATTCAGGTATCCCCTTCAGAATTAAAAAAAGAAGAAAGAACAATACTAAAGTGGCTTTTTGCTGATGCAGTGGAAGCCAGAACACTTAACTGAGGCTTCTAGGCCAGAATTCTGAATTTTAATTCTAGCTCTAAACTTGGCACATTGAGGAATCTCAGACAAAGCTTGGTGGTCTCCATGCAAAAGCAAGTCAAGTATCTTTTTCTTCCTTTAGAGACATGTTCTACAGAGTCTCCCCACTCCATCAGGGACTCAGAGAACTTCATAAATAGGAAATGCTTCATAATGTACAGGTTCTCTTTTTCTCCCTACCTCTACTCAATATTTTAGAGAAGCACTTCGTAGCAAAAGCATTATGCAACTTTATAGAAGCTGGCACAAAAGAAAACATTGGGGAGCTAGAAAGGAGTTTGGAACTCGTCTAATCCCAGTTCTTCTCTTTAAAGATGAAGAAATTGAGTTTCCAAAGAGCTAGGTGAGCAAAGCCTGTGATATACCCAATGTAGTGGTCTAGCCCAACTATTACCATCTTTTAAAAATTTTTTATTATTTAGTCAGTTTAGAACATTATTCCTTGATTATAAGAATCATATTCTTTCCCTTCCTCCCCTCTCCCCACCCTTCCCGTAGCTCATGCACAATTCCACTGGGTTTTACGTGTATCATTGATCAGGACCTATTTCCATGTTGTTGATGTTTGCACTAGGATGTTCATTTAGAGACTACATCCCCAATCATATCCCCCTCGACCCATGTAATCAAGCAGTTGTTTTTCTTCGGTGTTTCTACTCCCACAGTGTTTCCTCTGAATGTGGATAGTGTTCTTTCTCATAGAACCCTCTGGGTTGTTCAGGAACACTGTTTTGCCACTAATGGAGAAGTCCATTACATTGGATTGTACCACAGTGTATCATCAGTCTCTGTGTACAATGTTCTCCTGGTTCTGCTCCTCTCACTCTGCATCAATTCCTGGAGGTCATTCCAGTTCACATGGAGTTTCTCCAGTTCATTGTTTCTTTGAGCACAATAGTATTCCATCACCAACATATACCACAATTTGTTCAGCCATTCCCCAGTTGAAGGACATCCCCTCATTTTCCAATTTTTTGTCACCACAAAAAGCACAGCTATGAATATTTTTGTACAAGTCTTTTTCCCGTATTATGTCTTTGGGATACAAATCCAGCAGTGCTATGGCTGGATCAAAGGGCAGACAGTCTTTTATCACCCTTTGGGCATAGTTCCAAATTGCCCTCCAGAATGGTTGGTTCAATTCACAACTCCACCAGCAATGCATTAATGTCCCAACTTTGCCACATCCCCTCCAGCATTCATTACTTTCCTTTGCTGGCATGTTAGCCAATCTGCTAGGTGTGAGGTGATACCTCATATTACCATCTTACTAAAAAGTAAGATACATAATATTTGAAAGTAATCCATGGTGTTTCATTTCTTTTTCATAGCTATTTAGAAACCATTTTCCAAATGAAAAAAGAAGTCAAATCCCATTGCAATCTGCAATGCAACTCTTGCTTCTGTTTAACAATTGGGTTTCAGTCTAAAATGTTTGTTTGAGGCCACAGCCCAGGAACATGGAAGTCCTCCAACAGAAACCAGCTTCTAGAAACAGAAGGATCAGAGTATAGCCTCTTCTCCTTAATCCAACCTTCTTAAAAGGTGCCCTTCCTACCCACTGCCAACATTTAGAGGGTAGGAGCAGGAAGGGTTATGGGGATTTCCCTGAGTCTAGTGCACATGTGCCCATTCTTCACTGTTTCCTTGACTTTCCAGCCAAGTTCCATTCCTATAATGAACTCATTCTGTATCTCTGCCTCTTTATAAACTACCAGACAATAAACTCCAGTGGGTCTTTATTGCTTCTTGGAGCAAATACAAAATGAAGTACCCTTTATAACCTACTCCCCTCCTCCCTTTCCAGTATTTTTATACCTTACTCCCCTCGTGTACTCTTAGACCTTGTAACACTAGTCTCTTGGTTGTTTCATAAACAAAATCTACATCTTTCAGCTCCATGGCATTCTCTCTAACTGGAACACTCTTCTCCTCCACTTCAATACTGGCTTCCCCAAGCTCAAGTCCAAGCTAAAGTTTCACCTTCCATAGGATGTCTTCCCCAATCCCTCCCAATTCCAATGCCTTCCCTTTTCTTTCTTTGACTGTTGATTCCCCATTAAATTGTAAGGTCTCTGAGGACAGGAACTGTCTTTTGCTTTTGTTTGTATCCCCCACTCTTAGCTCAGCGCATAGTACATTGTAGGTGCTTAATAAATGTTTTTTGCTTGGCTGAAAATCCTCATCTTCCTTCAAGGCTCACCTGAAATACCACCTCCTTTAAGCTGTCTTCCCTTTTCCTCCTTAAATTATCTGGTTTTGCTTATATATTTACCTTTTTTTTTATCCCCTGTCCCCCTTCCCCAATAGAATGACTTTGTATTCATGTTTTGTGTCTTTGCACTGAGCAGCAACATAATACAGTAAAGAAATTATACTGGGGAAGATCAGGGACCCAGTCCTGCTTCTGACACAGACTGTGACCACAGACAAGCCATTTAACCTGTCAGTGGCCCCAGGATGTTCTCTAATACTACAAGGAATAAATAACTTGCTGATATATGTTGGTAGAGGAGAGTTTCCATACTGGGAGATTCCTATACTGTTGAAATCACAGTTTTCCTCCCTATAAAACAAAAACTTTAGTACCTAGTAGTGAGTAAATACTTAAATAATTTTTTTTGTCTAATTCAATTCTATTCCATAGGCATGAAATGCCTCCTTTGTGCCAGGCACTGTTCTAGGGGCTGGGGATGAAAACACCAAATGAAGCAGTCCTGGCCCACACAAAGCTTACATTCTAATGAGGGTAAATAATAAACACACACATACATATACAGTAATTTCCAAGGGGAAGGGGATACACATCTAACATGTAGGACAACTTATTAAAAATGGAATAGGAGGTTTAGCAGGCATAATATCAGGGAAGAGAATGGGAGAACAAGAACATTACTCATATGAGGCTAATGTAGTTGGGTTTGAGGTATCTCAGAGTAGTGATCCAGGAAAGAAACTATGATCTAATCAGATTACAACTAAAAAATACAGGGATACTGAGGAGTCATAGGTCAGTAGATTGTCAATCCCAGCACAGTAACAAAGATAACCTTGACAAAGGGATGGAAATGAGGGAAGAAGGAAGAGTGACAAAGAAGTAAATGTCCCATTTTTGTCTAATGGTCAAAGCAGGAGTTTGGAAAGAGCTGGGACCCCACTGATGGTAAAGGTGACGAGGCATGTTTGGAAGAATGACCTGTTGTACAGGTGTCTCTGCATTGGGACCCATTCCAACCTTGTGTTGGAAATCTTCCTTCATTTCCAACAACAGAAAATAAATACTTCTGCTAACTACTTAGCATATTGGTTCAATCTTTTATTCTCTAGTCAGCAAATGGTTTAGTGTTATGGGCAATAGGACTGGATTGTACTAGGATCTAGACTCGGGAGCTTTTCCTTGTTGAGTAAGACAGGTTCATATCTAAAGATGCTTCATCTTTTGCTGCCAACAGTGATGTCTCATTTTGCCTCCCAGATCTGCCTAAAACTCATCATTCTTCCACAGTTGCAAGGACCATGCAATGGGTATCGGAGTCCTTTAGACTTTTCCTATTCTTTACAGTTCATATTCACATAAGTCTCTGTTCATTTTGTTCCCACTATCACAAAACTTTCTCTCTCCCTACATTTCTCTCAATTCCACAAATCCTTTAAGAGTTTCAGTTAAAGTCTCATCTTCTCTAAAACCTTCCCCCCAGGGACAAACATTCTATTTCTTCTCCCTTTTCCAAACCAATTTATTTTTTTTTCATTTGTTGTGGGCTTTTTCTATGTACTCCACACTTCTGAGCATATATAAAAGCTTAATAAATGCTCATTAATTTTAAAAATACTTTCAAGTGCATATTCTACATGTGCATGTATGTTTGGTGTATATATAATTATATATGTATCAATTATATGCATTATATTATTGATATTTATCCTAGAATAGGATAAGATTCCTAATTGATTAATAAGCATTAGAATATATTATCTAATGTATAATAATGCATCACATATCATATATTATGTAATATTATATAATTATATTACATATATGGCCTATAATATAGCATGAAATAAATATTAACCCAGAATAATCACTCATTTATATCATACCCATATCATTTATAATAGGGTTAATCTCTGCTCTCAAAGAATTTACAGTCTATTGAGGAGAAAAATAGTTTCATAAAATCTCAGAGTTTGTAAAATCTTCAGAAAGACCTTCAAACATCATTTAGGGCAGAAGTGTCAAATATGCAGCCAACCAGGGCTCTAACCAAATTAAATTGTAATTGGGAAACATTTAACAAAATAAATAAAAATACAGTCAAATATAGATAATGTTAATATATGATCTTCTTAGGCAATATGAGCCTAGAGAAATCCTTACATGTAGTTTAGTAACCCCCATTTCTATTTGAGTTTGACATTCCTGATCTATTACAATATGTACCTGGAAAAGCTATCCTGAAAAATTGTCTTCCAACCTTTGCCCAAAGACATCTGTATATCCATCCTGCCTAGAGACAACACTAATTGTCAGGTTTTCTTTTTCCTGCCACCAAGTTCAAATCTGATTCTCTATATTCTCCACTTCTTATTCAGAGTTGGGTCTTCTGCAAACAAGAAAACAATTCCAGTTCCTCTTCCACACTACAGCCCTTCAAAAATCTGAAAAGGGCTGTCATTTTATATCCTTTCCCATCCCACCCTTCAAGTCTTCCTTTCTCTAAGTTAAACCTCTACTTCCTTTAACCAATCTTCATTAACTTCCAGTCTATAGAATTTCCATTTGGTCTAGACAAGCCATCTTTGTTTCCCTTCCCTTAATATATTCCAGTTTGCCAAAGACCTTCATAAAATATAGCCTCCAGTAATGAACATAGTATGCAAAATGCAGTCTAACCAAGTAGACCACAACAGGATTCTACCCTCCTCTTCTTTCACTTTCTACTTCATAAAACCTAAGATCTCATTAGATTTTCTGGCTGCCATATTATATCTATGACTTCAACTGAACAATCCAATAAATGATTCTTTTCACATAAATTATTATCTAACCTGTGTTGATCAGGGTTGGCATTTCAATGAAAAAAAGAAAATGTTTGTCTCATTTTAAAATAATTACAAAGTTTATAGAATTCTCTGTAATATACATGGACATAATCATTTATAAGGACGAAATAAGACAGGTACACCACCACCACCATCTTCACTGCCATTTGAAGTTCCCCAGTTTGATTGGATCTGGGCAATTGAATTCAGTATAGCTGAATACCAGGCAACTAATTCAGCTCAGGAAACTCAATAATTCTGGAGGGCTCAGAGATGTTGTAATGCTATGGGATTTTATACTGAGATGGAAAAAGGAGCTGAATATTCAATGCTAGCTAAGGTCAAAGAACCTTAGGTGCCTCTGTATAGTCCTTTCATGAGTACACCAGATAAAGCTGAATGAAGGAGCTAATGAAATCCCTTTGCAGCCAGGGACTCCACATGATATTCAGGAGCCACTCTAGCTGTCTCCAGCTCTGTCACCCTTCCTCCTCTATGTGAAGGATACTGATCAAGCACCTCTATCCCCTCTCCAATTCTGTACTTGTGTAGTTGATTATCTGAATCTCATCATATATCTATTAAATGGTAGGGCCTTTAGTTTGACTATCCATACAGTCTGTTGAAATTTGGTGGGGGGACTCATAGAAACTCTGTGTCGCAGAGACAAAAACTAGAGTCCTTCTAATACAGCTCATATCTGAACAAGAATCCAACCTGAACACCTATAGTGAAGGAGCTCCACAACTTCCCAAAGCAGTCCATTCTACTGTTGAATTGCTCTAATTATTAAGATTTATCATTTATGTATTTTATTATATATTACTTGTTCAATTGTTTTAATAATGTCCAACTCTTTTCAACCCCATTTGAGGTTTTTGTGGCAAAGAGATTCGAGTGGTTTGCCATTTCCTTCTCTTGGGCTTGGAGTCAGGAAGACTTTCTTCTTCTGGCCTCAGAGACTTCCTAGCTGTATGAGCCTGGGCAAAGTCACTTAACCTTGTCTGTTTCAGTTTCTTCATCTGTAAAATGAGCTGGAGAAGTATATATATTTATAATTATGTATATAATTATATATATAATATATATGTATATATAAAATGTATATGTATTTCTCTTCATTGTGCCACCAAGCTGTCATAGTAAATTTACATATACACTATATAATTTATAATTTAGTTTTCTCTTATACTAAGTCCAAATATACCACTCTTTAATGTCCACCCAATACATCTGTTTCTACTGTCTGAATCTAATCCCTCTTTCATATGATAGTCCATCAACTGCTTGAAGATAGTAATAATCTTCCCATCTGGCCCTGAAGTCTTATATTCTCCGGGATAAACATACAGTTTTCTTTTCTCTTCTCTTCTTTTTCTTCCTTTTCTTTTCCTTTCTTTTCTTTGATCCTCATATGAAATTATCTTCATGCCCTTTACTATCTGGTCACCCTCCTCTGGACACCCTCCAGCTTGTTATTATCTTTCCAAAGATGTGGTACCCACAACTGAACACAATTCCTATTTTCTCATCCAGATTTTTAGCCACTGCTTCCAGTTTCCTGCCATCTATAAATCTGATAATAAGTACCTAGGAGTGGAGTTAAATTCCATCACTGGAGAATGGTTTGGGGTGGGCAGTACTTGCTTGTTTTCCTTTGACTCTTTCCATAAGTATCTATCTTACCCACTAATTATTATTTAAAAGGATAGCATGTTCATTTTTGCTATGAATGCTTTACATTTCACATTTGTGTATTTTTAATATTTCTTTTGGCAAAATGGTCCGGAAAGTGCTCACTAGAGAATAACTTCTTTAATCCAAACATTTTAGCAACAGTACTTTAAATTATTTAATGCTTGCTTGCTTCATTGATGCCCCCACAGAATCAATCATTTCTGTTTTTATAAATTTATTAGACCATAATAGAAATTGTCCATGCATTTTACTTCTGAAAATGTAAGGCAGTTAAGCCAAGACACACACTTCCTCTAGCCACAGATTTATTCAATCATGGCAAAAAATAATGCATACTTATACATGTTTATACTGTAAAAGTCTTTCATTTATACATTGATTTTTTTCTCCTTCTAGTTGTGGCTCAAAGTATGGATTTTTAACAACAAAACTAAGTGTGTAAAAATATTCACTTTCCCTATGCACAAAAACATAAGGTGTTTTTATCCAACTAAATCACAATGCTTTTATTTATTTATACTGAAGGGAATGGAGAATACTTAATCCAAAGTGTTAGATAATCCATGTGTAAACTATGCTGTGTTTTGAGTTTGCAACTGAAAGTAGCTGTGTCTTAGAATCTAATCATTTGTTTCAATGCAAATCTCATGCAGTGAAGGCTTAACTCAGGAGGACCTAGAAGGGGTCTTTTGTTTCCTTAGCCTGTCATCCACTCCATGTTGGAAGAGACAAATTCATTTCTCAGATCGGTGTGAAACACCAATGTGAGTTGTTCATCATACTGCATTTTCTTAGCCTTTTGCTAAAGTTGGTGGACTGGTTAAACAGGTGGATTTAGAAGGGTATTTAGCCTAAAAGCAAATAAGTAGATCAGTCGTGAAAAAATAAAACCCTTGAGTAATGCAAGTAAGCCTGAAAACAGGATTTGTAAAACTGAATTTTGATGCTGTACTTTTTTTACTTGATGCTTTACTGGAAGTAGAATATAGTCACCCCTCCATACCTTCCCATAGACTAACACCCTACAATAAAATCTTATACATAATGGGACCACTTATATTCCATCACTTTTCAGTCATATCCAACTGTTCTTGACCCTATCTGGGATTTTCTTGGCAAAGATACTGGATTGGTTTGCCATTTCCTTCTCCAGATCATTTTACAGATGAGGAAACTGAGGTAAACAGGGCTAAGTGACTTGCCCAGGGTTCCCCAGCTACTAAGTGTTTGAGGCCAGATTTGAACTCAGGATGATGAATCTTCCTGACTTCAGGCCGGACACTCTATACACTGCCCCACCTAGCTGGGACCTCAGAACTCACTAAGTAAACCTCCTTGCTTTACAAATGAGCAAATCGAGGCCCAGGCATGTTAAATAGCTTTCTTAAAGTCTCATAGATTTTAAGAGGATGAATCAAAATTTGAACCCAGTGTTTTTTTAACTACTCCATAAAGCTTTGAAAATAAAACATCATTTGTTTAAGGTTTACACAATCATTTCTAAAGATTAACTTGTTTTATCCTCACAAGAACACTGGGAGATAGATGCAATTTTTAACCCCATTTTATAGATAAGCAAAGTAAAGTAAGCAAAGACTAAATGACTTAAACAAGGTTTTGTGCCACTTTTTCAATTCTCTAGTTACTTTTTAAGTCTCAACTTTTGAGGATTTTTTGATTCTCTCATGTGCTGATGTTCCCAATTCCCCAGATTTATTTTGTATTTATTTGGCATGTATTTTATATTAACTTATCTTTGGCCACTTTGTTCTCCAAGTAGAATATGAGTTCTTTATTTTTTAATTTTATTTAATTAATTAATTTAGAATATTTTTCCATGGTTACAAAATTCATATTCTTTTCCTTGCCCTCCTCCAACTCCACCCCTTGTAGCCAAAGTGCAATTACTCTGGGATATACATGTGGCATTAAGACCTATTTCCATACCATTGAAATTTGCACTAGGGTGATCATTTAGAGTCTAGATCCCCAATTATACCCCCATCAACCCTTGTGATTGAGCATTTGTTTCCTTCCATTTTCTACTCCCATAGTTCTTTCTCTGGATGTGGATAGTGTTCTTTCTCATAAGTCCCTCAGAATTGTCCCGGAGCATTGCATTGATGCTAGTAGAGAAGTCCATTACATTCAATTGTACCACAGTGTATCAGTCTCTGTGTACAATGTTCTCCTGGTTCTACTCCTCTCACTCTGCATCAGTTCCTGGAGGTTGTTCCAGTCTCCATGGAATTCCTCCACTTTATTATTCCTTTTAGCACAATAGTATTCCATCACCAACATATACCACAATTTGTTCAGTCATTCCCCAATTGAAGGGCATCCCCTCATTTTCCAATTTTTGGCCACCACAAAGAGCGCAGCTATGAATATTCTTGTACATGTCTTTTTCCTTATTATGTCTTTGGGGTACAAACCCAGCAGTGCTATGGCTGGATCAAAGGGTAGACAATCTTTTAGCACCCTTTGGGCATTGTTCCAAATTGCCCTCCAGAATGGTTGGATCAGTTCACAACTCCACCAGCAATGCATTAATGTCCCAACTTTGCCACATCCCCTCCAGCATTCATTACTTTCCTTTGCTGTTATGTTAGCCAATCTCCTAGGTGTGAGGTGATACCTCAGAGTTGTTTTGATTTGTATCTCTCTGATTAGAAGAGATTTAGAAAACTTTTTCGTGTGCTTATTAATAGTTTTGATTTCTTTATCTGAAAATTGCCTAGAATATGAGTTCTTTAAAGTGAGGGACTATTTCATTATGTAGTTTTTTAACCCTTGTATCTTCAGCACCTAATAAAATGTCTGGCATATAATACACACTTAATAAAGGTTTCGTGTACTCAATTCATCCTCTCAACCAATGAATATAGATAAAGTGCCCACAATGTGCTAGCCACAGTGCTGGGCACAACTACAAAGAATTCAATAATCCTTACTTGTGAGGCATGTATATTCAGATGGGCAGAGACAAGTATGTATAAAAATATATACAGCATAAACAAAAAGTGAATAAATTAAAACATATACACAGTTGAATACATAGTCATTTGGTAGAGAGGATGAGAAGTAACAGGTAAGAAAATCAGCAAATATTTCATGAAGAAGATGGTGCTTGGATTGTAATTTAAAGGAAGAGGACTCGGACAGTTGAGGGAGGACATTCTAGGTATGTAGGATGACTAATGCACAGACAGAGTGTAGTTAATTAGTCAGTAAACACTTATTAAGTGCCTACTATGTGCCAGACACTGTGCTAAGTACTGAAATGGAGTATTCTGCGTAAGGAATAGGAAGAAAGGCAATCTTGCCCTATTGCACAGTATGGGAGGTATCCATTGTGGCTGGAGATATAGTTTGGGGCCAGGTTGTAAAGCTAAATGAGATTATTTTACATTTTATTCCAGAGGCAATGGAGAACCATTAGAGTTTACTGAATAGAGGAATTAAGTAGGTCAACTCTATACTTAAGAAAGATCACTTTGGCAGAGATGGTAGAATGAACTGGAGTAGCAGTGATGAGGGGCTGAACAAAAGTAGTGACTGTGAATGGAGAAAAGAAGTCCAATGGGAAATATCTTGTGTACTTAAAAATGTCATACATTGTCAACTGATTAGATTTTGGGGGACCAGAGAAAGCAAAAAATTCAGGATAATACATACTTAAGTTATGAGCTTGGGAGGCAAAAAGGGGTGATGAATGAATAAACAATTTCACAATGAATAAAGCAATGGCTCTGTTTCAATCCCCAACTTTCAAATTACATGTATAAATATGAATAGAAAGTAGCCATGGGGAAATTGTGCAAGTTTCCACTTTTGTGGCCTGAGTGAGTGATACATGAATTAATGCCAAACTTTGGGAGCAAGCCTAACCCAATGGATTAACCGTTATCCTCATTCTTGGAAGGAAGAATCCCTCTAAACAAGGGTTCTTAAGCTGAGGACTTCTTGAATAGATGTCAGAAGTTCTCTGAACTTGGATGAGGAAAATTACATCTTTACTTCAATATATAGAATTCACTTGTAATACTATATATCTTATTTTATTAATTCAAAAACATCGTTCTAAAAAAGAGTTCCACAGACTTCACCAAACTGCAGAAAGAATCCATGAAAAAAATGATTAAGAATTTGTAATCTAAAAAAAAGTTGATTAGCTTATGTAAGACAGTGGTCTCAAGGAAAAGATTCAATAAGAGGAACTTCTGGGGTACTGTAGGACTTATTCATTAAATCAACTGGAGAGGGGTAACTTATTTTGGCACAAAGCAAAATATGCATCATTATTTTAGCTCCCTTAAATAACATATACATAAAGGTAAATGGGTCAACAGATTGAAATCTAATGTGTGTGTGTGTTCTGAATCTAGAAGCATGTGTATCATACTTCTCTCTAAGAATGGCAGAATGCCCTGAGCCAGGTACTTATTTTCTTCTCATAGGAGCCCTAAGCAATACCCTCTTCACTTGAAAATGAATGACCTACATTTTAATTCTGTCCAGTCCCCTATCCATTCTATTCACCACTTTACGGAGATAGAAAATCTTGAGGGAGGTCCTCAGGTGTAATGAACGAATTCCAGTTAACCTTTACTTTCTCCCTCTCTCTCTCTCTCTCTCTCTCTCTCTCTCTCTCTCTCTCTCTCTCTCTCTCTCTCTCTCTCTCTCTCTGTCTCTCTCTCTCTCTCTGTCTCTCTCTCTGTCTCTTTCTCTCTCTCTGTCTCTCTGTCTCTCTGTCTCTGTCTCTCTCTCTCTCCATCTCTCTCTCTGTCTCTCTCTCTCTCTTTCTCCTGCTCTCCTCTCTCTATCTGTCTGTCTCTTCTGTTCTCCTCTCTTCTCCTCCCTTGCTGACTCTGTCTCTCTGTCTCTGTCTCTGTCTCTGTCTGTCTCTGTCTGTCTCTGTCTGTCTGTCTGTCTGTCTGTCTGTCTGTCTGTCTCTCTCTCTCTCTCTCTCTCTCTCTCTCTCTCTCTCTCTCTCTCTCTCTCTCTCCAGGGGATGAGCGCCCTCGGGACTCTCCAGCCCCAACAGAGACTCAAATGCCAGCTGGGGTGGAGGCTGGAGGAAGAGCCAGCCATTGCTGTTGGAAATGCTCCAGAGAGCAACTCAAGAAATTTTTCTGGGGTGTTGCAGTGGTTTTATGCATCTGTTCCTCGTGGGCAGGCTCCACACAACTCGCCAAGCTGACCTTCAAGAAATTTGATGCCCCTTTTACTTTGACATGGTTTGCCACCAACTGGAACTTTTTATTCTTTCCTTTGTATTACGTTGGGCATGTTTGCAAATCCACTGAGAAACAGTCGCTAAAGCAAAGATACAGGTAAGAAGACCTTCAATATTCAAACCTTTTCTGTGATCTTACTCTTTTAGGGGTCTGGAAGAAAGCTGGCATTCATTTTTAAGAATTGATGGATGAATCATTTTCTCTTTGTTCTAGCAGCATTGGAGCTTGTTACCTTGGCTGCACAAGAGGGAAAGCTTTGGGTTTGTTAATTATAATGAATAACAATGATAATGATAATAACAATAACTAGTATTTATAGAGCCCTTCAAGGTTGGGAAAGTGCTTTACATATAGAGGGCATCTAGGTGATGCATTGGATAGAGTACTAGGCTTGAAGGCAAGAAGCCTCAGCTTTCTGAGTTCAAATCTGGTCTCAGACACTTACTAGCTATGTGACTCTGGGTAAGTTGCTTAACCCTGTTTGCCTTAGTTGCCTCATCTGTAAAATGAGCTGGAGAAGGAAATGGCAAATCATTCCAGTATCTCTTAATTTTTTTTTAAAAAAACACTCTTACCTCCCATCTTAGAATCAATACAAAGTATTAGTTCTAAGGCAAAAGAGCTTAAGACCTAGGCAATTGGGGTTAAGTGACTGGGGCAGGACTGCACAGCTAGGAAGTGTCTACAACCAAATTTGAACCCAGAGCCTTCCATCTCTTAGCTTGACTTTCATTCCCCTGAGCTGCCTAGCTGCTCCTCATTCCAGTGTCTTTGCCAAGAAAATTCCAAATAGGGTTTCCAAATTCCAAACACAACTAAATGAGTGAGCAAAAGTACATAGAGTATCTCACTTAACCTTCATAAGGATTGCATAAAAGAGAAAAGATCTAGGCTTGTTAATGTTTAATAATAACACTTGTTAATGATAAAAACATTTTATTTTTACAAAATGTTATATATACATATATCTGTGGATATGTACATATTTATGTGTTCATCTATTTCATATCTCATATAGATAATATGTCTGATTTGATCCTCATAAGATCCTGTGGATTAGTTCTATTATTATCCCCACCTTGCAAAGGTTAAAAAAGGTTAAATAATTTTCCCAAAGCTACCCAGTTTATAAGTGTCTCAATCATGATTCAAGCTTAGGACTTTCTTAATCTAAATCTAGTTCATTATCCTGATTATCTGCTCTGGAGACAGAGGTTCTGGGTTCAAATTCTGACTTTGAAACTTACAATCTCTGTGGTCTTGGTCAGATCATATAAACTCCCCATGAGGAAGGATGGGTTAAGATAGTCTCTAAAGTCCCTGATAGCTCTAAAGGTCTGAGTTTATGGTTTTTCAGGATCATACATCAAATTCCCTTGTATGATAGACTTGCCATAACTTGTCCTTCATCTAGGTTCTCTTTTGGGATAGCATAATTCAAGGAAGGGTATGAAACTGGTTTGAAATGTTGGGATGAAAGAACCCAGGCTGTGGAGAATCAGAATTTTCTTTCCACTGTGTGTACTCTAGCCCTACTTTGCTTCAGGTTCTAAAATCAGACTCAGAGGCTACTTTAGTGGAAGTTATGAACTTCTTCCAGAACTCAGCTTGGCTGAATCCTACAAAGAGCCAAGAAAAGGGGGGAAAACATCATGTCTTGCTTATTATTGACCTTTGGTAATGGGTGTATTTACACTATTTCAGGAATATATTTCCTTTCCATAAGGTTTGAATGGTATTTTCAGGGCAGGAATTTAAATTTTTTTGACCAACTGAAGATATATTAAATTGTTCTAGTACTATCAGAACTAAATCCAAATTCTAAATTTCTTTGATTTTTCCTCCATTTTGAGTTAATTGTAATAATTTCTCAAACGTCTGTGGTCTAAAGAAATCAGACATTAGAGACCAGAAGCATTCCTTCCCCTGCATCAAAGATCTCAATCAAAGATTAAAACCAGGAGCAAAAGTCAAGAAAGTAATTCTCAGTGAACTACTTGTCATCATTAACCTCTTGAAATGCAGTTGAGTTACAAAGTAGCTTGCATTACCTTGTTTAAAACACATTTTGCTTTTTTGGTAGTTTAAAAAATATTTGGGGGATGAAAGGAGAAGGGTGCTGGTTTCTTTAAGAAATCCTATTATAAAATGAAAGAATCACTTATCTAAAGAAAGAGGCTCAGAGTGAGTAAGTTAGATAATTGTGACAAGGATGCAAGACGTTCTTTGCCACCATTTTGAAAAGAGAGTTTAGAGAAGCAATGGGAAGAAAACAGGTGTGTGTGGGTTGTCTAAGTTTGAGGAAAAAAGCCATAATTGTTTATGTTGGAGATGAATTAATAGTAATTCATGGTCCAAAGTAAGGTGCTAGTAGAGTAATTCTCCTTTGGATGGCAATAACCAAGAGAGTAGGACAAATCAGAATAGACTCCTCTAGGCATTGTGAAAAGATTCTAATGCAGCCCAAGATGGGAAAATAATATAATGACTTTATTCTAGATTGAAAGGAAAATTAGTGTTTAGACAAATATAGTTTATAACAGGTAGGTATTAACAGTGGTCCTATACTTGTACTTGGGAGTTTATATTTCTTTTAATCACTAATCTGGTTGGCATGTTGATTTTTAAATTGTAGCCATTTTTTAAAATCAAATTTTATTTTTCAATTAAAAAGCATTTGATTTCTCTTTATTGAACCTCGTTTGCAACTGAGAAAAAAAAACAAGAATGAAATAAAACCTTTATAACAAATATGGAAGACAAATTCCCACTTTGTCCATGTCCAGAAATTTATCTCTCTGCACCCTGAGTCTATTGTCTTTTTTTTTCATTTAGGTATCATTTTATTCTGGAATCAGGGTTAGTCATTTCATTGATCAGAGTTCTTAAGTCTTTCAAAGTTGTTTTTATAATATTGTTGTTACTATATAAATTATTCTTATGGTTCTGCACACTTTGCATCAGTTCATACAATATTTCCTAGGTTTCTCTGAAACGGCTTTTATCATTTCTTTTGGCACAGAAGCATCCCATCATATTCATAAGTTTGTTTTCAAGAAAGTGATGTTTTCTTAATAAAGAACTATTAGAAAAGTAGACTCCATATGATATTCCTCACTATTCTAAATTGTATAATTAAAGAAAGTATACTCTTTGGGATTTAAGGTACCCTAAAGGAGCATTGCCATTTGTTTGGTGCTTTCTATCACTTAAATAGGCGAAAGGATGAAAAGCAAGTACTATGGAAATAAAATATGTAGAGCTTCTGTTCATCTGTCTGACAGAAACCATAAGGAGAAGGAAAGAAAATGGTGTGTGTGTGTGTGTGTGTGTGTGTGTGTGTGTGTGTGTGTGTGTGTGAGAGAGAGAGAGAGAGAGAGAGAGAGAGAGAGAGAGAGAGAGAGAGAGAGAGGAATAGAGAGGAAAGGATTATTTGTGGGAGGGTGAATGCCTAACTTGAATTTCAGTCCAGTGTACCATGAAATGAAGTTGTGCTTTGGATCACTACTAAATGATGGTGAAATTGTTATACAAGAATAACGATGATATCCCAAGATAATTAGTACCAGAGGTGGGATTTGAACTCAAACACCTCTGTGTGCAGCCTGTGTTCCTTCCACTGAAAACAAGGGCAACATTAAAAGAATGACAGGTCTGACTGAGAAAATTTCAACACTGGGTTTGAAGCTTTCAGAAATAAAAATAAACTAATCCCAAGTATTCCTTCTTCACATCTTTTTTTTTATTAGTGAAAAAGATTCAGAGTCAGCTGAGGAAATAAATCCTTTGTGTTGAAAGAGAAAGTTTTAACCAGGAGCTAGGAAGAGAGACAGGAACATTTTTAGCCACGAGGGAAAGTTAGTGAAGCAAATTAAATACCTTCTCCTTTTATTAGCTCTAAATGCTATCGAATAGGCAGGTCTCTTCCTAACTAAAGAAATAAGCTGTAACTAAAGAGCTAAGGACAAATTGCCTAAAGTGTTTTTGGACACCAATTGATGATTAAGTATAAATTATAAAGTTTAGAAGTAGGCTAATCTGTGTGACCAAAGATGGGAGCCAGAATTTTCTAGTACTATAATAATGAGGTCAGAATTTTTTTTTCAAAATTTTAATGACTAATTCATTTATTATACCAAAGGGGACTGACAGGTCTTTACATCATGCATGAATTTCTTTCTTCATCACATTATCATTTTCCATCTTTTTTTAATCCCTTACTTTCCATCTTAAAATCAATACTAAGTATTGGTTCTAAGGCAGAAGAGTGGTAAGGTCTAGGCAAGTAGTGTTAAGTGACTTGCCCAGGGTCACACAGCCAGGAAGTATCTGAGGTCAGATTTAAACCTGGGACCTCTTATTTTCGATCTTTTGAGTGGTTGTATCATTAATTTTACATACATCATCAACACATGACATAAAAAATTTTCTTCCAAGTAACTTCTGGAGCCAACAGTGAAAATCTAAAAAGCTACATCGATTAGCAACTTCGATCCCTGAGAAAGAAGGATCTATTTAAATGAAAACTTTAGTTGGTGAATGGGAAAAAAGACATTAAATCTCTGATTACTATCATAAATGCTCTGTAGTTCAGATCATGTGCAACTGTGATTCTCATCTCTCAGTGACAGCATTACTTAAATTTTATGAATAATATTTAAAGAGTTGAATTAAACCTCTTTAACTGTGACTAGGTAGCACAGTGGATAAAGTGCTGGACCTGGAGACAGGAAGATTTGAATTCAGATGTTACCTCACATGCTTCCTAATAACATAATTTTTGCTTGTCTCAGTTTCCTCATCTATAAAATGGGGGTATAATAATAGTGCCTATCTCCCAGGGTTATTGTGAGTATGAAATGAGAAAACATTTATAGAGCACTTTGCAAATCTTAAATGAGAGAAAAGTGCTAGCATTTATTACTCTTAATCCCTTTAAGACCCAATCTGAAACTCTATCATAGATTAACATGCCACTTTTGTGACTTGTATGATACCATAGTAAACTCTGATTTTTGACATTTTTAGGATTCCCACAATTCAATGTTCACATTCACCAAACACAATTATGGTTAATTTGATCATATTACTATTGCTGAGAGGGATATTTTGAGGAAAAAAAATCATTGAAGTTGAGTGTGAAATGTTTTTTTTTACTTCTCCAAAACAGACTTTGAGACATATTTCCCAATTTTTCTCATAAAGAGAAACTTCTTTTTATTTTTTGCAGTTTTGAGATTGCTGAATATAAGTAAAGAAGGCCTGTTATCAGTAGTACTTCTCTTTTGTCTATAGAGAATCCCTTCAAAACATGAGGGACGGTAGGGGCATTTAGCTTGGAGATGTACCATGTAAGATTTCAAAAATCTCAATGGTGGTTGGGGACCCTTTCTCTAGGACAGAAGCGGTGGTGACAGTGCTGATTATCCTAGACATATGTAGACCTCTGTTCTCTGTAGGGTATTGAGGGTGGTCCTGATGACCAGGTTAAGGGAAGGACATCCTCTGGCCAAAAGAAGAAAATTTACAGAATAACTGGTGTGCAATATTCTATTTCTATCTCATGGGGCATCTCATACCCCAAGCATTTTCCCAGTTCTCTCACTTTCTACAACTTACGTCCCTCTTTCTAAACATCATTCCATAGTGGCCAGATTGGGGCAAAATAGGTGAAATAAAGGGTCAGAAGCTGGCTACATGTTCACTTGCTTCTTTAGAAACCATGGATGATGTCATGATGTAACCACCTAGATCCACACTGTTAGATAGCTTTTATATTGCCTCTTCCACCTTATTACTTTGACAACCAAAGAGACTCCATCATTCTCACTTCGTGAGAGGCAGTGTAGAAGAATGAAAACCATACTAGAATCGAAGGCAGAAGACAAATTCAAATCCCTACTTCAACACGTCCTTGCTATGTGATTCTGGGCCAGTCACCTCTCTTAAGGTAAACTGAGGAAAATGATATATGCACAATTACCTCTTGGGAAGGCTATAAAGAAAAAATGCTACAAACCTGAAGGCTCCCTATTTATATGAGCTAGTAGTAAAATATATGGTTAGAAAAGTAGGTTGTGAATGGTTTATCATAGATAAGGGAACAGGTGCAAAGGAATTGAATTATTTATTCCCAAGATATCCTGAAGACAATTGAAAATGCCAAGATTACCCAGCCCATTGCTTAACACATTGTATCATCCGGAACTTTTTTCTCTTAATGTGAGTTTTGCCAGTCTGTCAATCTGTGGCACTTGCTCTACATCCATTCAATCCATGAACTGGTGATTCTTTAATTCTTTAAAATTTTAGAATAATACTGATAATAATGAGCATGGATATGTGCCAGGTACTATGCAGAACTCTTTACAAATATGATAGCATTGAATCACAGCAACCCTGCAAATTAAGTGCTGTTATTGTCCCCATTTTACATGGGGAAACTGAAGCAAAGAGAGGTGACTTGTCCTGTGCCTGAGGCTGAATTTGAACTCAGGGCTTCCTGATATCAAATCCACCACTTGATCCACTGAGCTATCTAGTTTCCCCGCCTAGCACTAGACCTGAAAAAAGAAATGGTGAAAGTGGATTCTAAGTGCTTCTAATAATGGCCCCAGACAACACTGAGATCACTGCTCCTTTTTAAAATAACTAATTTTTAACTTAAATCAGTATTTCCTGAACTTTGTCCAGAACCCAGCTCAGATGCAACCTACAATAGTCCTTTGCTGATGCTGCACTGTCAAAGCTCAGTTTCTTTTAAAATTACCTTGTATTACTCCTTTATGTTTTGTATTCAAGATGGGTAGATGGTATAATAGCTAGTGAATCAATTTCTAATCAAAAAGGCCTTAGTTAAAATCTAGCCATTAGCACTAATTAGCTGTGTTGACCCTGGGCAAGTCCTTTAACTTCTTTATGCCTCAGTTTCCTCATCTATAAAAGGATACTAATAGCAGTTATTTTATAGGATTATTGTCAGGATCAAATGAGATAATACTTGCAAAAAGCACTTTGATATCAGTGCTAGTTAACATCATTATCATTTTGTTATTAACTTTTGCATATGTCTCCCTGATATTTTCTAAATTCCATGTGATCAAAGACTTTTGCCTTCTACTTAGTAGACATTTAACAAATTTCTATTGAATTGAATTGAATTGAGCAATAATAGAAACAAAATATATATAATAGATTGGGACTTGGAAGGTTTTATGCATCTTCGTGGCTCCTGAAAATAACAAGAAGAATATTTATAGCTTATTTATTTTATGTCTATCACCTATAATTCAATTGATCAACCATTTATTCAGTAATTCATATTTGCAAAACAATGCAAGAGATGTTTTGATTCCTTGATGGAGCTGTGATTTTATGAGGGAAGCTATTTCTCAGCTGATATAGATTGTGACTTCTCCCAGTCCACATGACTCGTGTCTCTACTTTTTCATTAATCCCAAATAGAAGGTCTATTGGTAGAAAACCCTTCCTCATTCTTCTAATATCTCAAGGATACCCACATGCCACCTGCATTGTCCATTTCTGCCTCTCACTCTTGCTACCTGCCCAACCAGCTTCTTTTCTGGTCTTGTATATTTGGGTTGTAATAGCAATTTTCTCCTGCAAGTTACCAATGACATAATGGTGCCATCTATGCTCAGCCTGCAACCTTCTGTTGCCTTTGGAGCTATTTGTAATTTCTTTTTTCCAAGACCTGTATATTCCATGTTTTATAGCCATGTGTCATCACTAGAGAAGTATTGGTGTTTTTAAAAAATGGCCTTCGGTAGCACAATGTTTGAGATCATTGAGAACATATAACATTTCCCAACTGTATCTGAGCCAATCTCCTCCCACTACTAAGTCCTGGACCCAGGTCATTATCTATTTCCTACTGACAATGTAATGCAGAGAGCACTTAGAGTCAGAAAGACCCAAGTTCAAATCCTTCCTCAGATTCTTGTTAACTTTGACAAATCACTTAACTTCCATCATTGTCAATTTTCTCACCAGTAAAATATGGATAATGACAGCATCTATCTTACAAAGTTGTTAAGAAAACAAAATGAAATAACAGTTTGCAAACCTTAGAGTACTACATAAATGCAAACTATTATTATCTAGAGCCCCTTTCCAGTGCATGTGTGTATGTTTATATACTCAGACACAAAAGTGGAGTGCTTTTAATGATGTCAGATTGCTTGCTTCCATTTTAAAAACTCATTCTCTTAACACCAATACTGTCCCAACGATGTCCCAACAACTGTCCCAAGTGAGTCATGGAACACCCTGGTCTTTCAAGGCCAGGAGCTTCCTTAGCATCTTACAGCATAACAAGAGGGATAATTCAGTCAGATGTTGGTCCTTAGGCAAAGGTCTATCAGAAATTGCTGCTGACAAGGACCTGTTTTCAGAAGCAAAAGTTGAGACTTTCTGGTATACTGTTACAGTCAGACAATGAAGAACGCAATAGTGACAGTTGTTTTCCTCTCATCTTTGAATATGTAGCCTTTTTTTTAAGCTAGTTAACTAATTCTAGGTTTAAGAATCCATAGAAGAATTTGAAGATGGAAAAGGAGATAAAATGACTTTATTTCACTTTCTTTTCATGGATAATAAGAGCTGGCTCTATGAAGTGGGACACACTGAAGCACCTACCATGTTTACTGACAAAGCTAAAAACAATATTCAGTGTCATAAGCTTTGAAAATACAAGTCTGAACCAAAAATCTTTGAATGCAGACCAAAACCATGACATCTATGATTTTGAGTAATAATAATGATGATGATAGGCAACTGGATGCAATATATTGAGGACCATCCTTGGGGTCAGAAAGATGTGGATTCATGTCTTACCTTTGACACATACTTGTTGTGTGACTATGGGCAAGTCACTTACCTTCAGAGTATCCTCAGATAATTCTCTAAAATTATAAATTTTAGATGAGTTGTTGATCTACATCTTTTTGAGGTAAGGTTCCACATAGACACTGATAAGATCACAGGTCCAGATCAAAAAAAGAAGAATAAAACGTAGTAGTAGTAGTAGTAGTAGTAGTAGTAGTAGTAGTAGTAGTAGTAGTAGTAGTAGTAGTAGTAGTAGTAGTAGTAGTGGTGGTGGTGGTGGTGGTGGTGGTGGTGGTGGTGGTGGTGGTGGTGGTGGTGGTGGTGGTGGTGGTAACTCACAGCAATTTGAGAAATTCTTGATAATTTCTTAGTTCACTAAACTATCAAGTAAGTTTTTGGGCAAAAATGTGAAATGTTACTGATGTCAAGTTTCTTTCTTTAAACTGTCAACATACTTGATTCCCAGCCTGCAGCAATCCCTTGTATAAATGAAATATTTCATTTCTCTTCTTTCTCTCCCCAAAATGTAAGAAAATATTCTGGGAAAATTTTGGTGCATGTTAGTCCAGACACTATGACAAATGGCAAATTACAATTCAATTAGCCCAAAGGTGGTGACGTGACATTTCTCTTCCCTTCACCTCCCAGAAGGCATACTAGGCTTCTTGTCATACAGACCCCAGGCTGGTTTGGAACCAATAAACTTCAAACTCTTCACCCTGAATCCTAGGATGTGTAATTTCACCAGTGATTTCCTAAAACCTATTCTAGAACATTGCCCAAAGATCTACTTCTATACAAGAGCTCCTCCTAAAATTAAGAGGTTACCTTGGCCGAAAGAGCAGAATTCTTCATCATATTAACTTTGAGTCCAAGAGATTCCCCCCAGAATGTGAATCTACCTGCCTCTCTGTGATCAAACCCCTCAATAGTCCCCAGTACCAAACAGAAACTTAGATTTAAAGTAGTAATGCAAACTAGAAATTCTCTAATCTGACCCTGTTGTTTTTACCCATGAGGAAATGAGGCTAGGCAATTTCAAAGGTAGTCACTAACAATGGCAGAATTAAAACCCTGTCTTCTTACTACAAATCCATTGACCCTTCCACTAGCCCATGGTGCTTCTCCAAACCACTGAGATGGCCCAAGGGGACCTTGAATCTAGAGATAAGGGAAGAAGATCAATGCCCAGGTTACTGAACTCATTTCAGAGCCATTATAATGGACTATGGCTTTCTCTGCAGTGAAAATGCTGAGCTCAGGCATTTCTGGAGAATTTCCAACACTCAGTTCATCTTTTATTCTTAAGTTGATCTTTTGGCTCATGACACAGAAGTCTCAGAAAATGAGAAATGGGGCCCAGGATGACTTGATTTTAAGCATCTTCCAAGGCAACAGGCAAAATGAGCTGCTAGTTTGCAGCTTCATCTCTTGCATTGGTCATTTTTGATCATCTCATGCATCAATATGATGATCATGGTTCTCTTTAGCAAATGATTGAGAAAAATGGGTCACATTCTCCACTTGGGAGCTAAAGTTTTCAAGGATCTCAAATTTGGGCCAGGTTCCCTTCATGGGGTAAATGATGGTGATGACACAGAAATATTCTTATTCTAGAAGCAATTGGCCAAGTTCAGGGCTTAGAAAAGGACAGGTGTATATCCTGACTCCTTCAAGCAAGCAATCAAACAACTTTTTTAGGACCTACTCCTTAGGTCCTTTTTGTGCATTTTAGTCCAAACGACAAAATGTCAATTAGCCCAAAGAAGTGGTGACGTGACATTTCTCTTCCCTTCACCTCTCTTAAGGCATACTAAGCTTCTTGTCATACAGACCCTAGGCTAGTATAATAGGGATAGAACTCTAGACTTCTGATTTCACTGGGATAGAGAACTTCTACCAATGCATTTTGACATCTTCTCTACAACTAACTTATGGTCTTAGAAAGTACTGGATTAAATGACTTACCGAGGGTCCTACAGCCAGTAGACATAAGAAGTAGAATTTAAACCTAGTTCCTCCTCTAAGGTCAGTTCTCTTATTCTTTATGTTACATTAGGGAGAGAAAGAAAATAATAATAATAATCAATCATTGCTCTCATGGAATTTGCATTCTATTTCAGGAGAAAACAAACACATATGAGCATCAAGCAATTAGCACAGATGCAGTACAACATCCAGTCAATGCCTTAAGTCTGAAATGTAGGAAATTACAACGGTGCTCAGCTCTCCAACCAAAGGGATGGAGGAGAGACGAGATGCAATGCAAGTGCTATGTGGGGGGAGTTTTGATAGTTCCTTTGGAAATTCTAGTCTTTCTTAAGATTCCATTTGAAACACAAACTGATATTTCAGTTAAGAAATCAAGCCCAGAGAACATTATTTACTTATTCTGAGATGCTGTGTCATCAGCATACACTTATCAAATGCCCTCCAGGTGCCTGCATGGTACTGTCTTCAGTGCTGTTGGTCTGTGTTGGTATTAATAGTAAATATCACTTGTGAGTGTTTTTTCCTCAAAACCCAGTAGACAGCTGCTGATTTGATGCATTGAAATAGAATAAAAGCCACACACCCCCACAGACTCCCCCAGAATACTCCCCAAGTAACTAAGTTTAGATTTTCTCTGAAACAAGGCAGAATTATTCATCATCACATAGTCTCAACTTCAGTGATTGTTTACTTGAACCATCTCCATAGGCCAGCAAGTTATTTGGAGTCTTTATAAGCTCCATCCACAGATGATTCTAACTCTGAAGGTCTGGCCTCTAGGGAAAGAGGAAACAAATGACCATGTTTAATCTGATGATTTCAGATTATGTAAAGCTTCTGCTATAGCTTTGTTATATTGTTTTGTGTAGTTTCTTCAAATTTGATTACATTAATGATGCTGGCAGTAATAGTAATAGCTATTCAACTAATCATAGTCAGGATCAGCTTTGCTGCTGAGGGCTTTGGTTTTGAGCTTCAGTCCAAGAGAGTTAGTCACATGTGCAGCCGGACACTTCTGGGGACATTTTCAGGTCCCCAAACAAGATGACTTATCAATAGGTCATCAAATATGTACAACAGGGGCAGTAGGGAGCACAGTGGACAGAGTGCCAGGCCTGAAGATGGGAAGACATGCTCAAATTTGGCTTGAGACACTTCCAAGCTGTGTGACTCTGGGCAAGTCACTTAACCTCAATTGCCTAGCCACTCTTCTGTCTTAGAATTGATACCAAAACAGAAGATAAGGGTTTAAAAAAATTAAATCTGTGCAAGAGGAGTTTCAAGGAAGAAGTGTTGAGTATAGACCAGATTTGTCCTTGAAGCCTTCACAGAGACATAAGCTTAGCTTGAAAGATGCATGTGTTTTAGGTAGGCACAGAAGACAAAACCATTCTACCTAGGAATAATGATATGAACAAAGAAAACAGGCATGTGGGAATGTGTGTGTGTGGGGGGGGTATATTTATTGAGGGAGAGGGAAGGGTAAAGTAATTAGAAGCCAAATGAAAACACTCCCCACCCCTCTACTTCCAGCCATTAGAGTTTTATGCTTGAGATTTTATACAGCTTCCAGGGAGTTAAAAATAACTCAGTCACTTTACACTGAAACTTCACGAGCCACTTTTTACAGGTCCATATATTTGGAGTTGGGAGTACCCCTAGAAGCCACCTACTCCAGCATTTTATTTTATTGTAGGGCCCAGGACACCCTATCTTGTCCAAGCTGAATGTGCAGCAGATACTAATCATCATGGAAGCTTTGACCTGTTCCATTTCCAACCTGAGTCAGTTTGTCCCTCCTTAGCCTGGTCTTATTTGTGCCCGCCCTCCCTATACACCCACACTTCTGCTTCTGGAGGTTTAAGTGCTAGACTCCATGTAGGCACCAAAACTGTCTCACCCACCGTGGATCAGAATTCCCTAGTTCAAAAAAACTACTAGTTTCAGTTTCCCCCAGGATGAGGGACTCCAGGTATGTGCCACAACACCCAGCCTTTCCTTCATTTTACAGATGAGGAAACTGAGAGACTGAATGATTCACCTAAATTCACAAAGGTAGCAAGCACAATCAAGACTAGATGCTGTGCCCACTTGTTCCATTTCTAGTACTTTTCCTACTGTACAAAAGTATCAGCACCTCATTCTCTACTTTAACTCAGAGTACGGTTCCCTTGTCTTTTATAAGAAGCAGAAACTTCCCCAGCCCCCTCCAATCAACCTTTCATAGTACTCTCTGAATAATCTTTCTTAGGTATGGATCTTCTCATTTCCTGCTTTAAAAAAATTGGGGTTCCCCATCACCTGTTGAAGAGAGTTTAAACTCTCTTGTTGTATCCAGGATGCTCTGCTGTCCTCTCTTTACCCATTACAGTGTTCCATTTACAGGAAGTCCTTCATAAGCGTTTATCTAATGAATGAAGTGCCATAATGGAGAACCTGGCCAGTTTCAAAGTCTTGCTTTAAAGTATTTGCTTTCTAAACCTGATTACTTCTCCAGAGAACTGAAATGAGTGAAAAAGCCAAGAGTCCCTTTTGCATAGCATCTTCAAACTGCTTTGTTCTTTCCTTCTTAAGTTCAAATCTGTGGAAATTATTTCCAGCTCTACATATCCAGCCATAATCCCTTTCCTGAGCTCCAGAAATATATCTCTTTGTGCTTCCTGAATGTCACAAATGGGATGTTCCCTAGTCATCTCAAAACCAACATATCTAAAAGAGAACTCATCTTTCCCATAGAGTTTTCACAATGATGGTGTCAAAAGCACCATCTCCTCCTAATCACCCAGACTCACAACCTCACTGTCATCCTCGATTCCTCTTTGACAACCACCCCACATAGCCAACCCCTTGCCAGGTCTTACCATTTTTAACTTCATGCCTCTCCCATATAACCCCTTCTATCTACTCACCCACTACTCCAGGATAGGTCCTTATCACCTCTTGCTTGAAACATTGCAATAACTTTCTACTACATCTCCATGTCTCAAAACTTTCCCCACTTTACTCCGTCCTCCACTCAGTTGCCAAAGTAATTTCCCCCAAGTGAACATGTTACCCTCTCCCTTATTAAACTGCAGTGGCTCCCTGTTACATCCAGGATTAAATCATTTTCTGTTTAGCATTTGAAACCCTTCACAATGGACCCTTTTTATCTTTCCAATCTTACTACTTCCTTCCATGCACTCTAGGATCCATCTAGAATGACCTATTGGCTGTTCTTCACAGATTCCATTCCATTTCCTAGTTCCATGCATTTATTTATATTGGCTGTGCCTAACATGAATGTTCTTCTTCCTCACATCCACCTCAGCTTTCCTGGCTTTCTTCAAAACTCAGCTCAAATCTTACCCTTTGCAACAGGACTTTCCTAGTTCTCCTATCCAGTCCACCCCCTCAAGTCCCTTTTCTCTCATTGTAATGTCTATGTATATTATATATAAATACATACATATACACATATATCTTTACGAGCATAGCTATTCATATATGATTTCCCCATTAGCATATGAACTCCTTGGGGCTTCTACAGTGGTTCAGTGGTTTAAGAGCCAGATGGGAGATCCTGTTTGAAATGTGAACTCAGATACTTCCTGGCTGTGTGATACTGACCAGGTTACTTACCCCCCATTGCCTACCCCTTACTGCTCTTCTGCCTTAGAACCAATACTTAGTATTGATTCTAAGATGGAAAGTAAGGGTTTGATTTTTTGTTTTTGTTTTTGTTTTTAAGAATGTGAGCTCTTTGAGAGCAGGGACCTCCTTTGCCTTTCTTTGGATCTCCAAGGTTTAACCAGTATCTGGTTTAATAAGTGCTTATTGACTGATTTCCATCCCCAGATACTATAAGATACCTAAGTCATCAAAGACTACCTTTAAAGAAATTGATGAAATCTAGAATATTCAGAGTGGAAGGAATCATTGAAGATGCCTAATACAATTGCTTTATTTTATACGGGCATGGAGGGATACTCATTTCCTATCTCCTTAGGCTCTCTCTCTGTCTCTCTGTCTCTCTCTCTGTCTCTCTCTCTGTCTCTGTCTCTCTCTCTCTCTCTCTCTCTCTCTCTCTCTGTCTCTGTCTCTGTCTCTGTCTCTCTCTCTCTCTCTCTCTGTCTCTGTCTCTCTCTCTGTCTCTTTCTCTCTCTGTCTCTGTCTCTCTCTGTCTCTCTGTCTCTCTGTCTCTCTCTCTGTCTCTCTCTCTCTGTCTCTCTCTGTCTCTCTGTCTCTCTGTCTCTGTCTCTGCCTCTGTCTCTCTCTCTCTCTCTCTCTCTCTCTCTGTCTCTCTCTCTCTCTCTCTGTCTCTCTCTCTCTCTGTCTCTCTCTCTCTCTCTCTCTCTCTCTCTCTGTCTCTCTCTCTCTCTCTCTCTCTCTCTCTCTCTCTCTCTCTCTCTCTCTCTCTCTCTCTCTCTCTCTCTGAGGCTTCCCAAACCTGCAAGAAGCCACAAGGTAGAAAGATAGAGGAAGGATAGAATTTTGGATACCACGAGGGGCGTGGCAGAGCCAAGTTAGAGATATGAGTTTGCAGAAATGAGTCAGAAACCAGGCCTTATTGATTATATTGGAGCCACAGCAGAACCCCGATCAGTCTGGACCTCTTTCTGAAAGGCTAATCCCATCCAGTGATCCAAATTTAATACCACACAGGTCGGGAGACATGATAGAGAAAAGAAAGTGCCTGGCCGAAAGCCAGGTCCCAGGTGAGAGAGATAGAGAAGGAGAGGAATTAAAGATGGAGCTGGGCCAGAGGCCAAGCTCCAGCAAGGACAGGCATCAGTGAGAGCTGAGATCCAAGAGAGGAGGAGATTGCTGTGGCCCCCTTTTAATCTCTTTGATATGCAAATATACACAATACATAGGGATGATTATCATTGGTTAACGACAAGGTATAGGTGTGGTTTATCTTAGCTAGGTGAGCACAAAGAAACCTGTTTTCCCACTTAACCTGGGGGAAGCTGGGGTCAAGGGTCAGAGGCTTTCCTAGCCATGCACAAGACTGAGCATGCTCTCTTCTAAGCCACTCTGTACATACTGTTTCCCTTGCCCATAGCTAGGGGTGGATTGCTACTCTCTCTCTCTCTCTCTCTCTCTCTCTCTCTCTCTCTCTCTCTCTCTCTCTCTCTCTTTCTCTCTCTCTCTCTCTCTCTCTCCCCTCCCTCTCTGTCTCTCTCTTTTTCTTTCTCTCTCTCCTCTCTTTCTTTCTTTCTTTCTTTCTCTCTGTCTCTGTCTCTCTCTCTGTTTCTGTCTTTGTCACACACTCTTTCTCTCCCTCCATTCCTTTTCCCCCACCCTTCTCTCTCACCCATCTTTAAGGATAGCATTATTGATTCATCAGATCCTCATGTGCTAAAATGATAGTAAGATGGGTATTTTCCCAGAAGAGGAAGATCATTCACTAGCACCACTCAGTTTTAGAATCCTAGTTGTAAATGTGACATGAGAGAACTATATATCTATTGGATAATTAGAATTTTGACCCCCAGAATTCTCTCTCCCAACTTCCCATGTTCCTTCTTACTTTACATGCTAACATAGGGAGGAGATAAGTTTTGTGTAGCTCTGCCCTCACTTTCTCCCGGAAAAGAAGATGTGGAGGTGGGGTGAGTTGAGAGGCAGGAGAATTTTACTTAGGTGTTTTTTACTCAGGTTTTTACCTTTGTTCTTTTTATTTTCTTCTACTTCAAGTGATTATTAATAAACCTTATAAAATATAATTGGATATTAATTTAAATTTTACACTAATACTTACAACTATGTCTCCTGAGATCTACAGTTATGATTTTCACTTGAATCAATCAGTTATGATATCATTTAGTCTTTTTTTACCTTGTTTCATAGAATCAATGCTAAGTATTGGTTCTAAGGCAGAAGACCAGTATGGTCTGGGTAATTGAGGGTAAGTGACCTGACCAGGGTCATACAGCAAAGAGTTATCTAAGGCTAGATCTGAATCCAGAACCTCCTGTCTTTAGGCTTGGATCTCTATCTGCTGAACCACCTTGCTGCCTCTCTCATCACTTAGTCTTAATGCAGAAATACATTTCCTAAACATAGTATAAAGACTAATCATAACATTGGAGTCCACTCATAAATCTGGGTCATCCTTTCCTACCAGTGGGATAAGCACGAACTTATAAAAATGTCAAAGGAAGGTATTTGAATAAGGAAGCCTATGCATACAGGGATGACTAATGACCCTGGCCTACAGACCATGCCCTCAGTCTTGTGAAGGAGCAGTTGGCATTAAAGGTTACCTCTTCTCAGCTGGTTTGTCCGTTAAACTGTTCATTAACTATGCTGTAAGACAGAATGATGCTCTTTTAGTCAAAAGCAACATATTATCAAAGAAATTCTGAAGAAATACAAGAGTAAAGGATGTCATCAAAGAATTATAGTACCAAAGCAGATGGGTCCATGTTCCTGGAGTGAAGAAGGATAGGTACATGGCTAGAGTATTCCACTGAGTTCTACTATGGCAAACTTTTGGAAAGGCATGAAGAAGTCTTACACGTTGATGATAGATGTGTTTCAATCTACATTACTGAAGGAAATTTGCAAAACAATAAAATCAAAGATCCATTTGAGTATACAAACAAATAAATAAAAAGTCTTGTTAGCTGGGGGAAAAAAAAGCAGATTCTCTTTTCTCCAACCAGCTTTGTTAAGCAGCTGAAGATTCTTCATTTCTCCAATCAGCTTTTGGCAGCAAAGCTTTTATAGGGAGGCATTGTGGATTCCCAGCTCTTTTCTCAGTTCAGCTGCCTTTCTTGAGCCATCCATTCAACTGGACTCAGATGGGCTTGGCTTCTTTCAATCAAAAAAGAATAGGCTTAATTTCTTCTCCCTGGCTCTGCTTTTTCTGTCTTCTCCCTTCAGTTTTTCATTGACTCCTACTCCAAGCAGAGTTTTCTTTTAGGAAGTGACTCACCTTGGCCTTTGGGTAAGAAACTGAAATTCACATTTCTGTTAGAAACAACCCAGAGAGACAAAATGCAAGTGTCCCATATTTGCTAAAAAATTCTAGTTATTAGCATTTCCCAGCTATCAACCTTAAAGTCCTCAAAATACTCTTATGCAAATTAGTTAGGAGAAAACAAAACTTTTCAGCTATCTCAACCTTCAGTAAGTCCTTTTTTCTGAAGATTGCTATACTTAATATTTCTCACACAACTGCCATTGTTTTTGCTCATTTCAATAAATAAAATATTCAAGAGGAAACAGTCTATATTCAGATAAGAAAACTAAAATACAGAAAGTGACCAAATGCCATGCAAAGGTCTCCAAATTTCCAAGTTAGAAGGGACCTCAGCTGCTATCTAGCCTGATTCACACATGAAAAAATATTTCTGGGCTGTGTTATTTCTAGGAATAAAGAGGTCATAATATCTCTGACTTCTGCCCTCAATTTATATGGTGTATTATATTCAATTTAGGGCACTACAGTTTAAGAAGTTTATTCACTTTTCATAACATTTGAAATTGTCAGTGCCATTTGGTATTGTGCAGCAAATAGAATTTTTAAAACTAAAACAATTTTTTAAACCTGGATCTCACACTCATTCCCCTGTGCCAGATGGCAGGGTGAAGGTGTTGTACTGAATACTATACTTCCGTAAACCTCTCTATCTTGGTTGCCTTCTGAAAATTTCATATTTGTGGCTATGCACTGTAGAAAAAATGAAATGAAAAACACCATGTGTGCAAGTTTGTGGAACAGCTGGTATCCCACTAGTGCTTCACTGGTCTTGTCCACCCTACTGTTATAAAGAACTCCTCATGCACTCATTGCAAAGTTTCATTGTTTGCCTTTAAAACTCAAGTTTTGTGTTGCAATTGTGCCTGCAGAGCTTAGTCAAGACCTTTGGGCTCTAAGTCCAAGGATGCAGTCAGCAATGTGTCTTAGTGAGAAAATAAAGACATTAGGTAAACTTCTATTCAAAATATCTTTAGCCACTGTGTCCTAATTGACTAGTTAGCTAGACACATTTTAAGGCTGTCTATCCCATCATTGATCCAAGCCTCAAAAGTAAACATCAGTTCACCTCTGCTATGGTCCCATACTCTGAGACTTTTAAGGATCCTAAACAGGGCATGAAGCAGCTGTTCCTGATGGATTATTTCAAGCTAGTCCATCCTTAAAGATACCCAATGTCAGCTGAGAAGAACTGAGTGTCAGAGATGATGGCAAGCCCTCAGCAATCTTGGCATCTTCCAATATCAGTGATTAAAATCCCAGCAACCTCTCCCTCAGTTTTCAGAGGGTAGCCAAGGCAGAGAGGTGCCTATGATACCATAGATTTCATATGTTATAAAAAGTGAATTATGTCTGAAATTCATGTGGTGTTTTTAATTGAGATGTTAGCAGAAAAGATCACAAAATTCTAGGGAGTTACTTGCAAGAAAAATGTTTTGCATGTTACCAATTTTATTTTATGTACTGAATTTTATGGATTATTTCATGGTTACTATGTTAGGAAAAGTACATATTATCAGAATCAATGTTTCATTATAAAGAATTGCATGCAGAAATATATATTTACAGCAATTTATAGCAAAAGATTATAGTTTTTTGGTACTTATGAGGACATAACTTCCTAATTCCCATAAGCTCCATGTATCAGCATTCATGTTTTTGACTTTTACATCTTTATATATATTTGACTTACACACACACACACATATATATATATATATATATAAATAAACATATATATAAAAGAAGTTATTGGTCTTATTCTAATTGATTCCATAGAGCTAAATTAGGAACAATGGGTAAAAGCTAAAAATAGATTTAGGTTAGACACCCAGAAATTTTTTCTAATACTTAGAGATAACCAAAAATAGAACAGGTTACCTTAAAATAAGATGGCTTCCCTCTCTAGAGTGATTTTCAAGCAGAGGCTGGGTGACTACTTGAGACCAGAATAAAAGATGTGTAATGGTAGAGAGAACTTCATACACATACTTCGAGGAGCCAGAATATAAGTGCATAAACTGTGACAGGCTCTCTGTGAAGAATGCTCAAAACCGACCATGCCTGCCCTTTAAAGGAAATGGTTGGGGTTCCCCACCCCCTTTTTGGCTATGCCTAAAGGTAAATAAACAAGTCAAACATCAAACAGCTTTCTCCTTTTGTTTTAAGTTTTCCTAGAAATAAGATGTTTGTTCGGAATGGTGCTGGTCCCAGGTTAAAGACAACTTCCTTAATTTTTTTCAGTTATCAAGCATTTTTTCTTCATACCACCCCCCTCTGTGCTTCTCTCCCCCCAGTAAAAAGAGATAAAACCCTTCCTTGTATTGAATTCTTTCCATAACCATTAATCAGGGTAGATTTCTTGGAAGAGGTGAGAATTAAGGCAAGTTTTGACAGAGGGGAGGAGGGCAGGGAGGTGGTGTGGTACATACCACTGTCATTTTATTCTAGAAGTGGAGCTGAAAGCTAGACAAGAATATGAGATGACTCATTTATGTTGAAACCAATGTGCTGTCAAACACCCTATATGTCTATTTTTGAAAATTAAAACAGCAGTTTTTTAAAAGTTGATCTTTCCAGAAGGCCAGAGCATACTGCCCAAGCAGCAGGG